>NC_086284.1:118627591-118984719 GCF_963924245.1 Chroicocephalus ridibundus | reverse complement strand
CCTATCACTACATTCCCAGATCAAGAGTCCCTCTCCACCTTTTCTGCAGCCCTCTTTAAGTACTGGAAGGCTGCTATAAGGTCACACTCCTCATCATGCTTACACTGGCACAAGCTGTGGAAGCTTACCCCTTCCTTCATAATTACACATACACACACACAAACATACACATATATACGCATGTTGTGAAAACCCAAATAACTAAATTGCAAGTGCTGCATCTATTTCTTCAAATTCCAGCTCTTCCAAACTAAGTACAGTGTTGTTTGCTCCATTTGGGGAAAATTCTTAGCTTACTGCTCTTGCTGTGTATTGGCAGCTCTTGATTTCAGTCACCTGTAAAGGGTTTGTTATGTAAATGCATACCCATATTGCCTGTCAGAAGTCAGAATAGAAAAATTTATGTTATGCTGCTGTCTTTGAAGAGTGTCAGACAGATTGTTAAATTTGCTGAGTTGGAAAGGAAGGGAGAGAAAGCAAATGTCTTTCCTACTGTTTCTTTCAAGATAAACTCCTTTCCTGAGTTTTTCTGTTGACAAGAACAACTAGGGATGGGTGTCAGGCTATGAGAAACTATGGAAAAGTTCCCGTAAGCGATCCTCCCGAGCACCCTTCATACTGTTCAGCATTCAAACTACATTACAGGAGATGGGGAAAAAACATCCAGATTATTCCTTCCATACACACCTTTCTATGAATGTCAGTGCTGTGATTTGCTTGTGAATCCTCTGATCTCCCCATGTAGTCAGCAGCTGGATCATTGTCCCCTATTTCATGCACAGACTACCTCACTTGTCTTGGACTAGGTCATGACAAGACTCCTTCTCCACATAAAGTACATTATACAGAGGATATCCCCAGAGGATATCCCCAGTAAAACCAGGTTTTACTGCCTGGTTGTCTGTGGCTGTCTAACATACATGGTAATGTTCATGTTTATTACAGAGATCTTCTCAAAAAACTCAGACATAACTGTAGAATACTAAACCAGCTGATTATCAGTTTTCTTTTTCCCAAAATTAATATTTTATTACAACTTCCAAGTGGATCTGAGTGAGCCCGTTATTCTTGATACTGTATAAACTGACAATTGAAAGCAAATTGTATTGACAGACCCTTATTGAACAAAATTACTCAACAAGAACCATCAAGGAGCAATTGTTCATAGTGAAACTCAACTATAATTATGCTACTCCAATAATGAGAAAAGTAACTTCTGTTTTTTTTCAGTTAATGCATTTTTCCCTATTCTGGATTCCAGCACCTAAACTGCTGTTTTTTCTTTTTAAATGAAAATTGCTAATTCTTGCTCAGTGACTAACAAATTGATTCTTCTATCGCATATGCATTTTCTAGGATATCTGAGCCAAATGGCTCTTCCAGTTTATTCTTTCCAGCCTCAGTGCTATTTCACTGGCACGTCTATCCCATAAACCCTACAACTAATACATAATGGTATCTATTTTCTGAGGATGGAAGTTCAAATGTATATGGACTTTTCCATTAGGCAGGCAGGAAGTACTTCAGAACCAAATATGGATGAACAGTAGGTAGCATGAATAGTGAGAGAAACTTCTTTTTGTGCTGGTCCATTAGGGTCTAGCTTGAACTGTAGAACTGGGATTAAGCTTTGAGCGTAGGATATTTGAAATGTATTTGTACACACGGTTATTCTTTGTTTCAAGATGAAAGGAAAAAAAAATCTAAACTCCCCGCTTAGCCTAGCAGTAAATCATTGGATGTGAAAGCAGATTCAGAATTGACTTTTTGTGAGGTGGGAGACGGGGGGAATAGTTAACTTGAAAAATGTTTAGGGTTTATTGGTCTGTTTTAGGTAGGAAGCCAGTGTACCTTTATCAAATTCAACTTGCTGAAGTACCACTCCCAGGTCCAAATGCTGTGTATGTAATCTGCCTAACTCTGGGTTTTACACACTGGAATTTAACAACTCTGTTTAGGTGCCTTATGTAGTTGTTGAAGACTAGACAGTTCTGGACCAACTCACATGACCTGTTTGTGATGCATAGTAATGAAAATTTTACTCCTTCCCTTGGAATGACTTTTTCTTTCTCAGAAAAAAATCTAGATATTGCTAGCTATGGAGAGGTCTCCACAGTTATGGGAGTTAAGTTATGAGAGATGAGTGCTTTTAGCTTTCTTCTTCATGTGTCAATAAGTTTCCATATTTTTCTTATTTCTTCAAGATGTATATGCTTGTCTAAAAACCTCTGCATCTGAAATTTGCTGCTTGACACATCTTTGTTATAACTCTTGGCTTTTGTTCATGATCAAAATCAGAGTTGAAGGGAGAAGCTTGAAAATGTGTGCATTCATGTGCTGAAGGTACAAAACCCCAAAGAAAAGACAAAAACCCATAAGATTGCAAAAATGTCATCATACTAGATCCAGTGCATCATTTATTTGTTGGAGCCCTCACTCATGATGTTTTGTTTTCTTAATTTTGGATTTAGCAACTCACACATGTTACAACCGAAGCTTTCTTTGTGGATTTCAGAAACTTCAGGGGTATTGCTATGTGGCCTCCACTGCTTCTGTAAAGGAGAAATGGTGCCTTTCTGATGTGTAGAAAGCAGCAAGATACTCATAAACAATGAAGGAGGAGGTGGCGGCTCATCAGTTTTGTATAGCTTAGAAGTTTAAAGTATAGGTAGACCAAAGGCAAATAGAAGCAAAACATGTTTGCTCAAATAGTAAATGGAAAAAATACATGAAGGATATTCTGAAGTGCAAGACATGTCAGAATCTTATCAAGATCACAGTCAGGCATAGTAATGAATAATCAAAAAATGCTCTGACATTTCAGAATAGGATTAAAATAATACTTTAACCATGTCATTATACTTGTGAAAGCACAAAGCCACGTTTTACTGTAATCTTATGTATGCAATTTTTTTTTTATTTTGCTCATTTTCAAATTTCTTTGGTAGCTTACAGCTTCTAAATATAACACATGTATGATAACGGGTAAATTCACAACAGAGATTAAATAAGCTTTGTTTCTTATGTTCCATAAGTACCTGTTATGTATCATGGCATACTGAATATTGATGAAGTGCAGAAGCCCCTGATACACAGACTCAGTTATGTTTAAATTCCTTTACATGCTCTGTGGTCAAGACAGCAAGTGATCCTTAATGCAGTCAGACTCTGTGGACTAATTTTGAACCAAAGAACCTCCCTTGCTCTTTCCACAAGAGGATGTAGAGTGGAATGAACATTGAAAATGTTAAGAGTAACTTAAGGGTGAAACGGCATTAGTGAATATGTGAATTAGTGAAATAATGTGAATTAGTGAAATATGCCAAAATTCAGTTATTAAAAAGTGAGATTAATTGTTTTGGTTAATCTACGTGGGCAAAAGTATCTCTTTCAAACTGAATCCAACCACAATCTGTTATTTATTACAGATACTTTTTTAAACTGTTCTTTACTTCAGTGCTAAAGCGAAAGTGCTGGAATGCAATGCAATGCAAAATTTCAAGCAATATAAATCTTATTCCAGAACCAGTTCTATTAAAAACTTACTCCCCTTCTGGCCCTCCCTGAACGTAATTAAATTAAAACTGAGTGGCCACATTTTTTGTGTTTGTTCAGTAACAAAGTACCTATTCTTACAAAGAAACGTGTCTACATTCTCCCTCCTACTTATACACTGATAAAGACTGCCTTTATTGCTAGGATTTTTTGGTTTAAAATGGGATGGTATCACCTAGTATTTGAGACAGTATGGTCAAAAATGCAATCCTTGAGCTCTCTTCATTGATCTGACTTGTGATTTTGTCATCTCTCAAGACCTTTTTCGAGTCAGTGTAAGATGGTGTCGTTATGAGGCATGGAGATAACAGAATGGTTCCAGAGTACATGACCAAGATTTTGATGCAAACATCAGCTATTTTAATGACCTGTGGTAGTTCTTGGGCAACTGCCATAATTCAGATTATGTTTTAAGGTACATCACTTTATCCCAAGGGCTGGCACACTGCCCTCTCGGTATCAGGGGAACATGAAGACAAAGCAAAGCATCTTTGTGCACAGTTTCTGCAGATCTAGTGGTTCCACAGCTTTTTCTTGCAGGCTGAGGACTTGATTTTGGTGATACCTTGGCAAAGTAACTTTGCATCATCTTCTCTTTTCATCATACATAGCAAGGATTTCTCTGTTTATGGATGAGTATTCGAAAAATAGCGTAAGACTCTCAAATGAGATGCATTAGAGGTACTTAGAATAGTTCATGCAGCAGCTTTCAGAGCTGGTCTACAAACGCACCAGCTCTTGCTCCCCTCCATGTGTACATCTGAATTCTAATAAGCCATCTCACCCTAATGATGAAAGTGTGTCTTTTTTATTTCTGCTTATAATATTCATGTAAACGTAAGCAGCAGGAATAAAACAGAACTTTTTTCATCCATATTGTATTTGTAATGCTAGTAAATATGTAGAAAGAGATAATACAGATAACCAACCCAACACATAGAAACTTGAAGAAATGCAATATTTTTTTGAAGATATATGGCTGGAGAGTATAAGTGCAGAAAGTGTCAAAATTTGGGCCAGTTATTGCATTTCTACAGTGTAATTTTAGCCACTACTCCTCCCTCACCTACCCAACCTCCAACTAGTGACAAACAACTACTTGTCTGCTTTTACTCTCTGCTAGGCTCCATTTGTTTCTCTTATGGAAAGATAAGAATAAGAAAACAAATATTGGAAAAGGTGTAACTGCTTTCTCATTACAGTTCCACTTTTCTTTTCACAAAACCTTCCAGACTATCTTGTGTAGGCACACTGAAGGATTGATGTGGATTAGGGGTTGCAGAAGCAGCATGCCGGCGACTGTTAAAGCTTCTGTTGTCCAAAGCACGTTCTCCCTTTGTTGTATGAAAAACAGGAGAACCATTCACAGTGCTTGTTGTTGCAGGAGCAGTAGGCCAGAGGATTTGAGAAGGTATTTTAGAAGCAGACATACAGACTTTTCTGGCTTCCAAATTGTACCAACAGGCATAAATTCCTGCCAGTGGGTTACCAGGTAGTGAGTGTAAAATTATTCAGTATAAAATTACAGATAAACAGATCAGAGAATAATATTTTCAGATTGTGTTGATGCAGTGTATCTTCTTTAGCTAGTAGTGACAGCTATATGGCCCTAGTTTGCTAAATAATGGGCTCTTATGCTCATTTGTGTATTTTGTATTTTTATCAATTGATTTTGCAAAGGTGTCCTCCCTTGACTAGGCTAACTTAACTAATGAAAAGTATTATATAGATACAGGAAAACAGAGCACTAACAGCAAGATAAGTAGGCTATGTTATGTGATTTCCTGTAAGAGCAGGATGTACATATGTCAACGCTATCCTGTTGCAAATTCTGCAGTCTCAAGAAGGGCGTTGGAAGTGCAACTTCTATTTTTTGAGGCTTCTTGGAACACAAGCACAACCAAATAACTCTTGAAATAACTAACATCTGCAAGAGTTAAAATCAGTAGGAAAGTTTCTTGGCAGCTTAGAACTTCAGGCCAATAAACCCAGTTGTTTGGATATATACTTTACCTTTAAAATTGATGAAAAAATAGACGCATAATGGACACAACTTGTTTAATCTAATGGTCAGTAATGCAAGTGGGATGGCTTGCAGCAAAATTCCCCTTGGCTTCATATATATTGATTTGGGTTAACCTGTCAGAACTTTTTTGCGTATTTCTTTTTTTTGCATAATCATTAGTTTTCTTTCTTTCTTTTTTCCACCATTGGTTTTGTGTTATGGAGAAAAAAAATTTTTTTTTTTTTCATTATTTGCTGAAATTACCTCTGATGAGTACAACTGCATCAATTATTAGTAGCAGGAGTGAGGAAGCTGCAGTGCCACAGCAAGTGGTTCTCCTATCTGAAGCAATATGTAAGGAACAGAGCTAGTGTGAGATCTAGGAATGCCCTCCCAGCCCTGGGCATTTCAGTGAGGGACACAGAGTTTACTGTGGGTGCTTCGCACACCATGGGAGCACTGAGAGGTCCAGCGCTGCCTAAGGGAGCACCTGTACATTTTACTCTGTTGGTCTTATCTCTTTAGCTTTGAGCAGGTGAGTTAGTTGAGAACCAAAAGGCTTTGGAGTGAAAAAATGCCTGATAAGGAGGTGATTTTCTGAGAAACATGAATTCTGACCTGTAGAAGTGATGGAGCAATATTTTCGTGTATGAACTAGAGACCAGATTCAAACCTTTGCTGTTTGAAGTGGAAGAATAAGTGTCCTGTGTTTATGTTAACAGATCTATTCCCACAATAGGTATTAAAGATTTCATTATAAGACTCTAGAAATGAGCATGTACTAACTGTATTCTTTCTGGAGGATTAATCTTACATAAAAAAATTCATTAAAGTGGGCTTTGCTGCATTATTTAAAATGACAACAGGAGACAACAAGCTGAATATTTTGTCATTGATATGACACTTCAAATTCTCCTCTTTATTCATCACTCTGCCACTCAATTAAATTACACACTATCAAAATCTTGCATTGTGGAGAAAAAATTAGAAGGAAAACTAAAAATATATGCAATGTAATTTTTATGTATAATTGGCGTTTTACATTATTCTGCAATGTACAGCTTCTTTTTTGCATTTCTGCTTATTGAAGAAAATTTCAAGCAGATTGATCAATAGAAAATACAAAATCGTAACATATTCTGAGGTGGCATTACCTCAGTACAGAATGTTTGTCATTTATGCTGGTTTTATTTGAATGGCACTACAATACAGCTGGGTGGGAAAAAACTTTCTCAGGGAAATAAAAACACCTTGTCAAAACCAGTCGGGCACTCGTCACAAGGCAGTATTTGCATCAAAACAATGAATAATCCCCCCACCTTCTACTGGTTCATCTAGGTTCTGAGTAATGAAATTCCTGTCCTTTTCCTGGGTCATGCAAAGCACTGATGCATGTTTCATCTGGCTTTCTGGGATGCCGGGGGTCTGACATGGATCTGCCAGAGCCAGAGTTAGTCCATGTGCATTGCGCAAGGAGGGGAAGCTGCTTTAGCCAATATCCCAGACAGGTATCTAGTGTTGGGGAAGAGTAGGGTCAGAATATTTATAGTTTCACAGAAATTATAAAAGCAGTGAATGTGGCTATGGTATCAATATATGTCATGTAGAAATACAATTTTGTGTTGTTATCTTAAGTATGTAGTGAAATGATACATTTGTTACACATTTGCAAATGCTAAATGTGATATACATAGTGTGTAAAATTCTGTTTTACCTCAAACCAGGACAGGTTTAAAACCTGCTGCCTCAGAACACTATTTATATAATTCTTCTCCTTTGAAAGTCAATTTTCTTGTCATACTCCCTACTCCAGCACTGCTGGGTATCTAAAGCTGCTGCAAGAATTATCTGTTTGGCTGATTTGGTCATTGAATCCATCTTCAAACCTTTTTATATTTTGTCCGCCCCCAATTCACACACGAAGTTGTGTGCTCTCCTCCAGCAGCATCTGCAGTTTTTAGCTCCTAGATGCTCTTGACCTTTGTCTTTTATTCCAAGTCCTCAGCTGAAGCCGACACCTTTTCCGGTGTCCTTTTTCCATGCCATCTCTTATGTGGATCTTGACTGTAAAATTAACCCAGTTCTTCTTCAGATACTTGTCTAGTGCCTATGCCTGTATCCATGTTAAAAAAACTCACCTGAACTTGTGAAGTCTTTTAACTAGAGTTTGGGTGTCCAGCTATCAGGTGAGGTGCACCCATGCCGCAGAGGGGACTCAGCATCGATCACAGGAGTGCCTTTTGGTGCATGCTCTTTTGGAGGTACGGATTTCCCTGCGGCTACGTGTGAGCTTCCACAGGTGCTGATGTCGCAGGCTCACGCAGCGCTGGCACGGCGCTCTCTGTGCGGCAGCCTCTGCCCTCCTTCTGAGCCCTGAGTGCTTTCCCCACTCCCATCTGTATCTCCTCCCACTGCTCTTTATCCTTAAACTTGTCTCTTCAAGTAAAGATGTCCATGCTTCATATGTGTAAGCAATCATAAATATAGGAAAATAATTCAATGCCTTCCAGAATTGCGTTAGCCTATGCCATGATAAAATAATCAAAGATTGCTTTTCTCTCTCAGAGACTTCTCTGCCCTCCCTCCTTTTTTCATTCCTATCCTTGTTTTGAGGATGAAGAATTCATCTTTCTTAGTACCATGAGAGCAACATGGATTTTCATAATCTAAGTAATAGTCTTTTTTCTTTTTCTTTTTTTGTCTAGAGGCAAACATTACACTAGTTTAAAAATCTCACGGTATTATTTTTCAAAGTCAATTTCGTAGTTGTCTTTAAAGCAAAAGCAGTATTCTGTGTTTGTACGGGGTTCAGCACAGACCTTAATCTTTTCTGGACTCAAATTGTACCACAGTATAGAGGATAACATCTGCTTTTTGCAGCTAAAAAGGAAACTAACATCAACTAACATGATCCACGGCCTTTTGTCTTACCAAGAACTTTGTTCTACACAAGCCCTGGGTCAGTTGCCCCCCTCTGACTCTTTGGAGGTTAGATATCCCAGATTGCCCTCTGTTACATGTAGGGTATCAGAAGTAGAGCTGTGCTTTCAGAGTTCGCTTCCCAGATCCGGAACTGATGGGGTGACACAGCTATACACATCAGGATCTGTGTTTTTCACAGTCTCTCCCACTGCCTGCCCTGGGGACTGGTGACTCGGTCTGGGGACTGAGATGCCCAATGTTGTATTCTCCCGTGGATGTGCCAGCGTCAGATGCTTATCCTCATGTCTCAGGCAGCTTCTCCGGAGCCGACTGCTAGTCCTGTTCCTTCAAGTGTTTCTGAACTGGAGAGTGTTCATGCAACGCAAATATATGGTGGAATCCCTTAAACGCCTCTACAGGGTACTGAGTTAAGGAAAAAAGTACAACATTGTGTTCGGTAATGACACACAGCCTGGTTGAGTGTACCATACTAACTAGATGGAGAGAGCCACTTGATTTTCTGAACTTGTTTTTCCTACCACACCTTTGTAATCAAGATGTGTCCTACCTTATGTTTCCTGACACTGGATGTACTTACATTCGTAAAATGGTTAGAGATCCTTGTATGAAATTTGCAAACCTATAAAATTATTGGAAAAGAATTGTTTGCTAGGGATAGAACCTGTGTGTTACCACTTTGATAATAAATGTACCTACTGGAATCTGCTGTGTAGCAGAATTTTTTACTATATCTTCAAGCAACTGAAACAATAGCTGAGACATTTTTGATCTACAGGTACTCCAAATGCTATGCTGACTAAAAGTCTCGCTGTACTGCCTGTCGCAGTCCAGCTTGGAATACAGATATATCTTTAATGAACTTGCAGCCAAAATAGGATGGCTTTTATCACGTGCTGGCACGCTAAAAGAAGATTGAGAAGTTAGTGTTAGGATCCAGATTTAAGATTTTTGCTTACGATAATCAAGCGATGGAGCTGGGTTCATTTTTGTGGTGTCTTGACACAATCTTTCAAGTTCATTTGAGGTTTAGGTAGGATGGTGAGGGATACAGACTGAGCCTGTGGGAAGCTATCAGCCTAAATGAATAAATTTGTTGTTCACCAAAATTCCTGAATACTTAATAATATGTTGATCTTCCAATAAACAGGGACCTCTTTGAAGGCGAATGCTATTTAGTTTGGTGTATTTGCCAGATCATGCCATTTCGGTGCTATCACGTGGAAGACCTGGTTTTGTGTGTGTATTCTTGAAACCAGTGCAATGGTACGATGCAGTATTTTCATTGGGGTGGCTTGATGTGTTAAGGCATCAGGCAGTGTAAAAACTCATAAACATTATCCAGTGAAAAATGCCGAAATCTCTTTTTTAAATCTGTAGATAAATGCTTATAGGTACCTTTCATAGTTATTTTAGCTTAGAAGTTCATACTGTTGGTCTGAGCAAAGTGAAATACAGTTTGTCAGGGGTTGGAGTGGTGGTGGTGGATATTTTGAGAGAAAGCACAGAAGAATTTAAAATTGCTATCTAAGGAGCATAAAGGATGTAACAAGAGCCTGTGAACCTCTAGAGAACCTTACAAAATAGATTCCGGAAAGCATAGGGTGCCAGAGGATTACTAACAGGAAACTAGGGGCACCGTTTTGAAGCTCAGTAGCTCCATTTGTCATTCCCTTCAAGTGCAAATCTTCCATAAAGGTGTTTTATTTGTTGATTCACACAAAAAGAGAAATTTCTGGGTAACTTATACCTGCCCAAATATACCATCTGAAAGCCAGCTTTACATCCCTATTTATTGCAAGATGCTGTTGTCTGCAACAATTTAGAAATCACAACTTGCTTGAGAGAGTTCTGCATGTAGTAAGATCCTCTAGCATCAGGCTGCCACTTGTTTACTTCTCTAGATTATAGAATTTTCCTTTCCTGTGGAGATGTCAGCCTCTTGACAATAAAGAAATGGTAACGGTAAGGGAATCCAGGTCATTCACGTGCTTGAAACTAAAGGGACTAGTCTATACAACTAGTCATCATTAGCAAGCTGAAGTAAAGAAACATTAATTTTTAAAATGCTCTGCTATCTGAGAGCTTAGAAGTGATGTATCATTTAAGCTTATAATGCAAAGCCAGGGTATAACCGATGGATGCAGATGAATATAAATAAATTGATTCGGTGGCAAGTGCACAACTGCAGCTGAGACCAAACATTCAATTAAAAAAAAAAAAAAAAAAAGCTGGTAATTCTTCACACTTCAGAAAGGCTATCCAAAAAGACTATAAAGGCATCTGAGAATTTTCACACAGAAAAAAAACGTACTACTGTGCAAATGTTATGAAGCACTATTTTATTCATTGAGGACCTAAACATGAGGGCGAATACGGAAAGAACACCAAATTTTATTACAAGAAACGAGGTAATATTGTGAGGAACTCCAGAAAGACTGGAAGAAGCTACATGAATGACCATCACCAGGGTACATAGAAGTCCAAGTCGACAAGCTGGGAGGCAACAGAGAAATGGCTCATTCACTTTTTCAAACTCCAGGTTAGCTGTAACAGCTCAGCAGAAATACCTGGCTATGGCTTATTGTATACAGTGGACAGTTGAATAAACACTTCCACTGTTAACCAAACTGAACAGAAAGTTAGCATGTACAGAAATGGACAATTGTGCTGGAACGATCATAATGCCCTTCTGCACTTTCTCACCCTGACCGTTGTGTTTGTTGCTCATCTCCTCGTCCAAATAGAACACAAAAATAATTTTGAGAGGCAGACAAAAAAAAAGTCATGAGAGGGGCTTCCTTTGGATTTGAAAAACACTGGAACAGCTAGTGTTGTGTTGAGAAAGTGAAATGGGTGGACTTGCGGTGTCACCACTTGGCACACCCTGGTTTCCCACAAACCCCAAAAGAGACAGGCATGCTCAGGGAAAGAAAAGTTCGCCATTTTAAGACTTTTTACCTCCTTCCCAATCTTACTAACATACTTATTCATTACATTAGTTTTGCATATATTAGAATGGCTCTTTGTAATCTTAACAATTCAAAAAAAATTCTTGCAGTCTTGCTGCATGGCCTGATTAGCATGCTAATTGAGCCTCTCCTGTCAAGCAGTTCTAGAGCGGTAGTTTATTCCTGGGTATCAATCGTGGTAAATAAATACGAATAATAGTATTTAGTTAAGTACCCAGATTTGGATATTCTTTTAAGAAATAAATGTAACGTGTGCTTTACTTCAATTTGGATATGATTCCACCATGGAACCACACAGGAAAGCTGTGCTAGTTGAGCAAAACTCTGATTTGAGTAACATTGTGCATATGTTATGTATGTACAAACATGATTTCACAGCTTTACTGGATTATACACACAAAATACACACACCCAATCTAGGAGAGCTTTTTGTGACATCCCCTTCTATCTGTCAATCTGTATGCCACTAAATCATTGTGATATTTTTCTTTGAGAGGAAAACTGTGGCACTGAGTTTGTAATTTCTTGGACATGGTTTATGAATTATTATTTTTTTGCCTTAACTCAAATATATTCTAAAATGTTACACAGCAGGTGTTGCACTTTGGAAATAACAGACTCTTCTTTGATCCGTTTTAAGGGGAGAATATACTGAAGCGAACGGTGCACATTCAGCACCACAAAAAAAAAAAAAAAAAAAAAAAGGAGACAGAAAATAATTCTTAGAGAATAACACAGGGAATTGTGTTTGTGATATAAATGAGGATTTTGAAAATGGGAAACGTATTTAACTTCTGTGAATACTCTATGCATAACAGTTGGAATTATAAAAGCCCCATAATATGTCTGTAATCCTAATGTGTTTCTTTGCTGTTTTGCAGGCAGACCAGTAATGATTGTAGTTGAATACATGGAGAATGGATCCCTTGACTCCTTTCTGCGGGTGAGGTGCCATTTTCTGATGACATTTGAATAAGACGCCATTCTAGGTTAAGATTTTAAATCATTTATCATATACTAATTTCTACATAATGTTATTCATGGATTTTTAGTGAAGAATATAAGCATTTTTCCCAGGGTACATTTCTAAGGTACAGTGATACATTAGCGCATGGCTGGAAAAAAAGAAGGTTTAAACTTAAGAATATAATTGATTTCTTCTGCAAAAGTAGTTCCCATATTTAGCAAAATGTATTCCAAATAGTGTTTTTGTGAAGGAAAACAGAAATTGAAGCACAAATGCCTAGCCTTATGGAAGCAGTTCATTTTTCTCCATTGCCTTCAGAAATACTTTGCTATGATTTTTTTGGTTGGTGAAGTGTAGAATAGACTCAGTAATTGATTTATAATTATTTATGGTTACTTGCATTTAACAAATTGAATTAGAAAACAGTTCATGGGTGAAATGTCCTGGCATTAATTAACCCCCAAAGGTCACTAATAAACATTAAAGAAGGGCTACAGAAAGCATGAATAATATTTGGTACAACTGTATTTAATTTTTCTTAGAAAAGTAGAAGGAAAGGATGACCCCCTAAGCTAAACTTATCCAAAAATGGTCTCTTTGTTAACAGAACCCCTGGAAATGCTGTGGGGGTTCACTGGCATAAGACCCTGTGTGAATAATTTGATTGTCAAGTATATAAAATTTGTCTTAAAGAGTAAACATCAGTCCTTACTAACCCACTGCCTCGCCATTACCGTCTTGCAGAATGGTAAAGCGGGGGTTGTATGCAAGGTCGGGGCAGGGGACTATGGTTCTGTGACCTTGTTTGAAAGGGTATCCCAAGTACAAAGGAGAGGTGTTCAACAAGGAGCTCTGAACGTATTTGCAGGAAAATCTAGATGATGAGGATCAAGGATGCTATGTGGCAGGAAGAAGGAACTGCTAAAAGAAAAGGGTAAATAAGCCAACATTTTAGAAAGAAGACTAAATCAGTGAAAGGGAGAGGAAGGCATACAGAGAGTACTTGTTTGACAGCAGGTCAAGAAAAGAGTAAGCCACAAGCAGAGAAGAGCATCTGGAACAGAGCATACTACCCTGAGAACACATCAGAGCCTTATATATTAATCTTATATATTTCTAGACATTCTTTCTCCCTTTCTTTTGCTTTTGATTATTCCATTCTATTTTTTCTCTAGCTTTTTTTTTTTTGCTGTCCTCTTCATCAACTCTCCTAAATAGATCGTATGAGTCTAAATAATTTTTTAATTTCCTCTGTCAAGACACATGACAGACATCTGCTGTGTTGTCAGAAACACGCTAGTACCATGGTTTCTGGTGAGAATTTGCTGATCTCTCAAAATCAATTTATTTTTCTGGAGAGAATTTGATATCATCGAGCTCTTCTTAGAAACTGTGTAGTTTCTAATCCCCCCCCTTGCCTTTCTGTCTCATCTCTCTATCCATCTGCAGCAGGCAGACTGCCGCCGATTTGGGTACCTGGGGCTTCCCTGGTCTGTAATTTTTCAACAGTGCCCCAAGAAGACTTGCCTGGGCCTGAAACTCTGCTCTGTGCGTGTGTGTGTGAGTGCGCATGCAGAATTTCGTAGGAGAGAAGAAAACCAAATAATGAAATAATTCATGAGAGAGAATTACCTTTCTCTGAATTGCTCTAGTATGATAGCTATATTCCAGTTAGTCTTCACATGCATTTATTTATCAGAGTAGTTACTACTTATTAGGATACTTTAATAGAAACTGACATCAGCAAAATTATGATGTTATTGTGAAGCAATACTTCTCACATTGCATCAGATATATTTGCAGGCAAATCTGCTGGGAGAAAAAGTGAGCTAATCATTTCTGCAGCTGGTTTCCATGTATATTATTTTAGTTTCAATTCACACTTCAGATACGGTTTATTCATCTAAGATGCTTTTTAAAAGGACTTTAGATAATATTCAGCATCCCAAAGCACTGTAGATATATCATCAGCATTTCTGTTAATAATTAGCAGAGAAAATGGCTGCAAAGTAACCTATTTAAAAGAAATCCAGCTGCTTCATTAGTAATAGTTGTTTCCTGCAGATATAAGTCTACACTTTTAAAAGCTTTTGTGAAGATACAAAGAAGCAGAGAGGGTTTATCTTTAGCAATCCTAATGAAAGGTGTTCAGTGAATATAACAATACTTATGTGGTGAGATTTGGAAGGGCTTATAAGATAGTCTATCTTTCTTATTATTTAAAAGAATCATTTGTTACAGGGCAAAGTGTTCTTACAGAAGAGGGAAAAAAAGCCATTTCTCACCATAAAAAATATTTCCCCAGGCACTGCAACCTGCAAAAATTAACCAACACATCCCTCCAACCTGTCCTTCTCCAAAAGCCTGCAAAAATGGGTCAGTCTTACAATTTCAAAGTGAAAGTCTGTGATGAACCATGTGAGGGTATTCCAGAAGAAAGATTCCTCAAGGAAGACATTTGCCATCATCCTTCTCACGGCCTTGGTGGGATGTTAGCTTGCATGCCAGTTGTTGCTTGCATGCACGAGTGGCGTGAGGAGTCATAAACTCCAAGTAAAACTCCCCTTGACCCTAAACCCTAGGCTTAATAGCCTTTACTTCCTTGCTTTACATGTAAGGAAATGAAGCACCGTGATATTAAGTGATCTATCCAGTATTGTGCACAAAGCGCATAGCGGACAGTAGAAATTAGATCAGTTCCCCTGAATTCCAGGCCAGCAGCTTACACTCATCCTACATATTATTTAGTGCTGTATTTTAGTTGTAGTTATGTGGCCAAATTCCCAAACCAGTGCCTTACTTTCTGCCATTTGTATGAATTAAAGAGCAAGCTCAGCTAGATTATGTCTTCCCCAGCCTACAAAATCCTGTATGCTGGTTGCTAACTTTGAGCTTTTGGGGGAAAACATTGGCATGCACTTGCAATAGGAAGATGCTTCAGGTATATTCTCAGTGGAAAAGCATCAGTTAATTAGAACCAATATTGTAAGATGATGGTAATTAATTACAGCAATTGTGCACCACCAGACATCCTAAATTGCTGGAGACTCTTGACACTAAATTTTCCCCAGAAATCCTGCATTATTTTTGCAGTTATATAAAACTGATTTCCATAAGATGAAACTCAGTTATCTTTTTTTTCTCATAGAAGATTGCATGTAAATTAATCATCCCACAAAAGTATACCTGAAATTTGCTGTCAAGGAAATGCTCATTTGATCAGAAATAAGGTACATGTGGCTTCACTTCTGGTAACACTTGGAGAGATTTCTCTGAAAAAGGCTGTGAGCTTCCACCTTAGTATTTCCTCAGGGGCTAGTGGCTTTTCTTTCAGTATTACTCCACCAGCTGTCAGACAGGACTAATCTGTGCTTGGAAAGAAAGTGGCTAATACTTCATCTTGGGAATTGAGGAGACCCAGGTACAATTTCCTATTACTGTCTTCACACACAGACTTTGGATGGGACACATTGTCTTTACGTTCCAGTCACCTGCCTGTGTAATGGAGATCTTAGCAATCACTTATTCTGCAAACGTATGAGGAAAATGATAAACACACAAAGAGTTGAAAGGGCAGCTATCTGTATTGATAGAAAGATGTGCTCAGTAATTAGACAGGATAGTTTCAGTCAGATATGTTTGCTCAGGCTTGTTGATGCAGGCTATAGAAGATACAACAAGACAGATAACCAAGAGAGATGCATAACAGAAAAAAAAAAAGCCTAAAAAAACACAAAAACTTTTTAACAAGCAGTTTGCCACAGTGGGTTTGAGATGCCTGTTCTTTAAACATGTCTATGACGCAGTAAACCACATGGGTATTGAATCACTGCTTGGTGACCTTGCAGTCTCCATACATGACATAAATGCAACCAAATGCATAAATGCCTTGCCAAAGGAAAACAGAGATGAGCGCTTCATTGTACCCAAGCCCATGCAGCAGTTTGGAAGGTGATACAGTGATACAACCCAGATCTGAATCCCAGTTTCACTCCTTAGCTGTTTGTGCTGGACACCACAACATTTCCCTCAGTCTTGCCTGACAGATGAGTGCAATAATTCCTATAAAAGTCCTTTGCCGCGAGGCTGGTCCTTTCACCCTGATACACCCTCCCTGGTTCAGCCTACTCTCTAAGTAGATTCCTCACAGTCTTACGGAGCTATTAAGAGTTAAATCTCATCTACTGTTTTCACAGCTCCATCTAAAGGGTCATTGTTGGCTAAAGTAATTGGGTTTAGCATCACAGAGAAAGGAACAGGGTGATTAGGAGGCCAGGTGGCTTATGTGTTTGGAGGGGCTACTGCTTGGGGTTCAGTTGCACAGAATGCTACCTGGAGAGCATCTGCTGGCTGTGGTCTGCACTCATCCTCCTCATGCATCGTTCCATGTGGGCATGGATGTAAGCCACAGAAAATAAACATAGTTACAAGTTGACTTTTGGGGATGTTTGCTTGTGGTTGGCTACCTAGAATCACATAAAATCAACCCAAAAACTTTCACCAGAGTACTTTAGATTCTTTCAGTATTTTTCCGCAGCTGCAGACTACCAGACTACAGTCAGTGTTTTATTCCTGCTCGGGGTCCAAGGTGTGCTAACCAATAGTCAGCACAGCGAGGCAAGAACCAGGGACACAGCAATATTAATCAGATGAGAAATCACGGTATTGCGGCACGTTCTGTAGCAGGCCTGATAGTAAAATAATCTATCAGCTGTATCCACGGCACTGTATTTACTCACCCTTCTTTATTAGGAAGGGAATGTGCACTCTCCAGGGATTAATGTGGGAAAGAAAGCTCCTCAGGGTTTGCAGCATTTTCCCTTAACTGTACCCTGAAGAGACAAATGTTTAGGTTTGAAAGATGCTCCAGTCTTGCCCAGTTTTGTGAATCTCTGAGCTGTGGGAAGAAAGGATTCATTTACCTAGGGTAATCACAGAGTTGTCTTGCCTTCATCATTGTTACTATTTGCAATAGTAATGCTCCTCTTCTTACCTAAGAACTTGTGGCTGATATATTTCCTTTCACTTCAGAAAATTAAAATGCTTGTAAAAAAAAGTTAGATTTATTTACAGGCATGCATAGCAGGTAAAAAGGCTGTAAAATATATTTTGTTCTTCCAAAGAAAATATTTTCCAAAGATTCTGTAAAAAATACGCTTAACTGCATTAGAGCACTAACTGCAGCAGACTGTACAGCAAATGAAACCCTGGAATTCATCACCCAATTTTAATCCCTTGAGGCCTCTCTAGCAGAGCCTAAGATAAGTGTAAAAATGTGCGGAAAAAAAAATGTTACTAGAAGGAGAAAATATTATGATATATTGCTCTTTGATGCAGTAATCGTTATGAAGTTATTCTCAGAGCAGCTTTGCTATCAGGCTCACCCTTTTTTCAACTAGAGTTTAGATGCTGCGGCAGATACCTGCATTTAGTGAGTTTGGGGGAAAGGGAGAAAAAAGAAAAATGAAGACTTGCAGAAAGTTCTACAAAACAATGTTGTAAAGTATATGTTGTATATCCATCTAACATGGCCTCACTAGACAGAGCCAGCTTTGGGGAAAAGAGGCCAGGTGGCCTTTCCTAAGTTTAATGGTTCCCATTATTATTTATCTGCATCCAGAGAGGCAACAACATTAGAGCTCATAACTAATACTCCTTCTTTTGCTTTCACAAGCAGCATTCATGTGCCCTTTTACTTATTGGAGGCACGTTCCTTTCCTGGAAGGATAAAGGTAGCATTTTGCTTTCAGAAGTGACTCTGTAAAGAAGAAAACCTGCATTGGAGAATACTGACACCAATATCTTTTTCTGAATCAAGAAACATATTGAGCAATTAGAAACCGAGTTTGAATTAATGTGTTACCTTAATAGTGAAAGTGTAAGCAGATCATGTATTTACATGATGTAAGATTACACTGAGAAGCTGTCGCTGATGCTACAGAGCCAACATTTGTTCTCAGGCAATGTTGTACCCTGCTGGAAGGAGGTAGAAAACAGTATTTCTGATACTGCTGTGAGAAGTTCATTTAGAAATGCTGGATATTTTTAGTCACTGGAGATATTCTTCCTACTGAGCAACAAGAAATTTATTACAAACTGTCTTGTATTTCAAGCCAAAAAGAATTTGATAGGTAATGTGGACACTTTCAGTGTGCTCTTTATCTTTGCAAATTTGTGGAGAATACATAAGAAACCAGGAGATCAGAACAGAGCCCATGTCATCCGTGTCTTTAAAAAGAAGGGAAAAGAGAAGCCAAGAAATTGCAGGCCAGTCAGCTTAATGTCAACTGCAGTAATATTTCTGGAACAAATTATCAAAAAATTATTTACAAGCACCTTAAAGATAACAGCGAGATAAGTATGAGCCAACATGGATTTGTCAAGAACAAATTACGTCAAACAGTCTGCTTTTCTTTTGTAACAGGGTGCAGGCTTTGTGGATATGGGAGAAGGAGTTGATATCATAAATCTTGGCTTTAGTAAGGCTTTAAAACTCTATCACATGAGATCCTTATGAGCAGCTAGAGAAATACGGTCTTGATGAAACTTCTATAGGTGGATGCAGTACTGGATACGTACTTTATGGAGAGAATGGACTTTGGATGGAAAGATATATGAAGCAGGGTTGTTCTGCAGCCTGTGTTTCCCCATAGTTTCATTAACCTTCTGGATTCTGAGGCTGTGACCAGACGTAAGAAATTTTCAGGCAATGCAAAGCCAAGTAGGAACACAGGCAGACAGCAGGGCAGAGCTAAAATTTAACATCATCACATCATCAAATTTAAGAAATAATTTAGTAACTAATTAGTTTTAAAAACTAATTGGAAATAAGTAAGGACAAGAGCACAATACTCCACTGAGACTGGAATAATCAGCTATAAAGTAGAGGACAGCAAATAACTGTTCAGAAAGAAGTCTTCTGGAAGAAATTACTCTAGAGGTTGCAGTAGATCAGGGGTGTCACGTTGATGTGAAAATGGCAAATACCACACTGGAATATAGAAACAGGAATATCCCCTGCAGGGTCTGTGAAGTAACTTTTCCTCTCTGCTTCACGCTGGCGAGGCCTCAGAGTACTCTGTCTCATTTGGACCTTAATGAAGTAGGTGGGCAGAGTTCACAACAAAACCAAAAAGAACAGTTACCCAGCAAATGAGATCTGTGGACTGAATTTGTGTTTAGCCCAAAGAACAGGGCAAGAGAGATGTTTAATCTTCATGTACACAAAACGCAGTTGCAAAGAGGAATTGAAATCTGTGCCAGTCAAAGTGCTCAGAAGGACATCATTTAAGTGGCTGTCTTAGTTAAGATGTGGTATTGTCCCTAATTGTCTTTAAGGGCAGGTTAGAAAAGCACGTCAGGAATGACACAGGGCAAGGAGATGATCTGGATCCCTCCTTAAACTCTCTTCCAGCATTGTGATTCTGTAACAGCTGTATTCCATTGTGCTGCAGTGGGCAGGGACGCTTGGTTATGCCAGGGCATCCCTTTCTTGTTGCTGTAGCTGAAAAACGAAAACAGGGTCACAGGCTGCAAGGGTGCTTCTGCTGTTTGGTCCAGATTTGATCATGGCTATTGCATCCTAAATTAAGCTTTGGAAGGGCTTCATCTTGCAACATTTTTTTTAATAATAAAAAGATGTCCCATATTTTTAATGGTTGAAGAGGCACTTAGATTGTTGTGTAGGATCACTCAGTAGCATTTAAAATGAACTAAATTTCATTTTTTTATCTATTACATTTAATGAAATTAGGTATTAGTGATCGAATGGAATCCCGTTAACAGTTGATTAAACAAGAAATTGACAGTTGACCTAATTGAGTATCAGTAATATAAACCTGAGTGCAGTCCACATGATAGTATGAATATATATACACGTCCAGGGAAGACCAAGTTGCAACTTCAATTTTGGAAGATTTATCCTGATAAATTTCTACCATTTACTTTGCATGGTGGAATAGTAACAATACATAGCAAAACTACATCTTTCATATAGTGACCAGTAGGAAATGTCACTGGTGAATACAATCTAAGTTAGACACAGACACACCATTTTCAATGCTATTCTCCATCTAAAGTAAAATCTAAATCATATGGAGTAAAATATTGAGACCTGTAGCAAATCCTGTGCACTCCTCAGAATACAAGGGCATAAAAGTGCTCTGACTTATAGGGCAAATAAGGAAGTGGACAAAGAAGTTTTCTGGACGAAAGTCCAGAAACAATACAGTAAAATTCAATGACCGTGCCTCCAAAAGGTTACTCAGTAGTAAAATGGAAAAAATCTTATGAAGAAGAAAAATTCCATGGGCTTGTAGAAAAGCACTGAACTAGTGCACGCTGGAGCTGGGAACTAGAGGGTGAAAAGCAATGGGAGAAACTTAGGATCTATCATCCTTCCTCCCCTACAGTAACTGACCTTCTTCACCATCCCATTATACATCAGTGCTATTGAAAGGTCTGTAACAGGAAAAGAATATTTCGTGTACATAAGGTTTTCAAAAGCAAACTGTAGCTGAATGAAAAAACAACATTTTTTCAGGGCATTTGCAGGGCTGCATAAATGCAATAGCAACTACTCAGATATTGCATCTATACTCAGCTGATGAGAAAAATTTATTTAGCAAAGCCATTAAAGCCTGATTAAAATTTGATGGGATGATAGGATAAATGTGGGAAGTCCACCGAGGTCTGAATTGCTGCCAGAATTGATTAACGCCCTTAACACTGCAATGGGAATCCTATCAAAAGCATATTCCAAATCTCAGCTATGGGAATCTGAATAAAGCCCTGGATAACAACCACCATATCATTCAGATGAGTGGTTTATGTCCCTATATGACAAGCGAATGAAAGGAGATAACGGAAAGTTGCCAAAGGATTGCTTTGACTCACAGATGTATGTGGGGATTTACAAATCCTGGAAATAGGAGTACAGATTCATACCTGGTATAATTTCATCAACTTAGTTGAATTCTCCAAGGGTTAAATATGGCCCATAGTCTCTGTCCTGATCAGCTTAAATCAGCCAAATATTTTGATATATAGGAAGATAACAGTTTGTAAGGGAATACAGCTGGCATGGAAACTGATGCAGAAGTGATTACAGAAAGACTTGAGAGAGAGGAGACTCTTTTGCTGACAGGAAAAATGTAGTTGTTCCAACTGCAAGGCTGGCAATGAAACAATGCAAAACGAAGCATGAGAAGGGACAGAGGAAAACAGATGCAGAAAAGTGTTCAGAGAAATATACCGAGGGAGGAGGAGGACAGAATAAAATGGCAACTGGTATGTTAGCAAGTCTGTCATTTCTGTAAAGGTAGAGATAAGAAGCTTGAGCTTTTTGTGTCAAGGCAGAAGCCCAAAGAAATTTGAAAGAAGGAGGGAGAGAATGGCAAAAGCATGAGATTGTTTTTAACTCAGGCATTTCTGCTATACTGGTAAGGCAAATACTGAGATTCAGAAAGAGCAGAAAAAGGTTATGTTTTATGAAAAATCAGTCAAGCATGGTCTAGATTTGAAAGAGCACAAATTAAAAAAGGCAGGAAGGAATGAATGCTTGCGATCCAAGGGGACAAAAGGTTAAGGGAGGTGTTGCAGATGACTCTGCGGTTTGTTGAGAGAATGGAGCTGTTAACGATGATAAGGAGGAGGTAAAAATCTAGAGGTTTGGGGGGTCGGGTTTGTTTAGAGCTTTGCTGCAGGGCTGACAGGGGCTTGGTTGGTTATTTTGCAAAAGTCATAGGTGCTTTGTTACAAATCCTAATTCTACAGTTAGCTAAAAAAAGTTATCCATACAGGGCAAGTGTGAAGAGCATTAACTGTTTGCAACCAGCTTAATAAATTAAGATTCAATTGAACATTTAGAATTACTAAATAAAAAGCAAACCCCCAATCCTGTGTGGCTTCATTACATAAAATATTGGATAGAGTTCATGTCTTGTCTTTATTGGAAGAGGCTTAAAGAATTTAAGAATGTTCGCTTTTGACTCTTTGCTTAATTGCTAGATTGAAAGATTTTCTTTAAAATAGCTTTCACTAGCATGTTTTTGACTCTGAGAAGTTCCCCTTATTCATGCGCTAGGGGCCTGTGATAGGGAACGTCATAGACCCATAACAGGGGATGGCCTTTGGTAAAATGTGTGGTTATCACACTTGTGTCTTTACCCCCAGCTGAGTGTCATCTGTAGAACTAACTGCTTACAGGTGGCTTTGATGGAGACAACAAAGGAGGGGGGTTGCTTATAGGTGTGACATGATTGCTTAGAGACATCTGCCTCCACGTTTGCACGGGCTCTAGAGCACTGATACAAGAGGAACAGTGAGGGGAAAACTTGCTATAAATCAGTCATAAATAGCTGGTTTTGAAGAAGTGTAATTGAATGTGCTTTGTTTGGAGGAGTCTGTGAAATGGCTGTGGCATTTGGCTGCTGATGGAAGTATGGCTCCTTAAATACAGGTGCTGCTGGAAAGCATGATGAGCTTGTGAGGTCCTCTAGTTGATAAGGTGTGTTAGTACCTGAATTCTTGCTTTCTGATATGTTGGCTTGGAATAGCTGCTTGGAAACCTAACTATGTAGGAACCCTGTTTATCTTCCTTTTACCATTTTCTTTCTGGTTTTTGTCTTGTTGCGTTATAACCTGATATAGCAGTACTGGTCTTTAACTGGTGAATGCGTCCCATAGTGCAGGTTTCCATACACTGCTGCACTTGAGCTTTTCTTCCGATTGATTTGATGAAAGGAATTGAAAGAGTTTCAAGACACTCTGCAAGTTCTGCAGATTGCAGAATCCATCTTGTCTCTACCTTTTGTGTTTGTTAAGTTTGCCTGTCTTTCTGTCTGTACCCAATAGCCTTTAATTGAATAATAGGACTTTAGGAACTTGTTTCTGTTACTTCTTTATATGCAAACAACTCTTTCAATTTAGCAGCCTGTTATGCACACTAAATGACTTAACGCTTAAAAGTGTATAACTTCTTGATCTAAGTAGATATATAATATATATTAGAGGCAGGTCTTAGTCTAGTATTGCTTCACCTTAAAAATAGGTTAATAACATGAGAAGCGAGTAATAACACACTTCTCCACCTCTGGGGTTTTGTGGTTGGTTTGTTTGTGGGGGTTTTGGTAATCTTAATTACTAATTCCCTATTTCTTTAAATGTTTATGTCCTGCTTAGCTAGAATATAGGCCCCAAATAATTTAATTGTGATGGAAATGCTGAAATACTTTGCTGATTGGGGATAAAGTTAAGCATATCTGTCCAGTTCAGCCTGCTGCTTTGCTGAATCTAAGGAATTTACTGAACTTATTGTAAAGTTTCCCCCCTAGAAAAATCATCTTGCTAAAACGTATGAGCTAAGCAGCAGAAATGTCCTGAATGCTGATCAGAACGCTGCTACTAGTCTGTAGCCCAGTGCTAAAGGTGTTGAAAGAGAAAATGGAAAGTTAACTTGCTTGCAGGGAAGAGCTGTTTGGTTTTGTTTGGCTGTTCCTGCTAACATAAAAGCCTGGCTCCCTGAATAATCCATGAGAAGCTAAATGTCTGCCAGCTGAGGTAGCAAAAATACTGCTGTAGGCAGTAGATAGGGCAGACCTAAACCAGGCAAAGAGCCCATAATCAGATTTCTGTGCAGGTATTCTCTTGGTCCCCGCTGCCACATAACGCAGGAACTCCCTGACGTAGGAGGTACAGAAGCATTAACTCTGCAGATGGGGAAACTGAGGCCCACCAAGACTCACCAGATGCATAAGCGTGGTTAACAACGTAACTCTTACGTGTTCAACTCCAACAGATTTCAACAGGAGTTAAGCAGTTTAATGCATTCATGGGTCTGAGTTTAATGGGCTTAGTCGGCCAGGAAGACTTTGGAAAAGCTACATGACCTCTGAATTTCAGACCAAATCTCCTTTTTAATCTAGCGTTCAGCAATTATATGGTGTTAGGTGCAGAACAGACAGGATGTAAAGTCCCAAACTCCTTCCGGGTTGGTTGGTTTGTTTAGTTCTTTCTAAACAAACAAACCAGCCCCTCCAAAAAAGCAAAAAGTGAGGTAACAGCAGTACCTCATGCAGACAATGAAGGCTGAGGCAATAAAAAGAGAGGGGTTTGTTTCCTGAGGTCATGGAGAAAGAGATGAAGAGAGGATTTTAATATGTGCTGTCATTCTTGTGTTAAAAAATAGGGTTTTGAGGAAGTGCTCTTAATAACTGCGGATAAAAGACATTAAATGCTGTCAGTAGGAAAATTGTGGGGTGTGTGAAAATGTGGAAGAAAAGGGGAATAAACTGCACAACGAGAGATGGGATAGCTTGCACTGCTGACCAAGTTAAATACTTGAAAAAAAAACAAGCTTGCAGAGGGCAGATTGGCTGGATGGGTTACAAATGTATTTTTAAAATGAGCTGTAGTTAATATCACTCGTATGAAATTAATGAAAAGTAGCTGTGTTTTTTGACCTTGCATCTTTACTTGCAGAAGCACGATGGCCACTTCACGGTCATCCAGCTGGTTGGCATGCTGCGGGGGATTGCGTCTGGCATGAAGTACCTCTCGGACATGGGCTATGTACACCGTGATCTGGCAGCCCGTAATATCTTGGTCAACAGTAACCTCATGTGTAAAGTCTCCGATTTTGGTTTGTCACGAGTGTTAGAGGACGATCCTGAAGCTGCTTACACAACAAGCGTGAGTGTTATCTAATTTGAACAGTTGATTGCCCTGTGCCTCTCTTATTCCAGTTTCAGATTTGTTTGTGGAATAGTAGTTTGAATTGGCTTTGTTCCATATTCAGTCCATGTGGTTTAATAGCCCTGCCAATGTGTAAGGGAAGCTGCTTTGATTTATGGCTGTGTAAGGGATGTATATTAAACTTCTCTTTTTTTTTTTTTTTTTTCCAGCACATGGGCAGGTATATGGGGGAGACCTTTTCCATTCTTGTTTGTTTTCTGTTTTGTTTCTCCTCCCCCGCCCCCTTCCCGCCTCGTTTCCCCTTCTACTAACTTGTGTTCATTTACAAAGATATGCTTTTAAAAAGGGGGGGAGTGAATCTCACCAATTCCACTGTTAGAAGCATAGTGTCAAGCCTTGCCTTCGTAAATTCAAATTTTCATTTTATTTTACTTTAGCTTACCTTCTAGCAGGATACGTAGGACCTTTCTCTCAAGGTTTAACCCTCATTAATACTTAAATTCCTTGTGTGATGCAAATAAATTGATATAGTGGAAAATGGGGCTTGGGTGAGGGTTGCTTGGTTTGGTTTGTGGTATTGTGGGGGTGGGTCCTACTGAAGTGAAAAATTCTTGAACATGGAGAAGCTTGTTCAAATTTGACTTAGAAGAAAAAAGTAAATTGCACCTGCAGTATGAAGACGGTAGGGAAAGGAGTGTGTTGGTGCTAATAAAATTAGAAGTTCAGATACAGCATTTTTTTCAACACACCAAAATGTTCGATTACATTCCTGTTACAATTATTAACACAACGTTAAGAATCTTAGCTAATTATAAGCTGATTTCAAGTAACTTTCATATCTATCACTGAAACTAAAATTATTTCAGTCAGAGTGCATTCTCATTAGTACTCTCACAAAATGCACAGAATTTGCATGTTCCCACAATAGGGCATAGTGACAGATGTCTAATACAGATAATAAATTAGCATTAAATAATCTATTTTGACCTTTTTTCTATTTCACTTGAAAAAGTGATGCATGGTCAAAATAAGGAACTCATCCAATTCGACTGTATTGTAGTAAGTACTCTGGTGTATCTACTGACTTCAATATAGCTACTGTAATGGGGTTACAGGTCTTTTATATACATTTTATATATATATTTAGTTTAAGCCTAAAATAGGGATGTTCTGATAAATTCACCGTAAAATCCACTTCTTATACAGAACTGCAAGCTGACTAGAGCAAAACAAGTCACTTCGCAAGGTTTTCTATCAGTATTAATATGCAAGCTGGGGAGGGGTGGGGGGTGAATAATAGTGTTTTTTCCTTTGTAGGGGAGATTTCCCTCACTTAATTCTCAAAACCTCTTTTGCTTCACACTGCTTCTTAGTATGAGGCTTGAAAGGAAAAATAAACATTACTGCAGCTTAACAAGTTATTGCATGTTGGCTGAGCCTTGCTAATTGTCCATGTGAGGGTGCTCAGCTGGCAGCAAATGCCCCCAGTGACAGGCAAGTTAAGTTACATTGCTCAGCGCTGATCATGGGCTAATCAGCTCAGCTGGTGGAAGGCACTGGAAATTGCTAAGCGGTCTCTCCCAGTTAGGCTCAGGAAAAAACACCAAATGATAATTTCAGGCTTTCAGCTATTTTTCATTCTGTAAACTTCTATTGGATGCCAATGCTGAACAATTAGGTTTTCAGAGTAGTTAGTGCCTGGCTTTTTCATCATAGCTAGACCTGCTTTTAATCAGTAAATGGTATGTTAAAAGGAAAAAAAAAAGGTTATTTCATGGCAGCGTATCTGTGTTGAGGGACTTCCTTGAAACATTGGACAGGTTTGATGAATGCTCACTATTATCCTATCGGTTCACCTAGCCAGCTAACATGAGAGTCTGTGAGGCAGCTGTTGTGGGTGGAATACCTCGGAGCCATTGCTTCAGTCCTCCAAGGTTACAACCACATGCTCTACTAGAAAATCATGATGAGCAGGTGTCTATAGCATGTCCATCAGGATACCGCTCATAAGGAGGGGACATTACAGAAGCTGATGGCCAGTGGCAGGACCCTGTGGCAGCCGGACATTTAAGGTGAATCTGTTTCAGCAGATTCAGCAACTCCCCAAAGAAGATCAAAAAGCTTTGAAACTCAGGTGGGAAAATGTGGTGTGTCATTATAATATGACCTAGAACCTTTGTAAATAGGAAGAAGAGTCAGGCATAATAGAAATGAAAAGCATTTTAAATCACTCATTCCTTCAACCCTAGCCCCCTCTGTTCTTGCAAGTAGGTCTTCACATCCGGACTTTCAGTCACTGTGGGTTAGTCTGCCCAATTCTATTCTGTCACCTCTGGTTCTTGGGAAATGTCTTTCCCTCATCCCTGAGGGCCAAACAACTGCTCCAATCCCGTTCCGTATCACAGTTATTCTGTTTGATCTGGTGATAGACACATTTTCTGTGGGATGCATTTGCCTTCCATATACTCCATCCTCTGAGTCTTGCTCCCCTTGAGCAGGTTCAGTAGATGTTCTCTGTAGGCAGTCCAATAGCCTTGTTGCTTTTTTTAAAGGAACGCAGCACAATTATGGCCAAAGGTGGGGAGGAAGAAAGAAATTTTTGTTACAGTGGCTGTGGAGGACTCAGTGAAGGCTTTCACGCTTTAAGCACTCTTGCAGACTGCAGCAAAAGAATAGAACCCCATACTGGATCTCGTGTCTTCTTGCAGCTTGTACTGACCATCATTACGTCATTGACCTCTCTCCTCATCAAGAACATCTTCCCAACAGCAGGCTGTGTGTATTACTAGAGGTTTTTATAGCATCTATTTAGTTCCATACTGTGCTTTTGCCATAGGAAGGTTAAACCCTTTCACAAAGGTTCTGGTGCTTTTAGAATTTGTGTTTCCTCCCCACAGGGATTTTTCTTGATAACAGCCCAGTACCTGTAGCTACAAGAAATCTATAGAGCGGGTCTGCAAATAAATAGTATTATTTTTAGGCTCACATCTCGTAGTACGCCACTGTCTGTCAGTGCTGATTATTTTTTATTCCCCTTTCTGTCTTAGTCCTGGTGTCAGAAATAGAATGATACAATCAGATGTTTTCTTTGGAAACAAGAGCTACAAGACAACCTAAGCCAGTCAGAAGCCAAAAAATGGAATTTTTATATCCACACATCTGTGATGCTGTGGTCAATATTGTGTAAATGTATTCTCAGACGTAAAAATTGTAAATTGATGCAGAAGGCAAATCAAATTTTATAAAGCTGTCATGTTCTGTGGCAAAAAAGGCTGCATCCTCAGAAAAACAGGCTGAAAGGCCCTCTTACCTTGTGAAGTTACCACATCTGAGCAGGCACAGCCTTCAGTCAGATGATCGGTATCTCTTGCTTTGTCTTCCTGTTGTCATCCAATATACGTAAATCCTCTTTACTTGCCGGTTTAGAATGGATGTTATATTCTTTCTCTTGGCACATGCTCCCACAAGCAGGGCAAAACTCAGGAACTGGAGTCTCGGAGAAGCCATAAAACTGATGGGGAAAGTCTGGAAGGGAAACCATGTAGGAAATGGCTACATTCTGTGTTCACACCGAAACACAATTTCGGAGACTATGTTCAACTAAGTAGTGATGGGAAAACTGACAAATGCTCCAAATAACACAGGTAAAGGTCACTATGCTTCCCAAGAATTTTGGACTGATGCTACTGGTCGGAGAGTTGTTGAAGGCTTTAAACAGTACAGTAAAAGACTGAAATGTCAGAAAATAGCTTTCTGACTTCTGTGAAGGCTTTGAGAGTGTTTTTTTTCTCCCCCTGCCTATTGAGACAAAGAACCTAAATATGGTTTTGATAAGAAGGTTGGTAGGAAATAAGAGATTGGCCTCTGCTATCAGGAATCGCAAAACTTACAGTAAAACATAATTTTAGAATAGGAAGGAGGAATTAAAGAGGTAGGAACATCTTACTGCCAATCTTTGCATTTCAGACTCATCAGGAAAATATAAGGTAAATTTTGGGATAACTGAGAAGTAGGGGGTTTTTCCATGGAGACAAAATTTTCATTTTTAGTAGTGGTTTCCACGGCAACAGTCACTCATAAAAAGACATTTCTAGTATATAAACAAGCATTTCTGTCAGTACAGAGGACATCTAGGCTCTTGCATCCCTGCTTTTAGATAGACTGTGTTATGTGATGTAGATTCATTTAGTTTAAAACATAGTCAGGATTCACGCGTATTTCAAAAAGAACCACATGCTTCCAAAAACAATCTGTTTACATTTAGCAAAGTGTGTACATAAATATAATCAGAACAGGATCTGTGCTGCTATGGCGAAAAGGACTAAACGTGTATTTCTGTTAAAGGTGACACCTTAATATTCTGTGTTAAATCTGATTTTTTTTAGTGAGACAAAAAGCTGCTACAAACTGCATTATATGATACATATTATTCTAGATTTCTTTCTTTTATGAGATGTATTTCTGAATTCAGACTTAATATATAGAATATTTTCTTATTTCCATGATAATAGCTAAAGAGTTGATTTATTGCATTGCATTTCCTGAATCATGTGATGAACTTTATGGGTCTGACTCTTCTCAAGCCAACTGGATAAAATACCCCATCCAGGGAGATTTCACGCTTATTAGATTCATTAGAGAAGCAAAGCAGATTGATGCTGGTAATCTATATAAATACTGAAAAGTAGCAAAACTTTGGGGGGATCAGGATGAAGACTTTGTTTTGTTTTTTTTTTTTTTTTTTACTTTGTTACATAATTTCCATATGTCAAGACATTTTCCATTTTCTCTTACTTGTACACAAATAATGGGGTTGGAGGGAGAATTAATTTGCTAAAAAGTAAAACAAGATGCCAATGACTTTCTAGTTAATTTGGGATGTCAACCAATAGTTTCTCAACAGCCAGAGTGCTATGACAGGCTTATCGCCTAGACATTTACTTTAAGACTCAAATTAATAATAGACAATGGAGTACATTTGATTATTGGCAACCATTCAGAAAAAGAAAGAGAAAAAGAGGCTGTGTACGGTAAAGCTTTGTATTAACCTGTTTTCTTGAAAACTAATTGGTGACATAAGAGTGAGCACAGTTGTTGTCAACTAATTAAGTTTGCATGTGACAGGACAAGAGCACACTTTGCTGTCACCAAACTGAGAGAAACATAATGATAGGCAGGATGCATCGTGACTCCGGTTCTTTGTCTGAAACCAGTCATGTAATTTGGAATCCCACCAAGCCTTTCCTTTATCTGAAGGGCTTTTTTTTTTTTACATTTGATAGTGCTAGAAACTGGCTGAAAAATGAGTGGGCTAATGTGGTCTGCAACAGGTTAATGCCCTGTGAGAAGAATAATATTTGTTCTTCTTGAGCTTTGCAACTTCATCTTGCCAGGCTGAAGCCTGCCATGGGTACCTTGCCTGAATGCTCTGTTGAAAGCCTAGTTGAAACTGCGTGGCCTGGGCCTGTTTGTCAACCCCACCTTTCTCCATCTTTCCATAGCCGATGAAGCTCTTTGCGGTAGCCTTGCTGTCCTCACCTCATCTGTCCTCCTCAGTATCTAAAAGAAGGGCATGGGCATTTACAAGTCATCTAAGCCTTCCTTGCAGCTTGTAAGGCAGTCCTACAGTCTGACACCTCCAAATGGAAAATCAGCCTTCTCTAATGACTCTTAGTGAGATGAGTAGGACAGACCATTCTTCACTTTGTGGTACTCACCTCACACCACCCCATGGTCTTCCTATTCAGTCTGAAAATCCCTTTCTTGTCTCTTTCCCATCACATCCACTCTATAGGCAAGCATCAGATGCAGGACGTTTGCTTGGACAGTATTTTGTAAGGTGACAGATTAGCTGGAAGTGAGGAGATAGGAAAAAGACAGTTATTTCCATTACCTCTTAACTAAACGGTAAGAGTAAATATTTAGTCCTTGTGGTCACAGATGAAATGTGTGCCATTCATGACCTGACCCCACCTTTTTGAGGCAAGTGCTGATATTTGCAGAAATCTTTTAACTGAAGTTTGTATCCTTCCAGGGCTGCTACGTGAGATTATAATATTGTTTGCCAAGTTAGAGATTCAGAACTCAATGGGATCCTGAAGAGGTTGTCTTTTGATAAGACAGTCAGTATCATCTTGCCTCATCAGGCATTATTATATATTTCATTATATATATATTTATTAATTATTATTATATGATCATTTTTGTGCTCCTGTGCAGGAATCCAGCTCCTAGCTGCTGTCTCCAGACACTGCATGTCCTTGTTATGAGCTGGGCATCAGCCTCCTGAATGCAATGGGTTGCTTTTAACTGCAATATAACAGTAGGAATTACTCTAGTGGGACTCTGGTACTAATATATAAAGTAAATATTTTCAAGTAGTTAATGTCTCAGCGCATAGGCAAGAAGTCAAGAAGCAAGTTAATAAGAGCTATGCTAATTGTGCTCAGCCTGCACCAGTGTACGGGAGTTGCAATAACTAGTTTTAAAGTGTGTGATGGGATTTGTGTCAAGTGGTGGTATGAGGAATCACCTTCACACGAGTTGCCAGCTTAGCTGGATCCATTCCCTGCTCTCAGATGATGCATGGGGTTGGAGGCCCTGCATGTGCTCCCTTCACGCCTCTGTCTTCTGTTGTGTTGGTTTGGACAAAGATAAAAATGTGCTCAGGTTATGCTCAAGGACAAATAGCCAACAGGTAAAGGAGTAGCCAAAGGAAGGAGTATTTCAAGAAAAGGACTTGTTGCCTTTTGGGCTCTAGCAATATGAGGTGTGATGACTCTTAATAAGTAGTTGTTGTTTAAAAGGAACAGAAAGTCCTGAACTTACTCATTCAGTGTACAACAGGGTGCTTCCTATTTACTTGGTTTATTTACAGTAGGCCTTGAAGAGGAAGGTATGTGTCTTTGACAAAATTTAAGTATTTTGAGCTGGCAATGCGTGCTTGCAGCACAGAAAGCCAACTGCATCCTGGGCTGCATCAAAAGAAGTATGGCCAGCAGGTCAAGAGAGGTGATTCTACTCTGGTGAGACCCCACCTCGAGTACTGAATCCACCTCTGGAGTCCTCAGCACAAGAAGGACATGGACCTGTTGGAGGGAGTCCAGCAGAGGGTCACAAAGATGATCAGAGAGGGGTGGAGCACCTCTCCTATGAGGACAGGCTGAGAGAGTTGGGGTGGTTCGGTCTGGAGAAGAGAAGGCTCCGAGGAGACCTTATAGCAGCCTTCCAGTACCTCAAGGGGGCCTACAGGAAGGATGGGGAGAAACTCTTTATCAGGGAGTGTAATGATAGGACGAGGGGTAACAGTTTCAAACTGAAGAGTAACGGTTTCAAACTGAAGGGGGGTAAATTTTGATTGGATATTAGGAAGAAATTCTTTATTGTGAGGGTGGTGAGACACTGGAACAGGTTGCCCAGGGAGGTTGTGGATGCCCCATCCCTGGCAGCGTTCAAGGCCAGGTTGGATGGGGCTTTGAGCAACCTGGTCTAGTGGGAGGTGTCCCTGCCCAGGGCAGGGGGTGGGACTGGGTGCTCTTTAAGGTCCCTTCTAACCTGAACCATTCTATGATTCTATTTTAATACATCCACTCTCTTAGATTCTCCGTTCAGCTTTTATTTGGTGATCCCAAGTTGATATAAGATGTTTTCTGGTTTATTTAACATGCCTGAAAGTTAGTAATAGAAATGTTAAGAGGATATAACACAGACCACAACAAAAGCAGACCCTTAGGAGGTGAGTCCAAGGACAAGAATGAGACATAAATATAAAATTTGTCTAAGTTTCTGCTTCTATGCTAATCTTCCACACTGTAACAGTTGTAATTTGAGTGCTGGGAATGTATGGAAAAAAAAGCATGAAAATTTGCATTTAGATCTACAGAGAATCAAAAGGAGCTTAATTCAGAGAAACTTCTAGATTAAATGGTTGAATTAAGTTGTAAAACTTAGTATAATAGTACGCTCATCCCTGCTTTCCTTCCCCACCACAGCACCCCAAGTAGGAACTCCAAATACACATTTGGCAGAGAAACACAGTTGGAAATTTTGCATTTCACTTTTTCATGCTCAAAAACATTATGTTGGTTAGCTCAACACAAGTAAGCCCTAACATCTCCGCTGTAAAAAGGGTGGTATTTTGCACTTCATTCCTAGTGTCACTTTCAAAGCATCATCCATCATAATTTAATTTCCAAAGAAATGAAGAGATTGTACTGTAATCAATCTAAAAATTGCTGCCTTTAGAGATTTGCAAGCTCTATTAGCTTTGATTTCAACTTTTTGTCTCTCTGACTTCTCCCAATTTCATATTAGCAAATTTGAGTATTAAACTCCACATGTATGTTCTTTGCTATTTCTCAGATGCGTTCTCTGGTCATCTGTAAGTCTGTTTATGAAAAACTGGAGGCGTGCATTTACAAATGACTCAGGGGGTAGGATTGAGAATGAACTACTTATAGACCTAAAGTGTCAGTGCTGTTGAAGATTTTTGCATCTAGGAGATAAATGATGTTTAATACTGATAGTGATTGCATTGATTATTTTTTGGCAGAATATTGTCTGGGAACAGTAAAGCATGTTTTAGTGCAGTGGTTATCAGCCTTTCTCAAGGCATGGATTTCTGAAATTTATCCACTGGAGATGCAAACTTTGTTAGAAATTTCCCATTTGTGGGTTTTGCACAGCGCATTGCACTTTATCTTTCACAGATCTCTTTAAAGTATTCCACAGACTCTCAGGGGTCGATATACCCCAGGCTGAAAACCCACTCCACTGTTGGAGTATCTTCTATTGATTGACGGCATACATATTTTTATTGAGCTCACGGTAGCTGCTGTAGCAAGGAAAGACATAGGGATTAAGGTTATGAGAGGTATCTCAACACTCAGAAAAGATCTGTTTAGCTCTGACTGTGGATACCATTTAAAAACAGCCGCTATTCCGGAGAACTAACAGGTAAATGTCCCTGTCTACTGCAGAGATGTCAAAAGCAATGCAGGAAACTTGCACCAGTGAGTCTTTTATGTAGAGTAAAAATCTGGTTCAAATGATCACTGTAAATACACTATGTTGAATAATGAATGGCCTGGGTCAGAAATGTACACTCCTGTTTTGTGAAGTACAAAAATAAAGGTATGTTCAATTAAGTCAAATGATGGCAAATAGTTTTATCACACAGTGTGTAATTAACTGGAGCAGATTGCTACGGGAAAACCATTTGGGCCAAGATTTCAGCAAGTTGGGGGCTTTTTGTTTGGTTGGTTGTCATTGGGGTGGTTTTTTATGTGTGGTTTCTGTTGGGTTGGGTTTGGTTTTTTAAAGGGGTGTGTGTGAATATTCTTAAGAAGAAATAATATCCAGTTACTCCAGTCAATAACAATTTCAAAGAGAGATGAAACCTCGTATTTCAGCCTAGGGAAGGCAGGAAGGAGGACAGGAAGAAATAAAATGTGAGAGAGAAGTAGCAGAGTGTGGATTATTTTCAAGCTTTCACACCTTCCGCGGAAGCACCTGATAAGGCTATTGCCACAGGTTATGGGATTAGAGCACCTTGGGTTTGATTCACTATGGTAATTCTTGCTTCAAACAGTAAGAGTAACTCTAACCACTAAAACAAACTGTCTGTGGATGTGCAGGATGTCTGTTTGTCAAAGTTCTTGAATGAGGACTGCTTTTCTAACAGACCGACATGCTCTGCCTTGTACAGAAAGGGCTGTGCAGGATTCGCACAGTGAAATTCTGTGCCACGTGCTGCATAAAGGTAAAATAAATCATCCTGGCCTCAAGATCATTCAGCAAGTCATTCCTTTTAAGTAGTTTAATTCTGCAAAATGCATTTTATTTTTTTTAGTGGAAGCCATAACAAAATGTGACTGTGGGACTTGCAATCCAAATGGAAACAGTTTTGTAGTGGAGTACAATCCAACAAATAGACTCTACAATGCTGTACAGCAGTCAAAACAGGCAGACCAGGGCAAGCATATCAATCTGCAGAAGTTTAAAACATTTTATGTGGCACTACTGAAACTTAATATAGAATATCAAATGTAATTAAAATCACTGTGATGGGGAAAACATTACAGAGCTCAAGAAGGGTATGAGAATGTAAGGAGGCAGAAACTATCATGTCATATTTTAGCAGTGCAAACAGTAACAAAAATCGGCTAAGGTAACTTTTGTAGATAAAATGACTGGTGCAAAACTTTGTTTAAAAAAAACCAAAACAAAACTAAGAAAAAGACACTGGAGTGGATCTTAATGATCAGTTTAAATAACAGCTCATACAACAGAAGATCATGGAATGGTACTGAGGAGAAAACTAGCCTACAAAAATGCATCTGCAACTTTGCTATAGTTTGGCTATGACCAAAAGCAAGCAATAATAGAGCAAACGAAAAACACCAAGCTAAGAGCTTTTCAGAGCCAACACAGGAAAGATAGATAGGTTCTTTAGCTAGATCTTGAATGTTAGCATGCTGATCTGGAAATGTATTTTAATTGAATTAATTTGTTTTGTTACCTGACTTTAGAGTGCAGCGATTTGATTCACCTTTTCAAATACAATTGATCCCTTGTTTACATTCAAAAGCAAAAAAGGGTATTTTTCATTGTTGACACTTTTCTGTAGTGTTGAGTTTCTGTTTTGCTTTGTAGTTGTCTCACACTGTTGGGGGAATACTATCTGGCTTTACTTTTAGTTCAGATATGAATAAACACTAAATAAAATATGCATCATCAAAGGCTTGGTGAGGGTTTGTGGGACCATTGTTTTTTATTTCATTCTTTGTTGTTAAGTTTAAGACAGACTTCTATAAAACAATTGATATAACTCTGTCTCCTGTTTAAAAAAAAAAAAAAAATTTCTTTCGAATTTGTAGTTCAATTACATAATATACAATTGTCTCCTCTTTGGGAAATGCAAGTTTCATTACCAGGAGATGCTAATTTGTTTGATGGGTTTAAGTGTACTTGTTTGTTGGAGCGTACGTGGCCAGCCAAAGACATGAAGCAGTTACACAGCATCCTACCTGTGCAAGGGGAAGGGACTCTTTTAGCAGACCCGTTTTGCTGTTAAACTTCCTTCTGCGTAGCTCATCGCAGCATCACTGAGTCCCTGCTGGTAGGGAACGCAAAAGTAGTACAACTATAGAGAGAGATTGCCATTTAGAAAGGAAACAAGGATAAGCTGGGGGGCTCCTGGAGCTGCCATCCTTCAAAAGATGTCTGTTTGTGCCCATACTGCTGTTTTCGGGGTATTTAATATCCTGCTGATTGTATCTCTTATCTCTAAAAAAAGTTGTCATTAAATGTCTGCATAAAGCTGCGAAGTGGGGGGTTTTGGTTTTTTGTTTTGTTTTTGTTTTTAAAACAACAAATTCTCCAGACAACTTGCCTATTGAAATGTAACAAATATCCTCTTTATTTTCAGAACAATAATTGCCATTGCTTCTGGCGACCTAATGATCTGATTAGTACTTTGGGGAAGGCAGAGACAGCGTCAGTTTCCTTGCAAGGCTTCAATAATACCTTCCATTGCTTAAGAAGAAAATTATAAAAATGTTTTACTTCTGCTATATCCTAGAATGAAGAATTATTCGTCAAGCATGTTCAAAATTTACTGGTATTGAACCTGTACAAACAGCCAATGCTGCTTTTCTGAGCACATCTTAAATAGCTATGCAAGGACAGAGAAGGGGGAAAAAAGCCAATGCACTTGCAAATCGTTTCTTAAGTAATAGTTAAATGAAGACTATGAATCTCAGAAAGCTACAAGTGATGTTTTCAGAAAGACTACAAATTGGCTAAGGCACCAAAGTTATTGACGTATCAGCTGGATGTGAGAACCTTGGAAAATTCTGTCTGTACACACCACTCTCCTTGGAAACCAAGTCCAATAAAACTAAGCAGTATACTAATGTGTATATATATGCACTACATACTAAAGCAGTCATAGCATTTTATTGTTAATTCCCATAATGCTGATGGATAGATTTTTCTTTTAAAGCTCACAATTAATCTAATTTCAAACACAGCTGGTTTTAGCTGCGTATGGGCTTGATTGCATGCATTCATAATTCTTTAATTTTTAATCAGAACTGCAGTTTTCAAACTATAATTGAAGAAGCTATTGTAAACATGCAGAACGTAGTTATACATTTTTAGCAATACCTTCGTTCACTTAGAAGGATGCTATCCACACTTAGCCTTAAAAATGTAGGCATACATAAAATCAAAGTTATTCCTTTGCTAATTATGTGAATGAATATAATCCTAACTACCTCTTTTGTTAGGCTATTGCTAATAATGGACCACAGCTTACTTAATTATTTAATTAAGCTGAATTAATTAATCACTTCAATTGTCCAATCGACCAAGGTGCAGTGTATCATAAAATATCTTTACCGTGTTAGATACATTGGAACGTACCTGCAGTATACCTGATATACTCTTTAATGAGTTTAAAGTCAGTCCATTAAGGTCAGAGCTGTTGCTTTCAGTAGCACGTCACCTGACAGTAATTACTGTAGGTTACAGTATTCTGATATATAGAATCAGCAGAACAACCTCCTGAAAGCTTTGAAAAAGCATGTAGCTTAGTCATATGTGTGTTGCTTTTTTGCTCATTCCAAATTATTGGTACCTTTCGAAGACAGGTTAAGAAACTAAATTTGTTTACCGTGTGGCGTTGGAGTCAGAAAGGGTAAGCGATTCATTGGGAAAAGAAAGCCATGCAGCTCCAGTGATCCAAACAGCTCAGCTCCAACTCCTGGTATTTAGCTGTTGTTGGGTGGAAGGAAGCAAGATCTGGATGATTTTTTGTTTTCACTTGTTGCACCACTCTCCACGGGAATTTATGATCCACATTAAACACTGACATAAAAAGTAACTTCTCGGCATATAGCTGTATAAAACTTCAGGGTTGAAAATTTGAAGCTGGTTGAAAACTTGAAGCAGTTGGCTTCACCAGGTTTTTGTAAAGCTTCATAATTAAATTTTGACATATTCCACAGTAGGATGTAATTCCTTTGTGTTATGTCTGTGAGTATAGTCAAATGAATTCCTGACTCTAGTCCCATATAAGAGCAATTTAAAATAAAAAAAAAAAAAACAACCCACCTGTTAGACTTGGTTATTTAAAAGCAGTGAGTTTTTCAGGCACAGTCAAATGTGTATTTCAAAGCTTACAGGGAAGGAGCCTTGAAAGAAGGAGACTCATACTGTGTCTTCAGATGCTATAGGAGATCATTTATGTTTCTGTCTCAATATTCCCCTGCTGTATTGTGGTTTTGCACTGAGCATGCTGTGTCAACTGGAGAGCAAACAATTATGACACTGGAGGGGACCAGAAATTCTCAACAACGCTGCTAGACCATGATGCAGTCTTACTTTTTTAGAATTGGGAATTCCTGTGTGCTAAAGACACAAAACTTGGATGCACCTGTCTTTTCCAGTGCATTTTTTTTTTGTCTGGTTCCTGAGGAATTATCCTACGTTGTATTTGTATGTGACTTGCTAGTCCTGTTTTTCCTAATGACTCTTATCAATTTCAAATTTATCAAATTAGAAAGAGGCATTAAAATTTCAGAGACACTGTTTATGTTCTTATTTTATGAAAATAAATGGTAATGTAGAAAACAGAAATTCTGTTAATTCAGCAAGGACTTGATCCAAATTGATGTGTTTTTGTTTTTTTTAACCTGGAATTCTGACATCCAGTCTTCAAGAAACAAATCTGAGGAAAACCAAGTTTCCTTTTCTTCCTGTACTTACGGAAGGACTTTTTGGGTGTTTTGTTTTGTTGGGTTTGGGTGGGTTTTTTTGAATGAGGATCAGTGTTAATATATAATATCACCAAAAGGAGTCAATCAAGAAATGAGGGAGAGGAGGGAGCAGAGGGTTTGCAGGAATACAAAGGAGGAAAGAAAGCCTGACTATTCTGAAAGTAGAGAGAGATAGTATTGTTTTGATTTTGTTATAACCTAATGTTCGATTAAGATAGTCATCCATAAAGAGAGGAAGGAGGGGCTTTTGTGGGAAACACAACAGTGTCGTGGAGGTGCTGAAGTTCAGCCCGTACAACTTCATGAAAATGGATGAGGAGGATAGGTTTGGATGCAGAACACTGTGAGGAAAAGCTCGGATGCAGTAGTTCTCTGAGCCGTGGTCTTCTGGAGTATGAGTCACCTTCTCCATAGCTGGATTCATCAAAGAGAATCAGTTGTATGTTCTTGTTCCTGTGGCACCTCACTGCCTCACCTGAGAAGTCAACAGAGACAAAGCAAGTGATCCTACTCTCTCATATCTGGTGGCAACACCTGGAGCTGGCCGAACTTTGACTGGGGGTTTTAGCATTTACTGTGTAACGTTACAAGATCCTATACTGACACTTGATACTAGCTGTAGGCTTTTCATTTTCAAGGACCTGCCCTTTAAAAATCTTAAGTTCAATTTCACAGTCAAAGGATGGTATCAAGCTATTACCTGTCTGAATAGTACAGCTTTTTGCTTCTCAGGGTAATATCGTACAGTTCAGGAGGTTTAGGATACATTAATGATGGAAGAGCTCTCAGATAAAAAAGAAATTTTTTTTTCATGTTGTTTAACTACCGGTCTTTATATAAAGAATCTTGTGAAGGGTAGACCCAGCAAAATATGAAAGGATAGTTTTAGCTTGGTGCGATTTTGGCTTTTATGTTGTGATGCACAGTACTTGTGTTCCACCATCTCCCCCTCACCCTTCAGGGAGATCCTCTGGTCCAGCTGCTACTGATGTCAGGGTTTTAATGTTTGTTTCAGCTGCAAGAAGGAAGCCAAAAGCATGCATGTCTCGCATGCTTGTGAATTTTTCTGCTCACTTTGGTAGTAATTCTAATACTTCTCCTGTATATGACATCAAAGTTGTTATAAATGGGATTCTGTAATTACAGAAGGAAGCTTCTGAAGCAAGATGTACGTATATGTTAAACTTAATCTACTTTCCTATTTCTGTAATAGAAATCTTAACTTAAGAACAAGACTGACCTAGTTATTCACCTAAATTAATCCCCAGTCAAATCAACTAAAGGAATTTATGCTGACCATGTAGGAACTGCAGCTTGCCCTAAATCAGGATGGCTATAGAAAGGAATTATTTATTGTTGCCTGTTTGCTTACATGAATGAAAGCCAGATTATTTTCAGTCGCGCAGAAGCCCTCAGGAATCTCACTTGCGCACTTTCCGGTATTTATCAGATTTCAAAAATTCTGCAATGGTAAACTTATTCTTTTTAGTCTTGCTCTGGCAGATTTTCAAGATAACAGCTTCTTGCCCAGCTGTGACTTCTTCCCTTCATTATATACATGGTGGGGTGCGGGGGATGATTCATAGCTTACTGATACTGTGGTTTCCTTTAAACAGAATGCCGCAGGAATATTGCGGCACAGTGGTTGTCTTTCTTAAAAACGTGTCAGACCTAGATTTGTATGACTCTGATAAATCTGGGTCAAACATCATAGTCTTTGCTCAGTACTTATTCAGGCAAAACTCCCATTGGCTTCAACGGAGTTGTGCCTGACTAAGCACTGTGGGATTTTTGCCCTTAGTATCTAAAATATTTGATCTGTTCCTTGCACTTTGGAAGTGTTCTAGAAGCAAATCGCATGTCTTGTCCTTGACTGCCCCGCTGTGGCTGTATCTTCAGCTTAAAAGGTAGCAGAATCTTCTGTCTCCTGACATCAACTCTACCTTTGTTGTCAGAATATTTAAAAAATAAAAATCTCTCCACATATTTATTATATTCAAAGCAATTCCAAAATCTATGTTCATTAGTTCTGTGTATTATTGCATGAAAAGGATACGTGGGGTATTTTTTATATTCTAAATTCCTTGTTCCCTTTTCCGTTATATTTCTTTGGTGGGAAAAAAGAACCTTTTCTTTTAGGAAATCTCATGTGTGGTTTTTTTTTTTTCTCTCCTATAAAATGTTTCACGGGTTCATATCACCGCCTATTCCATACGAGGCTTTTGGTTCATCAGTTCAAATGTCAGAAATCCATTAAATGAGGGTTAGGGCCAGTACAGAAAGTTTTATGAAGTAACAGAGGAGGCAAATGACTCATTAACAGACTCAGAAATTTCACTGCTTTGTTAAAATAATATTTCTTTTCAAGGAAAGCATTAGATGAACATGCTTAATTTGACCTCACTAAGAAATGTGCAGTATTTGGAAATAAAGGACATATAAAGATTTGAAACCACATAGAAGAACTAGTTTTCTTCTTAGTAATGTGGCCATGCTTACCCTCTTGATTTTATGTTGTTTTTCTAAAATGAGCTGAAGTGTGTTTTGAGATGAGACTTGTCATCCTTTCCCATAACACCGCATCACTAACTGTGCTTTCATTTCTACTCTAATTTCTAACTGCCTCTATCTTCACTCACCATGTATTACCTATTATTGCTCCCTCTACTTTCTCTTTTCATTGTATCTTGTTTTATATCAACCCTCTGACTGGAACTATCATATTTTTTTCCATCAGGCACTCTGCTTTTCATTTAAATTCCCTCTTGAATATCCACATCTGAGGTTTTAATGCAAACGCTTTTGAATAAAAATGCAGTCACCCTACTCTTTACTTCAGGAAAAGTTCTAGAGTAAATCTCATAATGCGTTGCACACCTTAGAAGCTTTCTTATCCTTACTGGGGCTGAATAGCTCCCAAATCTTCAGCATTTCTGCGGAAAGAAATACTTCTAGTCACAGATAAGCTGTTATTCAACATGAACAATTAGCTCGTGAGGATTGTGTGTAGGCTCTTTCTCCCACTGTAGCACTCATTGCCAATGCAGAAGTATATTTGGTCAAGTCAGTTGTAGCCTATGAAAAACATACTAGATCCATATCTCACAAAATGAGGAAGCTGAATAACAATATTGAGACAATTAAGAAATATTTACCTTCCTTTACACAGATTACCCTTAAATTCATCATAATAACACATACAGCGAACTCTAAGAAAACTTTAATTTTATGCCCAAATCCTGCAAGTCAGCCACCACACTTAGCCATTCCTCTTATTTCATCCTCTTTAGCAATGTCACGGTTATGCTTAATTTATTTTATTTTCAAACACAGAGAGGCCTTTCAGTGCAGATATACTCCCAAAATCACAGGAGCAGTACTATTGATTAAACGCTTGGCAGACATTCTTTGTTCATACTCATTGTCTCCTGGAGAAGCATGGAATATCTAGCAGTCTGGTCCTGGTTTGGTTGTGCACTAATGAATAAACATGGCACAATCATTGTAACTGCATTCTCATGTTATGTTCAATGTACTTATTTAAAACACATTTCTCTGAATTGATAATTAAATTTTTCAGCAAGTTATTAATGCCATCATTAGCTTCATAAAAGTATCGAACCTGAAGAGATTCTCTTCAGCCTTTTCTCTAACAAAGTAGAATAATTAATTCAAGTTGCCAAATAATATATTCAAGTACAGCTTTAAGTAAAATGTGCACAATGTGAAGTTTAATTTGGTCTTTGTTCCCCTGGTCCAATTTTTGTTATAATTTTCTCAGGCATAGCTCTCTGACTAATCTTTTCCTTACAAGTTTAGTAGTTCATTACAGGAACTGAACTAATTCAAATGTGTTTTAAAAGTAAACAGCTCCTATGCTGGGGCTATGGTTTACTCAGGATACTTACTTTTTCAAATGTGCAGATGCCGATTATGAATGGAAACATATTCCCAGAAGTTGAGAAAGCCTGTGTGTATCTGTCTTGACTAACAACTGCTTCACCCTTATTATTCTAAATGAAAAGAATATATCGTATACTGGTCTACATTTTACTAAGTTAATTAGTTATTTCTAAATGTTTGCAGTTGTAAAATGGGGAGGAAGTCAGCAGGCCATCCTTCAAAGAATCTAGGCATGTCAAGGAAGCCTATTACAGCATTTCGTATTAGCATTGTGTAACTACCTATTTAATTCTATCTTTTATTAATTTTTGAAGGCTTGACTGTGTAGTCTTAAAATTTGGCTTTACAGAATTTTCAGTTTATTATGTAATGTAAGAAAAATATTCCTTTAGCAAGCTATTCTAGCTAAGAATGGAAGCGGGAGCAGCGCAGCTTCCCTTGGCTTTAGGACCAGATAGATAGGTGCTGTATTGCCTTCTTAAACTGGGACCTTATTCCATGCGCTGATCTGAAGAGCTCTTGGCTCTCTCTTGCAGCTTGCACTAGAGTAAGTCGGCAGCATTTCTGCTTATGTTTTTGGTAGTACTGTCCCATCGGTGAGGCATGCCACATGGGCTAGCCTACCCGCTTCTCAAGAGCTCATCTCTGCACCGTGTTGCTTTGTGTTGTAGACATGCTGATGCTGGGTACACTTTATATCATCTAAATGGATTATTTGTTCTAAGCAATAAATTTTCTGCACTAGGTTTTTTATCAGAAAGATTGAAAAACTTTCTGGAATCCCTTTAGTCTCTTGATCAAATTGCCTTTGTTTATGGTACAGCAAAGTTGCAATAAGAGAAGGTATAGGAAAAAGACAGCAAATAGAAAGATGCACCTAACAGCTGTGACTAACAAAAGGAATATATTTCATTGCATAGTATTACTTCTGAAACTTGCTCAGTTCATAGAATAAAGGCGGGGGGGGAACCCACACCACAATACACTGTAAATTATTCAATGAAATTAATGCACACTGTGTTTGCAGGCTTTCTTTTCAAAGCCTTTTCTAAATAGGAGCCGCCAAAGGTTCATGAAACTGTCATGCTCATAAATTATTTGCCAGATCTGCTACACTCTTCTGGAAAGAAACATAGTGGGATCCATAGCTTTAGTAATTTTTTGAGGTTTTAATATCTGTTTGCTTCTTTCCGATTGTATATAGAACATTTGGCCTCCATCAGAAATAAAACTATAAGTAACATCTGCTTCGTAATTAGGAAAGGATAATGAGGAAGGGTTTGTACATATTTTTGACATTAACTGTCCTCCACAGAATAGTAATATCACATTGCTATGTGTCGGTGACAATCATCTACGGTGTAATTCAACATGCAGAGGATACCGTGTTTCTGTGGTTAAGTATCTTAACATCAGCAGGAGTTCTTTTGGATTTCCCCTCTCTTAGGGCTTTATCTTTAAATCCCTATCAGGAATCAGGGAGAAAATGTTTGTGACAGGACCCTGAGTCAGCCAGAACTTCAGGCAAACACATAGAACTCGCTTGCAGGTTAGGCTTAGTCAATGACCCTGTGAATCGTACCAACCCCTTCACATCTCTAGGAAGTTCTTCCTTTCCTTTCTGAGGTTTGGCTGCCTGCTCCTCGATACACGTCTTCCCAGCTCAGCGTGAACTTCCTGAGGCTCTCTCTTGCCTGCCACATCCTAACGTCTCCCAATACGTCTTTCCCTGAGAAGAGTCAGTAGCACCCCAAGCAAAGGGGCCTCCATTAGAAGTAAAACTGTAGGCAACATGCCCCCTCTCCTGGGCCTTTCACCTCACTTTGAGACAAGAAAAAACTGTAAACAGAAAAAAGGAAAAAACAAAAAATGTCATATGGGTTTGCTGCCTTTTTCCTGTATTGTGTTCTAAAAAAACCTATTATTACTCTTCCTGACTGAATGACTACGGAAAATGCTTGGAGAGCACAACAGTAAAGCACTATATCTTTCTTCAAACATGCTTTTTCTCCAGTTATAGCTGAAGGCAGAGCCAAGTCCTTATTAAAAGTATATTATAGGTTCAGTTATCGGAACCTACTCATTTTAGTACACCTTTTATTATATATGAGATAGCAAAATTATATAAGAAAGTGCTTACTGGATTCCTTGACGAGATCTTTTCTGTGTGGGAAGGTTTGTCACAGTGGAAGTCTCAGAGAAGGCAGCAGAAGCCTGTTTGACTCTCTGGTGTCATATATTTTTAGAGTCTGATACTCCGTCCATCTGCCATTAACTGACCTATATTTTTTTCCATGTCCTACATATCCAGTCACATCAGAAATCCTGTTTCACTGCTGCAGATGTTATGTTTAGATGAAATGTACTTTCCCTCACAGGTAAGGTACACAAATGAGAATATTTGACGCATGGACAGCTTCTTTCCAAATGTGTGTTATGACCCAAGGAAAGTCCTTAATTTCTGCTGGTTTCCCAATTATAAGAGGGCAGGGACTGTTGCTTGGGATAGTTTTGGTCCTTTTGCATGTGAATTTTCCTTTTTATTTGGTAACCTTACCAGTGTGGTACCCCATGGCGAAGGTAGCAAGCTCAACATGCTTCTTGACAGCATATTTAAACAAGGTTCCTTTAACTGGCTCCTCTGGAAGCCTCTCTCCACTGCAAACCAGTTGGCCAAGTACTATGTTTGCTGCTTATTTTTTTTAAAGTCCACGCGACAGTCACTTGCCTTTTGACTAGGTGTTATGAAATCCAGCTATTTTATGACTGATTCCCACGGTCTCCTCAGAGTTGTGGACTGCAATGCAACAAGCTGTATCTTCCCCGTGCTGAGGTACCTGTTTCTAGTCCTGCGTATACCACACTGGAGTTGAAATTCTTGTGCGTTATGAGGTGTATAGATAAAAGCAAGAAAAAGCCTCTTTTCACTTGACTTCTGCATGAATAATACTGTAGTGCTTTCAAGTTTTAAACGTGGAAACATAAGGCTTTGAAACTAAAGTTTGAAATTGTTACAGGGGCAACATAACACCATCCTGTATACCGCAAATGCAACATAATACTGGGGGTTTATGAGATTGTCTTGAGTTTTTACTTTTAGGTTTCTGCCTGTGGTGTACTGCATTGTCCTGGTCTTTTTACACAGACTTGTTTATAACCAATAGTAAAAGGTATTTCTATTAGCCGCCTATACATCAATTGATGTTCTTTCATAATCTATGCAATAAAAAAAAAAAACCACACACAAGTGAAAATTGATGTGACATACTGAAGACTCATTAAAATAAGACTTTAACTCAGGCTTTAAAAGTTCTGCTCAGAAGGTCTATCCCGTTAAGAGGAGTAGCAACACTGCATTCTCCAATTTGTGTGTACAAATTTAATTATAGCAGATGCACAGGCTGGGCTCCGCAAACTGCTAGCATCTCACTTGTCAGCATGTGTGATTTTACTCTGAGTTATCTTTCATTGGGAAGAATCAACTCTTGGAATAATCATGGGACTGAAATACTGATGTGCTTTTTTTTCCCCTAGCTCTTGTAACAGTAAGAAGAATTTAAAAACTTGTCCCTTAAAAGATCCGGCATCCCCCAAAAAGTATTTGTTGAAAAAAAAATAGTGAACTTTTGCAATTTGAGTCAGAATTCTTTCATGGAGGACAAGGCTGGGACAAGCATTTATGAGGAACCTACCTCTCTCCACCCAAGATCTTATTCTGTTATTAGAGCGATGTGTACTTTGGTAGATATTTCTGTGGGAAAAGGCTGTTTTTCATAGTTAATATGCACCCAACTCTTCCTGGTAGCTGTGCAACACCAGCTTTGTAGTCCATGTGAACAGTGTTAAGTGTTCCTGTAGGTTTCATAAGCATAGCACATCTTAATTTGCAGCTGCTGTGTTTCTAATGTGTCCGTGGAGTTAGCTGTTTGTTGCTCATGAACAATTTCTTCATGTATGCAGATGTGTTCTTTTCTTTATGTCAGAGCACTTCAAAATACCAATTTTCTGTCTTATTAAGTTTTTATAGGCCAATGTCTTTCAGTAACATAACAGAAGTTGATCAGACCTCATGAGGATTCTGGGAGGGTTATTCACATACTTATGAGCCATCACGATCATTTCATTTTCACCCAGCTACTAAATATAATTTCACAGTTTTTCCTGCTTCTAAGTATAAAAACTTCTACCTACCTCATTGTTTGAGAAAATGTACATCTTGTCACAATAGGCAAAACTACAAAGGAATCCTCAAACACAAAAATCTTTTCATGATGAGGCACGAAGACCACAAGGATTTTTCCCCTTTCCTGAATTTTGCCGTTTTCACTTTTGCTTATCAAAAGTATAAAGCTATAAATAGAGTAGGTGAGGGGACTTAACTGATCTTACTGCTTACTTATGCAGGATCGTAGATCCTGTAGATAAAATAAACCATGATGTTTATCCTAGAAATGGCCCAAATGCCGCGTGTTCATTGGAACATCTGTGAATTTGGCTTAATGACAAGTCCCAGAGCAACACATTAAAGCCAACATTTTGTTCCTGCAGCTTAGTAGTGGTGATGTGTGTTTAATCAAATTAACAATAAGAGGAACTAAATTTAATAAAAAAAAAAACCACAAATGCAAGCCTAAAATATGAAACTGAATTTTCATTATGAAAGTTAGCGTGCAGGTTGAATAACAAAAGAGAGAAGTTGTTATTAGCTTGCTTTCTGATCTTTTGAGCTAAACTGAAAAAAGAAAATGGAACAGATTGTGTGTTCTTAGAGGTTAAATAGCTTTCTGCTGGTTTTGTAGTGTTTACAAAGATCAGAGATAGGAGATCATCACTATTATACTTTAGGGGATACACCACAGTGTTGCACTGAGGAAAAGGTTTGATTTATTGTAGTGAATATGATAAATTTTTTACCAGTCTAGAGATTTGTATATGTTACTGTTGCTTAATAACTTCAGCAACGTTTCTCAATTGTATGTGGAATGTAATGCTGGGATTCGTAAGTATTATAAAGATTGCTCCAAGGTGGAATTGTTAAAGATAATACCTTTCTTTGCATTGCATATTTCATCCTTTCCTGGTGAGGTACATACTGTGAGAATAATTTTGATTTTTCTGTACCAAAATAGAACGGGTTCTGCTTTGTCTATAATTATTTCATTCTTTAAAATCTGTGTGTTGATTTTTTTATTTTTTTTTTACTTGAGTGGACAGACTGCAAAGGAGAAAGGTGTCCATATAAACATTCATAGCAGGTGAGCATTAATTTGTTTTTGTATTTTTATAAGTACAAAATCCATCAGAAAGCTCTCTCCACTGGTTGATGAAGGCACAGCCCAAGAAACCGACAACTGCATAAACTGGAACTTCATCTCAGAGGTTCTTGCTCTTTTACCTTGCAGTTTTACCCGTCATAAATCATTTACAGCCTGCTCTCTGTAACAGCGAGCATCTAGAAATCCAGTTATTGCCAGTGGGAGTTGCAGGTATTCAGCATATTTGACAGTCCTCAACCTCTGTCTCTGTTTTTCATACTGTTAAATGGAGACAGTAGCTTCTTCAGAGGGTTGCCACGAAAGTAATTAGTTATGAGCTGTAAAGCACTCTGAAGAGCAAAATGGCTAAGCAGTGTTATTGCACCATTTTAATGTTTATCGAATTTCAGCAAAATTACCTCTTGTTTTTGGAAATACTTACAAAATATGAAGTGTGAAAAACAACTTTTCCTAATTTGGTTCCAGCGCTTGGAAAAATCGTTACTGGTCAGTGTACCTCAAACAAACGCTTTATAGGCTTTTATGTAACTGTGAAGACAATTGGGGAACAATACAAAACCAAGCTTGTTTTTCTGACTGAAGATTTTTGTATGGTACACTGCTGTGATTACCATGAATCTAAAGAAGGCAGCTTCAACTCTGAGCTTTTTAACCCTCAAATGCCAAAATAAACAATAATTTAACTATCCTTATGCTTATTTTCGGTAGACATTTTTGATGCAGCAGCAATTACCCGTATTCCATTGCTGAAAATCTTAAACAATCAATAGATATTTGAAGCACTTTAAAAGACCAAATGTACAATAAAATATCATGGCTTTAGTCTGTGGACACATCGTTTGCGTATATTGCAAAAAGTAATACCCATGAAAAATATGATCAATCCCTTGCCGCCATTAACTCTATATAGCTGTGAGAAGTTGAAGACTCGTTTCCCTATTCTTGTTTTTCTGTTTATCTGAGTTCCAAACTGTGGATGAAATGGGGAGGGAGGGCTAGAAAGACCAAGAGCGTGCCATCAACAACTCCATTTAGACAAATGAGATCATGATCACATGTGGAAAACATGAGCTTCAGAAAAGAGAGTTTGAGGGTAAGTGAGGGAACATCTATTCACGTGTGGACGGCTAGAAAGCTAGCTGCAATTGCATCTCCTCTGTAAAGAGAGAAAGTGAAAAGAAAAGGAGTGAGAGAGATACTGCCGCTAAGAATAATGCCTAAAACCATGGAACAAGAGATAAAGATGTTGGATTGAATCTTAAGAACCCAGACTTTTTTCATCCAAGATAAGTCAGCAGAAGCAGTAGTAGATACATTTAAAAGCCAAAGATCTCTAGCGCCCACTTGTATTTTAGAAACAGCAAAAGTTCCCTAATTGAAGATCACTTGTAGCGCATCATAGAAAAACAGAGGAATAATTGTGAAGAGAAGAATATTTAATCAAGGCACTGAAATATGAGGGCCCAGTGAACAACTCAAGTACACACTGTTGACATAAGTGATGGCCAAGAAAATGACCACATTGGTGGGTGCGTATCCTGTGCGTGTCCTGTGGGCTGCAGAACTGAAAGAGCAATGAAGGGCTTCCTTTCTGAATGCTACATCTTATCCTAGGAAGAAAACAGTGCATTTTTATGTGTGATTTTTCCTTTTAATTGTTTTTTGTTATCAGTGATTGTGTGATTGGGAATGAGGGGTGTTGCATTGGTGGTTTTTTTTTCAGGTTAAGCCAAGTTATGCCAAAAGCGCAGCCTAATCTACCTTTCATTAATCATAAGAATACCTGCTGTGGAGATATTGATGTCCTAGCCACGGGAAAAGTTTCAGAGAGTATGCCAGAAGGTGTGGAAATTTGTTAAGGAGGATAGATGGCTCATCTAGATCAATTTCCCAGAGCACATTCTTGAGGTTGTAATTAGTGAGCTCTCTAGTACCTGGAATAAATCAAGTAGTGTTCTGGAAATTGCTGATAAGGGATGATGGCTTCTTTTCAGTGTTGCGTTTGGTGGTGTTAAATCACTGGACGCTGAGTTTACCTGACAAATTTTTCATCTTGATACCACTGTTTTTACCAGGTTACATATGATACCCATCCTTTGCAAGATTCCAGTTCTTTCTTCAGTTCTTTCATTGGAGCTAAAGGGGTCCTGTGGGTTGTTGGGAATTACTGAGAATGATCACCAGTCCGCCCCAGAAATTCTCCAGTCTACACTGAAACAAGCAATGGAGGGATGCAAGTGCTATAAAATACACCCCACTTCATTGTGAGTGTGAAAATAGGTGGTGTTTTGTTTAGATTCTGGCTCTTGAAATGATATGGCTTTCTGTTTCTGAAGATAGGCTTGAACTTTAGCACTTTACACAGAAGATCTTAAAAGTAAGGAATCAAAACCTTGCATTAGTATTCCATAACTTCATACTTCACTGATATCAAGACTAGTTGGCCTTAATTTCCCAAAGTATACAAGGTTATAATCCAGAAATCAAGGGAAGCAAATGTGTAAAACAAAGAGTAAATTGTCAGCTATCTATAGACAAAGGAGAAACTCGCTTTTTTCTTAAAATGTCATTAAGTTCTGCTGAATGCATTTGATTTACTCTCTCTTCCCCGATGCTATTATCTGAGGGTTTATCTTCAGATGATGCAGGCACAGCTGTGCTGATGTTGGAATGCATATTGCTTCGCTGTCCACCAGAAGAGCTTTGGAAATCCATTTCCTGTATATACGAATATATGCATATATTCATTTTTCAGTACATAAATATAACTGAGATGATTGGGGGGGGGAGGAAAAGAAAAAGTCACTGCATATGCTTCTTTTATAGCACAAAAAGGGACTTCCTGCAGAAGTTCTACCCGTATATTATGCAAGCTGGCCATGTAAACACATGACTGTTGCGCATCTGTGCCTTAAGGCAGGAGTTTAGCCAGATTTGATGTAACTTAGCAAGACGCATATGCTTAGTTTGCATGAAGCCTGAATGCTAAAAATTATTTAAATGGCTGTCTCTCAATGAATTTGTGGTTTCAAAAAAAAGATTTGACAATCTACCTCTGCTAAATTTACATTTCTAAATTAAAAAAAAAACAAAGCCCCCAAACAAACAACAAAACCCACATCAAAAGTTCCTCATTTTTCATTATTTTGAACTAGGTAGTTTTTTTAGGGCAATAAATACACTGGCTATTTTTATCTGTAGAGACACTCTGAAAGGTCAAAACAAGTTTCAACTACTTTGATAAAGCATTTTGCTGAATTCATGAAGGTAATGCAGAAGTCACCACTGCTTAGAGGATGTATAGCAATTTATATAAATTACTATTCCAAGATAAACCACAGCTGGTCTAGCACCAGTGGCAAGTCTGATATCAGTCAGAGAATAATCCCATCTCTCATTATGCCATGTATCTTCTTACCTTTGTATTACACCACTCTGTTAAACAAAGTACCCCTGAGGGCTGTTTATCCCTAGATAATAGTCTCTACTGTTAAGTACTACTTCATCAAAACATTTCTTTCTGATGATGTCTTACTGTAATATATCATGGAAGTGACAACTAATATATTATATGATAAAGTAAAATATCCCCCGAGTAAGGTACAGGAATGATAAATTATGTTAATATGTTATTCCCATTATATTATCATCAGTCAGATGATGATTTAGTATGATGCATAATCAGAAAAAGATAATCTGATATTTTATTACTCAAAACTTTATGCCATCTGGGGAATACAAGGAGTAAATTCAACTGATATATAGGACAAAAGGTATCCCAGTGCCACAATTTATGAACAGCCTAAATTAAAATATATCGAGATATAGAAAAGAAGTACGGAAGTCTAGAAAGTGCAGTATTAAGAAATGGTGCTGTTGTAAATGGAATCATGGAATTTCAGAGTTGGAAGCGACCTCTAGAGATCATCTAGTCCAACTCCCCTGCTAAAGCAGGATTGCCTAGAGCACATCACTCAGGACTGCATCCAGGCGAGTCTTGAAAGTCTCCAGAGAAGGGGACTCCACAACCTCCCTGGGCAGCCTGTTCCAGTGCTCTGTCACCCTCATCATAAAGAAGTTTTTTTTCTCATATTTGATCGGAACTTCCTATGTTCCAACTTGTGCCCATTGCCCCTTGTCCTGTCACTGGGAACCAATGAAAAGAGTCTGGCACCATCCTCCTTAAACCCACCCTTTAGATACTTGTATGCCATAATAAGGTCTCCCCTCAGCCTTCTTTTCCCCAGGCTAAAGAATCCCAGCTCTCTCAGCCTTTCCTCATAAGGGAGATGCTTCAGTCCCTCAGTCATCTCTGTTGCCCTACGCTGGACTCTCTCCAGCAGTTCCCTGTCCCTCTTGAACTGGGGAGCCCAGAACTGGACGCAGTATTCCAGTTGTGGCCTCACCAGTGCAGAGTAGAGGGGGAGAATGACCTCCCTTGACCTGCTGGCCACACTCTTCCCTATGCAGCCCAGGACGCCATTGGCCTTTTTGGCAACAAGGGCACATTGTTGGCTCATGGATAATTTACTGTCTACCAGGACCCCCAGGTCCTTCTCCTCAGAACTACTTCCCAGCAGGTCCACCCCTAACCTATATTGATGCCTGACATTCTTCCTCCCCAGGTGCAGGACCCTACACTTGCTTTTGTTGAACCTCATTAGGTTCTTCTCTGCCCAGCTCTCCAGCCTGTCCAGGTCATGCTGGATGGAAGCACAGCCCTCTGGGGTGTCAGCCACCCCACCCAGTTTGGTATCATCAGCGAACTTGCTGAGAATACACTCTGCCCCCTCGTCAACGTTGTTGATGATGAATATGTTAAACAATACTGGTCCGAGTATTGACCCCTGGGGGACACCACTGGTTTCAGGCCTCCAACTCGACTCTGCTCCATTAATCACAACCATCTGAGTCCTGTCACACAGCCAGCTCTCAATCCACCTCACTGTTCCCTCGTCTAGTCCACACTTCCTCAGTTTCCTAAGGAGGATGTTATGGGAGACAGTGTCAAAAGCCTTGCTGAAGTCAAGGTAGATGATATCTGCTGCTCTGCCCTCATCCAGCTAACCGGTTATAACATCCTAGAAGGCTATGAGATTGGTCAAGCATGATTTACCCTTGGGAAATCCATGTTGACCACTTCCAATAACTTCCTGCTCCTGAACGTGCTTGGATATGACATCCAGAACGAGTCACTCTGTTACCTTCCCAGGGACGGAGGTGAGACTAACCGGTCTGTAGTTCCCTGGGTCCTCCTTCTTGCCCTTTTTGAAGACTGGAGTGATATTGGCCTTCCTCCAGTCCTCAGGCACTGAAGGTCAGAAGCAGATTCTCAGTGTCTGTAAACCAACATTACACTAGTATAAACACTATATGTTAAATTGGCATTGCCATTAGTATGACTGGAGCTACAACCATAAGCATTAGTCAGTGCTTTGCCCTGGGAAACTGGTGATAGTGAAATAGAAAGTAACTTGACGCTCAGTGCCCTTTATTCAGGCAGTTGACAGAGATTTAGTTGAACGTGGCTATCCGCAGGAAGGGCCAACCACATTTCTGTGCCAAACTATTCATCATCAAACAGATGGTTACCCTATTATTCAACAATTTGCATGCTGCCACGCCGCAGTGATCTATGGATGGTACCAGTATGTCACTAAACCAAATAGAAATATCAGAGAAGCTTTGTTGTGAAGCAGCCCCTAACTTAGACTGAAAACTACTCTCTTCTGTTTGTTTCTTTGTAATATGCTTCACCCATGTTTGTGCAGTTAGGGTATGAAAACACTGTGTTGTAACTTCTGCTGTAACAGGATACATTCCTTTGTCTGAGGATAGAGAATAATTTATTTTACAAGGAGCAAATTTATGAAGCCCTGTGCCCTAGGGCTCCATTACGTACATCAACTGCATTTTCACGCTACCATTATCCTAGTTCTCAGGCTATCTTCTGCAGCCTCGATACCGTAACTTCTGATCTTCTCAGAGTCTCCCCATGGCACCTTCTTGCTGTGCTCCACCAGTTTCACTTCCCTGGTAAAGCTTAGATCCCTCCTGTGTCCCTGTGGCCTCATACAATATCAAATTACTCAAAAGCCCCTGCCACATCCCTATACCTGTCTCCCCAGTAGCCCCAATGTTTGCCTAGTTTGCCAGCTGGGTAAAGTGGCTGCATGTTATGCCCAACGTTTTGCTGTCTGATTGGCCACAGAGCCACTGCCTTCAAGCTGCTGGCTGATCTAGAAGAACGGCAGCGTACTGAGCAATCTTACCTTTCTGTCAGGAGAAATATTGTGATCTCCCTCCTTTGCTTAGATACTGTTTTTCATTAAATATGTTGGAAATTGGAACGGGTCCAGCAGAGGGCCACAAAGATGATCCGAGAGCTGGAGCACCTCTCCTATGAGGACAGGCTGAGAGAGTTGGGGTGGTTCAGCCTGGAGAAGAGAAGACTCTGGGGAGACCTTATAGCAGCCTTCCAGTACCTCAAGGGGGCATAGAGGAAGGATGGGGAGGGACTCTTTATCAGGGAGAGTAATGATAGGACATGAGGTAACGGCCTCAAACTGAAAGAGGGTAGGTTTAGATTAGATATCAGGAAGAAATTCTTTACTCTGAAGGTGGTGAGACAATGGAACAGGTTGCCCAGAGAAGCTGTGGATGCCCCTTTCCTGGAAGTGTTCAAGGCCAGGCTGGATGGGGCTTTGAGCAACCTGGTCTCGTGCGAGGTGTCCCTGGCCATGGCAGGGGGGTTGGAACTAGATGATCTTTAAGGTCCCTTCCGACCCAAACCATTCTATGATTCTGTGTGAAATCAGGGAGGGATCAGCTGCCTCTGAGATATCATGGGGAACCAGAGATCTCTGCATGGGGCTGGCAGACATGAGACAGCGGGGAGACCTGTGATTTCCTAAATGACAGCTCGTGAGCAAGTGACAGTGCCTAAAGGGACAGTAGACACCGTGTTTAGGTGATTTGATATGTAGCCTTTGATGGCTTTCCTGACTCCACCTTTCTGTCATCCATGCTTCTTGAAATTGCCAGCAGTTCAAAGCTCCTAGCCAGGGGATGGCTGACAGACAGTGCAGTTGCAGCTCATACACTTTATTTCTTTGGACAACCAGCAGGGCGGCACTGGGAGCATTTTGGTCTAGCACAAGAGAAACGGCTGTTTCTGTCCTCTGCTGTCCCTCGCTGCCCACCTTGGCAAGCTATTCCTCACCTTTGTCCCTCCCTGTCGCTGGATGGGAAGGCAGGAGATGGTGCCCAGTACTTAACAGGTCCCTGGCCACTGTCGTGCTTCTTGACGCCTGGCCCTGGACTCAGTTGCTTCGCCTTCATCAGCATCTGTTCTCCCATCTCCCCTGCAATACATAATGTTTTAACACACTATGCGGGCTCACTTAAAGACATGAAACTTGCATGCTTCCCAACAGTCTGGGAATACTTTTATTCCCTTTTTTTATTAGTAACTGAAATTATTTATTGCTGATGAAAGATATAAGACTGAAATCTGTATAAGATAGTGTCATCCCTCCATGGAGCAAACATAAGTCCTCTGTGCACCCACCCAATAGCCGGGTCAGTGCTTTTACAGATAGCAGTCTGACAGTTTATCTCCTTAGGAATTGGTCCTTTTTCTGTTGCTAAGATTCCCCTCTACTCTGCTCTGGTGAGACCCCACCTGGAGTATCGTGTCCAGCTCTGGAGTCCTCAGTACAAGAGAGATAAGGACCTGTTGGAGTGGATCCAGAGGAGGGCCACAAAAACGATCAGAGGGATGGAGCATCTCTCCCATGAGGACAGGCTGAGAGAGTTGGGGTTGTTCAGCCTGGAGAAGAGAAGGCTCCAGGGAGACCATATTGCACCCTTTCAATACTAGAGGGGGCTTATAAGAAAGATGAAGAGACACTTTTTACCAAGGCCTGTGTTGACAGGACAAAGGGCGACAGTTTTAAACTGAAAGAGGGCAGGGTAGACTGGACACAAAGACATTTTTTATGATGAGTATGGTGAGGCACTGGAACAGGCTGCCCAGAGAAGTTGTGGATGCCTCATCATTGGAAGTGTTCAAGGTCAGGTTGGCTGGGGCTTTGAGCAACCTGTTCTAGTGGAAGATGTCCCTGCCTATGGCAAGGAGGGGTGGACTGTATGATCTTTAAAGGTCCCTTCTAACCCAAACCATTTTGTGGTTCTATGATTGTACAATCTCAGCCTTGAACAGCAATAGCTTAGTACAGTCATGTTATTTTTTTATGTAAAGTTAGGAGAATTTTATTCTGTGTGCAACACTTTATGACACTGATTTTGTGCCATTTTTATCACTTGGCAAGTCAGTATCATAATATTCTTTGGCAAATTTTTGTGGTCAGTTACTATCTTTACTACCATGAATACCTTTGTCTTGTTACCACAATTTTACCTGTTTGCTGTCCAGCCTGTATTGTACATTCTTTCTACATACGCTGCCAACAGAACAGAAGAATTGGTCTCTGGGGGATGCCACTCTAAAAATTGACCTTTTCTTTCTGACTGTTTGTTTCCTATCGTTTGACCAGCTACTTATCCATGAATTGACTGAAACTCAAAGAACCAGTAAACTCTTGTCAGGAGAAAATGAGAAGTGAGCTCACAAAAATGTGAGCAGAACATTTAATTCATCAGTTACTAAGATATTAATTCTCCTCTGCACTTCCTGGGATGAAAACTAAAGCAATGATACTTGCAGAGTAGCTCAGCCTCATAATAATTCTGATCATCATCATCTGTGTATCTGTGTGTGGCCCTGTAACTCTCAAAAGAAAATCCTAATTTTTGTGATGTTTCCGACTCGTTTCTAGAATAAAGTGTTGAAGAAGCCTTAGATAAATAAAATCTGCTGTACCCCAGAGCAAGCTGTATATGAATGCAGTATCTAGGTTCCTACATTCTCTAGTACAGCGTCCCAGAGAATGGAATATGAAAAGGTATTGTGGAGACAGTACTATAGCCTATATGGTGTTAATTTTGTGTTTAAATCCATTTCACTTTGTCATCAATTTTCGAGTTTCCATATGCTTCTGAGTTTTTATTGACCACTTCTCATCGTGTGGTGTGGGAGGAATTATGGCAGGGATTCAGGGACAAGGCAGTAAAGTATGAATGATCTGGGCACTGTGGAAGCACAGAGAGAGACCACTGGATTACTGAAACATGGGAACTCTTTATTGTGCACGTCAACTAGATATGTATGTGGAAATCACTAGCTGCGAAATCGTTAATGACAGTTAATGACGTGAAGTGTTCAAGCAGTGCATGGTAACAGTTTCCTTTTGATCCAATAATAAGCACTTCATGAAGCCCTGGGCAAGTCAAGGGCATCATTTCAGAGACCAGTCTTTGTTGGTGCTTTTGAGAAAGCATAGTGCCTAGTAATATCTTTTCTTTCAATTTAAATGACTTGTTTTTAGAGAAAGATTTGTATTCAGTAACTCAGTTCTGCTGTAAGAATGGACCTTGTAGACAATTTCTTTGTTACAGAGTTGTGCAACGTAAGGCATCCTTCAAATAAGCGTCTCAGAGCAAATCCCCTTCACCTTTTCCATTGACTTCAGTAGGACTACTTGTGTAAGCAAAGTGGATAGGCTCTGGACGTGCAGATTGAAGGACTCTGTAGGAGTAACTTTCAAGAAATTGGTTACGGCTGTAATGTGAGCTGTGCTGACGCAGCTGGCAGATAGCTTGAAATTGATGCTCTTGAAAAGAGATAGATCTTTGCCAGAAATATTAGTATCAAGAGAAATGACATTTTTTCCTATCATTACCGTCAAGTAGTCCTATAGTTTCTAAACTAGATTTGGTTCTGATATTTAATTTCAGAAAAGGAAAGGATTTCTTTGTTATTGAGGGCCAAGCACCCAATACTGTAAAACTCACTGATGCCTTCTTAACCCTAGGGAAATGCAAAGTCTCACTCTCTAAAATGTTATGAGATTCCTTGGCCCCACCAGTCTCCCCATTGCCTTTTGAAAGACCAGTCACAAAGAGGTTTTGCAAAATACTTGTATTTATCTGTCTTTGTACAATTGCCTAGTTCTTACCAGGGCTCTAAGGACGTCACCACTCCTTACTGGCCTGCGTGGCCTCACCTGGGGGCTTCTCCCTACCCCTGCCCCCAGGCCCAGGGCTCCAATTCAGCTCAGCTTGGGGCCATCAGTCCCTGCTCCAGTGACACTGCAGCTGGCCAGCCACAGCCCTGTTGGACTGGAGTTGTTTGGGTTCACTGGGTTCACCTTGGCCCTGGCTTGCTACCTTGCCTTCGCCTGATGCTCACAGGATGTCGATAGCGCCCGCTGCCATCACCACCCTGCCCTGCTCATCCTCCCAGGCACTGCGGGGCAAACCCTGTCCACAAGGGCATCACCCAGCCTTAGGGAGCAGCCCTGTTCTTGCTGCTCTCTGGCAGCCCTAGCTGTCAGAGGTGATGTGTAAAGCAGTTAACTTCTGAAAGTTGAATCTCTTTTTTCTGTTTTCGGTCTTTCCCTTCTTCCTCTTCGCTTTCTCTCCCCTTCCTATTCCAAGAAAAAAGTGCACTGAGCTTTCAGCTCTGGAAGAGTGGGGCCTCTGCCTGTTTTCAAGCACGGAACCATTTTGCTCGATCTCTGGAATAAACTACTTATTTCATTCCAAAACTAAACAAATACATGTTTTTAAAATAAATGTGTAAAAGCCTTGGGTCTTTCAGTGAGCACCTTGTAGATGAAGGCATCATGGCTAACGAGAGAAGAGGTCTGTAGTCCGCTTAGGTACACAAACAGGAGACAAGGTATCAACCACTGGTATTTGGTAGTTTGCTGAATCTTTGTAATTGTATAAAGTTCTTTAAATTGCACTGTCAAGAAAACATGAATGCAGGACAGATGTAAGTGGTCAGAAATATTCACTACCGTTTCACTTACACGGATTTTGAGGGTCAAAGCTATGCATTTTTATCAGACTTTCTATTATCTTTCAACCCAAGTGAAGATCAATGCCTCAGAACAGGCAAGGGACTGCATGTTGAAGTGTTTTGTTTCAAAGGAAATGCTGCTACTACTACTACTGAGAATCCCAGCTGTTTTAGAGAGTGTTCCTGATTTCATAATTCTTCAATTTTTAGCACAGTGATATTTTAATTCTTTAATTTTTGAACTAAAAAACGATAGGGTAGGATATATCTGTTTTTCTGGAGATTTTGTGTTAATGTGTGCTGCTAATCAGTTCATCTTACTGATGACCTTTAGGAAGACAAAACAACAGGTTGGGTGGAGTAATTTGGAGAAGCATCCCACTAATGTTAATGCCAGTTAACGTGAAGTGTTTCTGATGATCTGTGGCCAAATGTTTCATCTTGGCTCTTTTAGTTCTGCCAGTATCTTAAGCGCTGATTCTTTCCATCCATCAACAGCTTTCCCCCTTTTTTGAAGACACAAATACATGTGTACTGTAGGGGTTAAAATTCACTAAAATGATATATTGTCAAAATCATAAATAACTTGTTCTGCAAAATTGGAATGCTAACTTTAGCATTGTTAATCAGGATATTTGAAAGAAAATGAATATTTTCCCAGAGATTAAAAGAAAATCCAGTCTTTTTGAAAATCAGGGTGTTTTGTTCATTTCGGTTCTGAGGGAAACGAAAGAGTGGTAGAACTGACTAGAATTGGGCATAATGAGGGTGAATTCTGAAATGGCTTTTCAGAGCAGTTTTGTTATCTTGCCATGTAGTTTCTCTGATATTCCAATAGACACTAGAGAAGACTGTTGATAATACTGAATAGTTCTAAATTATGATTTGAGTATGCTAAATTCTGACTATTTGTAACTTTGCACATGAAAAATTTGATTCATGTGCTCAAATAAAAGCATCGCTCCAGTAAAGTGGCATACGGCTTTTGTACAGAATGATGAATTACGTCCAACATTTAAAACTAATGTCTCTCGTTACTTTTGTCTCTCTTCACTCTACAGTTCTTTTTTTTTTTTTGCCTATTTCTGTCATTTGGGGTGGAGAAAAAGACAGATACTACACTTGTGTCATGGAAAATTATTGCACGATTCAGTAACATCGTACATAACGGAATAGTAACTGACAGATGCATAGGAATTACTGTGCCAGATTAGACTAATGGTGCACATAGTTCAGTACCCTTTGTCCCAGAAATAGGCAGTTCTAGATGTCTGTGCATCTGGAACTGATGGGTTTGCACCTCAGCATTTAGTATAACTGCAGCCAGCTCTGTGACAGTCTCTCTGCAGTGCCTGTCATTCAAGGAAAATACAGAACAGGCTTTTCAACAGGAACAGGCGTTGTTTCACGTCACTGCTAGTTCTGTGTAAGTCTGCTGCACCGTGTTTGCTTCGGGCTGCTTATGTGTATCGCTGTCTTTGCACATCCAGTGGGAGGTCATACATCTTACCTTAAATTTTATATATGAGGCTCTCAGTGGTATCACTCCAAGCTTTAATTAGATAGCAGGCCATGCCAAAAATTCTGGGCATCTAACAGGTTTCCTTCTTTGCCTCTCTGCCCTCTCTGTCATTCTTCACATCAAGCATTTTGAGCTTGCTGATACATCCTGACCTTCATCTTGGCATGAGCATGGACCATAGCTGCCAGTTACATTGTTCTGCTGGAGTTTTAAATTATGTTTAAATATTTAATTAAAGAAACTGTTAATGACTTCTGTTTTTAAAAGAGATGTCTAACATAAAATAAATTAAAAAATCAAATGAGAGATGCTACAAACGCGGTTGTGGCCTGTTGGACTATATATAATGTCGGCATCCGTTGCCTCGCCGGGCTCTTTTCACATCATGGATCATGAAAGCACTTTTTTTTCTTGTAAGCTCAAAGAAGAGACGGCATTTTGGGAAGACTGTCTCTCTCATGCATAGCTTGAGGTAAGGAATGAGGCGTTCTGCAACATGTAGTTCCAATTCTGTCTTTAGATGTGTAGCGAACTGTGCTGTTGCCAACGCTGTAGGGAAAGCGAGCGTGGGTGTGGGTGCGGGTGGGAGAGGGGGTAAATTTCATTTCAAGGGCTGATCTCTAAACAGTTCTACAAGCTAAGCAATGTGAGCCTAATATTCTAATTCCAAGGGGACTCTTGACACTACATAGTAAAATTGCTTATTAAATTACAATCAAGAAAAAAAAAATTGGGAGATAGACGCCATTCAGCTGGCAGCACACAGAAAAAAAGGCTGAATCCTAATTATTTGAATAGCGGTGTTAGTATTCTTTTACTATGTGAAAATAAAATTAGCTTGTCACTGCTATCATTATTAATGTATGAGATGAGGCAGAAATACAGTTGGGTTCCTAACACGCCTTCTGCCCCTTCCCCCCGCCCCGCAAAAGAGAGAGAATAACCTAAAAGTAAAATAGGCTTGCATAAGGGCTTTCTGATGCAGGGAGCTATGACAGATTTCACTGCTACAGTAGTAAAATGTAGATGATTTGTAAATTATCTTAATTTGAAGGTGGGGCATTTTGTAAACAGTAAGCATTTATTATTTTCCCAGTTAGACCAAAATGTAAAAAGGCATGTCTAATATCAGAAACACCATTTATTACTCTAATCAGAAACAGGAAATATATTTTCAGCTACTCTAAACCTTACGTGTTCTTTTATTATGCATGAGCAGCTATTACTACTGTTCAGTCATATACGTCTCTTACGGTAGTCATATTGCAGTCCCTGCCTTTAGAATGGCTTTCAAATAAATAAAACAACTTTTTTGCATAAAAAGATATTCTGCAAACATAATTAAGTATTGAAATTTACATTTTTATGAATATAACATCTTCATACATAAGATGAATCCATTGTAAAAATTTTAGAGGTTTTGCTTCGGTTTGTCATTAGAGCTAGCAGAAAAGGATTTTATTTTACATTACAACACTGAACACATCTTATGCCCTTGAACATGAACTGCCTTGAATTTTGTTAAGACTGTTCTCCATTCTCATTTTCACACTCAATGAGCCACTACTGTTTCAGTACAAAAGGTATCAGTCAGTAAAGCTGTATCATGAAACTAGTTGTAGAGTCTAATCAGATTCTTTAAAACCCATTTATATTTAACCAATAGTCACAAATCTAGCTGCAAATGCTGCTCGAGATGTGACCTCTTTTTTGAGTATAGTTTGGGAATACATAATCAGACTTAGAAAAAGAATACACTTTAAAAAATTATTTTCCTACTACATTATCCATATTGTGTTATAGACATTAAAAGTAAAATTTATAAATATCGAATTGCCTTTTATTTGCATGTATAATTTGGGTTTTCCCTAAAAGTAGATCTTTAATAACTAAAATAATACTTTTCATTAAAATTAAAAAATAATAAACTATTAAGAAAAGACTCCAAATTAGAAATGCATTCTCATATTAAACTTGTTGATTCATCAGTTTGTCTTGATAAACAAAGTCTTACAGTAACACAACCATCTAAACCTGTAGACTTTTTTTTTCCTGTCATCTCCCGAGATCTGCAATAAGGAAAGAAAATATGGAATTTTTCTTTTGCGTCCTCCCTCGAATGCTGGCGTGGCACTCCAGAAACCATCCTGAGTGGACATAAAGCAAAAGGCATCAGGGGGGATTGCTTGGTAAGGTGAGGTTCAGACAGTGAACTCTTGTGTTGGAACAAGCGTCTCACCTTCTACATCGTTTGTCAGCCAGGACTGATACGCTGCTGATGAGGAAGGGCTTTTAGGGTTGTCAGGGCAGTGTCTTTTGTGATACGGATGAAGGGGAATGCTCTTTACCTTTTGAAAAGTGCATGTGTCCAGGTCCAAAGGGGTTAAATGCCTACCATGACCCTGTGCCTTAGGCCAAGAAAATATTGATTGTCCCCAAAAATCTGCAGAAGCCAGGGATCTAAGGATGGAATTACGTGAGTTTGGCAATAAAATGTTTAAAAATGAAGGACTAAACTTGATCCAGTAAAAAGGATAAGGCCTATAACTCTGTGGTGTGAGGAGATATTTTGAACTATACCCTGCAGTTAGATTCTAAAACTGTCTGTTTTTCAGAGGTCACATCCTTTTTGTCTGACCACCCAGTGTATAGTATATATTTGGGGCACTGAATATCTAAATCTTCCGCTGCCTCAGCAAGGTTGGACTCACATTGCACCAGAACATCACTGCAACCAGACTGTGAGCTCAAACGCCAAGTGCTCTTATCCAATTTGTTTAGAAGGTTTAACAATTCCCTGGGGAAGAGACAAGAAATTAGGCTGATCTTCTCTTGGAGAATGCCCTGTCACAAATCCTCTTTGTCACCCTATTTCCTCATTCTTATACCCAAAAGCACTTTGTAATTGCTTCCCAAGTGGAAGAGCTGTACCGGGAAGGGACCAAGAGCATCACACCCTGCAGTGCCGGCTAGGGCAGGGCTCAGAGATGGCAGCAGGTGGGGCATAAAGTTTTCTGCATCACTGACGTGCCAGAGGAGTGATCTGACCACCAGGTTATTGGATTATGAAAAGAGGGTAGGGGAGGTCCTTGGGCAAAAATACAAAATAAAGTATTACCTTTACCTTACAACTGCTAAAATCAGTAGGTGGTTTGCCACTGACTTCAACCACAACTGAGCAAGCAAAGGCTTTAAAAAAGCAGCTGCAAAAACTGCAACGTACAAAGGGCATCTTGGCTACTATCATAACTATCGTACAATGTAAATGTTAACTGTAAATTTTTCATCAGCAGGTGAGACAGTGATGAGAAGTTAGCTTACTGGCACATCACCACAGATACAAAGCTTTGCTTTTGAATACTTTTTAGTAGAACAAGCATCTTCTCAGTTGAAGTCAGGCCTCAACAACTCACAGACAATTTTTTAGTAGATTCAAAGCAAATTAACATATATTTACATACTTGTTTTTAACTGTGGCTTCTCTTCAATTGTCAAACGGATGTTCTAGTTCATTTCTTCTTTTGTTTCTGTCAGAAATATAATTATAACACCAAGCAGAATCTATTACTGTTGTTGAAAGCAACTAATGCTAAGTGAGCTCAGCTCTACTGACTGCCTCCTCCTACCATCTAGCGGCACCTTAAACATACTGCTCTCTATCTCAGCTTACTTAGAGAGTTATATGGAGAATGATAATGAAAAGAGAATTGTATCTGCAGAAGAAATACTTTGTTGTGAAAAGGGAAAATAGTTTTCACACATAAACTATTTATGGGAGAAGAGGCCAGCTTCAATGGTATAAATTGCTAATGTCAGAGAAAAATTCTGTGTACTGTGGTCTTGCAAAAAGTCAGGTCTGTTGATTGAATTCTTACAGATATTTTTTTTTTGTGGTAGCACTTGGATTTTAAGTTGAAAGCTGCAGAACAAAACTATTCGATATTCTAAGGAAACACCTATTAGAAACACACTTGGTTTGCTATTTACCTGGATGTTTAAAGGGCGCAACAAAAATTTAAAGATATTATCAAGAGTAAAGAATAATAGAAAGGCTGTTGTTTCCTTTCCGCTTACATAATTTTATTAAGTGCTTTCAGTACTCTGTTTTGCAATAGATGTTTCTATTTCATTTAAGGAAAAAGAGAATAAATGTCAATGTACTAGGAATTTCAGCCTTGGGATGTTTTCAATCAAAAACCATGTTCTGCCTAATTATATGACTCTGAACAAACATGAATCATCTAAAATGCTTTCTGTTCTTTGAATTGATGTGTGGTTTTTTTTTTCCCAAAGTGCTGGTTTTGGTGAATTAGACTACAAAAGAAACCAAATATTTATCGAATTCTGAAAAGGGTATATTTCTTCCTTTCCACTTGCAGCAAATTGACAAGGCAAATTGACAGAAGGCAGAATGTAGAATCTCAGCATCCAGGATATCTTATCTTATCTTTTCTTTTCTTTTCTTTTCTTTTCTTTTCTTTTCTTTTCTTTTCTTTTCTTTTCTTTTCTTTTCTTTTCTCTTCTTTTCTCTTCTTTTCTCTTCTTTTCTCTTCTTTTCTCTTCTTTTCTTTTCTTTTCTTTTCTTTTCTTTTCTTTTCTTTTCTTTTCTTTTCTTTTCTTTTCTTTTCTTTTCTTTTCTTTTCTTTTCTTTTCTTTTCTTTTCTTTTCTTTTCTTTTCTTTTCTTTTCTTTTTTTCTTTTCTTTTCTTACGTTTGCTGTTGTGTATTCTGGTCATATTGATAAGTTGTCAACTTATTTTCCAGGGTGGAAAAATACCCATAAGGTGGACAGCTCCTGAAGCTATAGCTTACCGGAAGTTCTCTTCGGCAAGCGACGCGTGGAGCTATGGAATTGTAATGTGGGAGGTGATGTCCTATGGTGAGAGACCATACTGGGAGATGTCCAACCAGGATGTAAGTACTAATCTAGTAAGGACTACTAGTAAGGACTAATCTGCGAGTTGTAGAAATGTTCCTTGAAAATGATTGTCACTCCCTGCCCTGCTTTGCTTTCTCATTCACTTTCTAGGCTGGAACCTCAACTTACTTAAATCAGCATAACTCTATCAACTTCAATAAGATAGTTAATTTATGAAACATGAAGACCTGTCCCTCTATAACTAAAACGTTGACTAGCTTCTTCCTATGGATTAAAGACATATCACAGAGAGTCATAGCCAGCTCACCAGGTGATGATGCTGACTATATGTGGCTTTCACGCAGCTCCCTGGGAATCTGCATCAGATATGCAAGTTGATGCAATTCTCAGTCAAGGTATAAATCAAAACTTGAGGGAATACTGGAACTATTCTGATGATAAAGTTGGCCGATTATCTCCAGTACAGTCTGACAGTACCTTTCAACAGGCATACATGGTTAAATTCTAAAAGAGTTAAGCTGCCATGAGAAATGTATTTGCCAATTCTCCTTTCTAAGGAATAAATGCATTGTTTTCCTTAAAAACTACATACTATAGGCTTAACCACAGTGTAGGACAACAGTCCTCCCTCATAACAAAGCTATGTTTTCCTCTGACTTTTTTTGCAAAAGTTGTGGGCAAAGCCTTCCCAATTAGGAAAACACGTTTGCTTCCAGTAAAATTGAAGGCTTGTCGTAGAAAATGAAGTATGGGAAAGGGGGAATGCTATTTTCTCCACCATAATTTAAATTTTCACTAATTCTCTTGTTTGATGGATCCCCATGACAGCTCAAACTAGTATACTCAATCTTAACACCAGCCATCAATCTCTATGTCAAAATGCAGAATATCTTAACCTCTCTCATATATGTGCCTAGAATACCTCTGCATTGGTTCTGAAGAGTTGACAAGACTTTTCCCAGATGGCTGGTTTTATATTGTTGCTAAGTTATTCAGCTGTTCAAGTCTGGTTGCTTGTTAAGGCTGATCAGTCATTTGGGGATAAGGATCTGAGAGAGATTTTCATTAAAGAAACATCATTTCAGAGTGTTTCAGGAAGAAAAGAAAAAAAAAAAAACAACAAACCGCAACCAAAACCACCCCAAACAAAAAAGACTAGCAGAATTAATAAAGCCTTATTTCCTTTAGATTGGTACTCTACAGCCTCACCAGTACTATAATCCTACTTCTTTTCAGCATTTCTCTTGTGAGTTTAGCCTTTGGAATTAGACCACCTCTCCTGCACATCATTCTCCCCTAACAATGCCTACAGCCTCCATCCTCTCTCCACTCATCTGCTTGCCAGCAGCCCAGCTCACTGCTGTGCTCCTTAATTAACACCAGGTATGGGACAATACATGCTGTGCCTAGTTTCGAGCTACACTTCTGCTGATTGACCAGGCAGTGGTGGCTTGTTGCCCTCTCAAAGAGAACAAGCAACCACTGAGCTGAGGTAGACCTTTTTCTTCAGTGGAGACATTGCTTTGGTACTATCTGAACTGTAAACACACCATGGATCTACTGTGAAATAAGCAGATAAGCCCAGTAGGCTCAATTCTGGTTTCCCACAGCTAGTAATCTGTTGGCATTTGAGATGCTCTCTAGAGTAACTCAGATCTCCACATGTGGCTGACGCAGGATGTGCAGGAGACCTGAGTTTTTCTGGAGCAACAACTGAAGGTCAAGCAGGATACCTTAGGGAGTCTAAAATTAGAAACCTATGTTTAGACAACTGAAGTAAAGCTACTTTTTCCCTGGGGCACAGTGTGAAATCATCTGTATACAGATTTCTCAAATATTTAAGTCTTTCGGTCCTACAACCAACTTTATACCTCTGCCAGCTGCTGATCCTTACAAAATTTATTTTATTTGATTCAAGTGGGCCAGTGGGTTCAAAGTTTGTAAGAGAGGATGAACAGGCAGATCCAACTAACAGTATGAGTACCCCAGCTAATCCCTTGCCTGAACTGAGCGGCACTTATCAGCTCCTGAACTACCATAATAGCAAACACCACTTTAAGGCAAACTGCCATCGTTTACCTTAAAAAGCCCCATTGTAAAGACGTGGTGGTTTAGGAGCTAACTGCTAAGGCGCTGGGACATCACTTCAGCCTTGCAATAGCAGAGGGTGCTATTCTTGAGCTACTCTCAGAAGCAAAGCCGAATACGGCCACGGCATCAGCCTGTTCATAATTAGTATGCTCTTGCAAAACCTGTGTACTCTGCCTTGCATGGAATGCACTTTCTATCAAAATGCACATATAGCCTCAAGTTCTCTGCCTTCCCAAACTAATAGATGCAATGGTTAGTTTCACAGTGAGCCTTCTTTCAAGGGGAGATTGAACAGAACAAGAAACTGGGAAAAAGGTACTAGCACATCACAGAATCACACAACAGCTGACGTTGAGGGACCTTTCAAGATTGTCTACTCCCAGCCCCCACCAGCTCAAGCAGGGTCAGCTAAAGCAGTTTGCTCAGGGCTGTCTCTAGTCCGGTTTTGAATATCTCTGAGGATGGAGACTCTACAACCTCTCTGGGCAACCTGTGCCAGTCACCTGCACAATAGAAAAGTGTTTTCTTACGTTTTGATTGAGTTTCATTTGTGCCCATTATCTCTTGGCCACTCAACTCTCTCTGAGTAATAAGTACAATGTCCACATGTGCCTTTACAAGCGAGGCTCACTGAGCAGTTACTTTTTCCCTTCCATCCCCATTAGGATTACCTGGTTGAGGGCCTGCACTAATTATAAATGCAGGGATGTCTCACTGTCCTTTCTGCTGGTGCCCCTGTCAGTTGCAACTGGTACATCCCAGGAGCATACCATGGGCGATAGTCTTTTGCCTGGCTTTTCTCATCATGTAATTGGTATTTCATTTCTCCCTTCCCTCTGCAGCACTCCGTTTTTTAGAGATTAAAGAAGCCCATGAAGCCAGAGATATTCCTGAACAAAGTCGGCCCTACCATGGTGCCTGGCTTCTGTGCAGTGCCAGTGCTTCCAACCGCAGTGTCACCTCTCCGTAACTCTGCCTCTGCCCCTCATCTTGCCAGGCTGTTCATCTAAGTGATGGGCAGCTGGTAGTGACTGCAGCTGGATGAGGTGTGCGGTAATAAGATCGTTTTTGGCTGTCTCATCGTGTCCCACTGTCATGCAATCTTGTGCTACAACATGGGGAATTTCAATCTGTATTCTAGTTGTGAGTGATTTCATCTGCTGTTGGGTCAGCTCTCTATGAAGAACCCAACTGTTACCATCTCTTTTACTTCTCCTATAATCATAATCCTTCTCCTCACACTGGCTCTGTTACGAGCCCATCCTTTGACCCTCCCACTGCTGTTACTGCTAACTGGGAATGGGGGAGGAGGGAGAGACTTTCTATCAAGTCCATTCAGCCCCACTATTCACCTCATGGGAAGAGGGTTTGAATGACTGGTAGGACCCTCACATAGAGTCCAAGTCGCCAGGTGAGAGCAGTGCACAACACAGACCTTCACTCCAGCTGCCTTTCCCTTTCTTTGAGTCTGGCTTCAGTCTGTCCTCTTCCCTTCTATCAGACCCTGCAATGTATCTGTTCAAGACCATGCCAGCAGTGAGAATTCATAAAGCAACCCTTCTATCTAGAGTATATTAAATATTCTGCTACAGCATGAAGATAGCAACATTTAATTACTCCTACATCCAAAATAGAAGTAACTCTTAATACAGAATAATGATGTGGGCCCTATGGATGCAGCTTGTGCTAATGATGCTGACTCCTGAGGGCTTTTCCTGCAGTTCAGCAACGCACAGCACAAAGGATTCCTTTTCTCCGGAGCCCTACCCACAGGCTTTCAGTGCCGAAATGTTAACAGTGAACACCTGTGACCTTCTAAATACATTTAGTAACTCTAAATGTCATTGGGAAATTTCAAGTTATTAGACATATTGTAAAGCGTATTTTGCTGGATATTGGTACATTTCTTTTAGTACAACAAATGACTCTGAATTCACATAAGCTTATTTTGGAGAAATAATAGGACTTTCCCAAAGGTCAGTGATACTGTACATATGTCAGGGAAAGTAACAGAGGAGGGGCATGCACTAAAAAGATTCATAAAAGACCCATTATGCAAACAACTATTAATAAGGTCTTACACAGGTATAGTCAGAGGTTCTGCTACAACAAAATGTCTGGCAACATTACCATTACAACACTTATTGTGTTTTGATCATAATAAAATTCTTCTCTAGTTAGCAATAAAACATTTATTGAATTGGGTGGGGGTTTTGTAAAGTACCAAAAGTTTTCCAAGTATGAACTCTCGAGAGACGGGTCCATTTTTTCACATTCCGTCTTACTAATTGCTTTACTAATTAAACAACTTCGTGAAATTAATGGCTCAGTAAGCGATGTTTTGAGTGGCTGCCAGTTAAATGCTCATTTCTTACATGGATAACATGCCCACCCCTACCCAAAGGGAGGCCATGCTGGGAGAGGTGAGTTCAGCGCTGTCTGACGCGGTGCCCGTTTGCCACGTGAACGCACCTTCAGTCAGATGAACAGTGGGGCTGAATTAAGTCTACCAAGGGTCTCTTGTCCAGCCCCTCAGTCACAGCACTCAGATCACGAAGAGCCAGCGCAGGTAGCACAGAGCTCAAGCTGATGCAAAGAGAAGTGTTAGACTGATACCTCCCCCCTCAACAAACCGAGTCTGATTTTCAGAGACTACCACTGCGCACAAATACCCATCGGGTCAGTGCGAGCCAGAGGGACTCAACACCTCTGCAAATCTAGCGTCCTCTATTTATATTGCTAAGCAGGGATTTGGAAGCTGAACTTCAGGCAACTGAGTTTGAAAATACCTCTCATATATTTTTTAATTCTGTAGACAGTGTAATGTAGAGGCTTAAAAATGTTATTAACTTTGAGAAATGTTCTTGTTTAAGTAAATAACCATTTTATTATTGTGGTAAGTCACTTCAGACCTGTGTTGATGCTGATTAATGCTCTTCTTAGATGTGTGGCAGGCACCAGAGGTGTCCATTAATTAGGGCTCCTGCACAGTCTGTCATGTCTTATTGCTTAATTAATAAACATTAGCTAAGATATTGAACTTTCCAAGGAAACTAGTGTACTGATGAACAGATTGTGTAAAGAGCCTGGCTTGCTAATGTTCATGTGAGGAAAGGAAGATTTATATTCCATGCATTTGGTTTGTAGAACAGCTGTGAATGAAGTCTACTGGGACACCTGTTTGAGGCCACTGTATAAATTAATGCATTTTGCAGAACTACAGTATTAAAAAAAAAAAACTATTTAATGGATTGTAATCAATATGCAAGAGAACTACTGTGCAAACGGAATAAAAGTCCTTACACTTATGAAAGTTTCTTGTAATAGTAAAAATAATTTACCCTAGTATAGTTCTTTCAACCCATAGATATCAAAACACTTGGCAGGCACCTGGGATCGGCTCCGTACCATGAGGTATGAACAGCTGCCTCTCTCTCCTGGTAGATTTTTCAGATGTCAGCAGGACACAGGGACAACGTCCCTCTGGACTTTCTTCTGTCTCAGTCGCATTAAAAAATCTGTCAGTTATCTTTCGAAAGCAAAAATCTATGTTACTGTTAATAATGAAACTATCAGAAAGATTACAGCTTAATTTTCAGATGCCATTTTTGCCAATTTCAAATGATCGTGAAACTAAAAATGCATAAATTTTATGTAGCAGTCCATAAAATATTTTTCAGATAACTTTGGTATCATAATTAATATTTAATATTAACTCTGTATTCAACCTTTACAGCTATTTCTAGCATCAAACAAAAATGATAAAATGTATTTAACAGGCTCCAGTGTTTAATATCATCTGTGTACAAAAATATATAAAAAGAACAGTCCCCTTTATAAACATAAACACCCAGGTATTAAAAAGCATGGAAATAATTAGCTATGTTACCTGTAAAAAATATTAATTTTCCTTTGGAGTGTATCTTCTCACCTGCCAAAAAGCGTTACTTGTAAAAATACACCCTGCCCATTTTACTCACCTTAACGCTGACCCACAAGACCTTCTACTATGTTTTAAACATGCTCGTCACTGAAAAGAAACCTGCAGCCTCTTTCTCAGGGGCTGACGGCAGCACAGCATATTTGCATGTTTTCTTCCTTTTGATACCCATCAAGCGTTCGTTACGAACCTAAAACTGGAGAGCAGCAATCAGCCTTTTTGCTAGCAGACTCGGGGCTTTGCATGTATAGAAACAAAGCTAATATTCCTATTCTTTCGGGTTGAAATAGATGGGACACTGATTCACCGATGTGGAAAGAGTTACGCTGATTGCTAGAGCTGTTGTTATATCCCTCTTGTGTATATACAGACATTTAGACCATTTCGCTATTAATGTGGTACTTCTTCAACCTTAAATTGGCAAGGAAAAAGGCACTTAAAAGATGTTAACATATATAATCTTTACTTATTATACAATATATGATTTTATATTACTGAGAAAAATGTAATACTTCTTCCCTTTTAGGTATGTGGATATCTAATTCCTCTGTGCAGAGATATGTGCTATGCAAGTAGCAAAGCGAGAGCTAAAATAAATAAATAAACAAGGAACTAAAAAGCTCTAATTCTTCCTTTGAGACTTGATTCCCACTGCAGTATTAGACATCACCTCTTTACTCTTGCTTCTTAGATTCTAAAAATAATACTTGCCTCACAAGGGATACTAATGAGGCAATATTTGCATTTTATTTTTAAAATGTGCTGGTATTAATGAGAAATTATAATTATCCCAGTACCAGCTGGCATTTCTCTTCATACTGAAATGTTCCTTTTGAACAAGAGACGAAACAAAATGCACTGTAACTTCTTTTCCAAAGATATGGTAAAATAGAATGTGTTAGAGAAAATATAATGTCTGGAAAATTGTGGTTGCTTTTGGGTTTTTCCTGAATAATTTATTTCAGAAAAACTTCATCAGCTCTCTATTGTTGCGTCAAGCAAGTGCTATATGTCTCATAAAAGTAGAGAAGCTTTCTCTTGGCCTTAAAAACAAAATACATTTCAGAAACTCATCGTTTACAATAGGTACAGTTAAATGTAAAGAGTAGGATATCCACATTTTTGGGCTGCTAAAGATTGCCTCTTCAGTGACAATTATCAACTAAGCCATACCCCCCACGCTGTAACAAGTACCTATGTTTTATGAAGCCACTTTGGACAGACTGCTTGAGATACCTGAGTTTTGACAGTTTTGTGAATATAATTTCATGCCCGTGGGGTTGAATTTGCCCCATCCTGACTCTGTGACAGGAGCAATCTGGGGGGCATATTCATCGTTAGGAGGCAAGGCTCTGGAGGAAATATTTCTCTGGCAATCTGATGGTGTTTTTTCCTCCAGCAGCTGTCTCGGCAGCCCAGATTTTGGACCATTGAAGTAAATCCCAGGGAGATAAACAAGTAGCCAGAAAGGCAGGTGGAAGGATTATCGTATTGACATATCATTAACTGCTAGATGTCACCTCTGTGTGTGCGTGGCCAGTCCTGTCTGCACGTGTGTGATCTCAGTACTCACAGGTGGATAAAATTCAGAGATCCATACGGCAAGTAATGCGGCCTTTGGAGTAGCCTGCACTTCCCAGCGCTGTTGCCAATAGGTCTGAAATTTATCCCGTGCAAATCCAATTCCCTGCCACATTGCAAACGCTTGTTTTTCGTGCGTTGGTGTTTCTGCCAGGATTCAAGAGGGCTATATGCACTGTAGGACCAAGTTGCCTCATTTTATAAAACTCAGACACCCAGCTGTGTACAGCTACAAAAGTCTTGTTCCATTTTCTACTGTGCCATGAAGGGGAGCTAAGGTCCCAATGTGGCTTCATTACTCTTATTTATTTGCATAATGCTTGCAGCATAAGCATTAGGCATTGCTAAACAGAGCCAACAACATTAATTCAGAATTGAAAAAGAGAACGAGGATATATTCCAGGATAATAAGACTGAATATATTGAAGCTACAGCTAGTGCTATGAAACATTGATTTGCTGTAAACAGTTTAATGTACCCCCTTCCAGCTGCATTAATATGTCTGCAGCATGTACATACATCTGTGTGAAAATGATAAATGTCTCCTTAAAGCAGAGTGGGTATAAATGCAGTAGGTATGTTTCTCATAAGTGCACTGTGTTATTATAAATATTGTGTACAATCATTCGTAGTGTAGGGAACATTTAGCACTGCTTGGATTTTTATGTGGGAGGGTTATGTACATGTGGTAGGGTTGGTCTTTTTCCTAGCTTTGTTTTTGATCAACAGCTTATTCTTTCCATTCTTTTATAGACAAGAAATCCTGACTGTGTAATTTCTATCATCATCCCCACTGCTACCACCACTCATTGCAGAACATAGTAACCTTTCCTCTTGCTTTTTAAATCTTGCATAGAAGGAAACCACATGGCTTTTCATGGATCTTATCTACTTTTGCTACCTCCTATCACACAGGGCTACTAATGTCCTTTTCAGACCATGTTTTCTGTTACCTATGTTACTAAAAACAAGCCTTCCTTCAGCTCTGATCAAATGTCATTTTTCATGCATGTGATTTATCTGTAACAGATCAGATCTGTTTCTTCCCAAATCCTGACCAAATGTGTTATTCAAATCTGCTGAATCTGAAAGTTTTTAGAACACTTTAGGACATGGGTAACACCATCATTTTATTAACTTCTGTTTAGCCATCAGCAGGTTGGACAGCTAGGTTTTTGAGAGAGGCTGTGCAAAATAATTTTGTGCTTCACTGTAACTCAGCATGTGGGATGTTGCTGGAATTTATCATACTCTAACCATCAGCAGAAACGTGTTATCACCAAGTAAATGTTCCAGGTGCTGCAATGTGCATTTGTAGCATTTGATCGTATCGTGACATTGCCACACACTAACACTTTGTCAGGACGCAAGTATTGGAGCATCCCAGTATGCAGTGGCCATACGAGGTTAGTTTGTGGCCCCGTGAGTCCATTCAGTACAGCATCGACCTGCAGGCAGATGAAAAAGATAGTGATACTCGTTCATTCTTGCCCCTCCTCCTCCTTTCTTGGCTGTTTGAAGAGGATGGTCGGAAAGCCTAAAAAAATGCCTAGTGTGTTTCATATGCCTACAAAATACTTCGCATCTCCTCTGGTCACACTCCTGCCAGTTCCGATTCCCTGAGTGAAGCCCCAGCAATGCATAAAGTGAGGGTGGCTGTGCCATTAATTGTTATCACTGGTTTCTAATTGCCAAATTTACACTGTCCTTTCAGCATTTAACTCTAATGCTCAGTAATCATACGCATTGTATTTCTTCAGGTTATACTGTCTATCGAAGAAGGCTACAGGCTTCCAGCCCCCATGGGCTGCCCAGCTTCTCTTCACCAACTAATGCTTCACTGCTGGCAAAAGGAGAGGAACCACCGTCCAAAATTCAGTGATATTGTCAGCTTCCTAGACAAACTGATCCGCAATCCGAGCACCCTTCATACCCTAGTGGAGGATGTACTTGTGTAAGACTTTTCGGTACTTTTTTTGGTATAACACATGGTAGCTATCATTAGATATTTTAGGGTGATATAGTAGGAGTGGGAGAGAGCCTCAACGTTCTGAATTCTGAAAGCTATGTGGGAGTTCAAATAACTTCAAGCCCCTTTTAAGATTTGCTTTATTGTTAATAAACTGTTGTATAAGGATTTTTTTCTTAATTCATGCAGCTTATATTACGCATTTTTCTTTTTTTTTTTTTTATTTGTCTGAGCTCTGTTTGTGCACTGTCTGACCTTAATCTTTGTGAATCTCTTTGTTCATTTTTTTTTGGTGCTTCTCCTGTGTGCTTTTTTTCTCTTTGTAATTTTTTTCTCTATTCAAGAGCCTGTCTCTCCATCTGACAGTGCTCAAGCAATTTCTGAACTGCCTTGGAGTAATTTCCTGCGTAAAGCAGTTGTGTCTTCACTTGCTAAATCTTTATTTATCTGCAGAAGAATGGCAACAGTGACCAAGTAAGAGATTATGCTATCACCATTCCACAACAAATTCTTGATGGTGTTGTCCAGTGTTTTTTTCATTAATAATGTTACAGAAATGAATGCAGCCACAGGACAGGCAAGGCTGTGGTGGAGGAATTCGTCAATTTTTGTAAGCCTATCGATCCAAGCTGTCCCTGGATATCAGCTGGAATCAGTGAAGGTCTAGGTGGCCTCACTCCCTTCCTTAGCTGAAATTCACCTTAAGATAAAGGTGCTTTCATGGAGACCCCCCTGGGTTTATAAGGGGTTCTCAATGCCTGGGTAGGTCTTGCTGAGAGCATCAGTGAGTTAGGGGATATTTGATATGGTTTAGAGAAAGGCTGAGTAACAAGGCAAAGACTGAGGCTGGTCTCTTGCTGCGGGAAAGGCTGAATGGGGAAGTTACTAGGAAAACATAGAGTTAGGGCTACAGCCTTTTCATCTACCACAAACTAGTGGAACTTACGGGATTTAATGCCCATATGCTAGTGGCCATTAGTGGTCTCTATGTGTATGTGTATATATATATATATATGACTTGCTACCTGCTGCTTGCATCAGACTAATGCATTTTTATCTATCCTTATTTTAAAACATTACTTAAGATCTAAAAATTTATGCCTGTTTCCCTGCAGTTGAGTTCTAATAGAGCTCACTTGCATGGGAAAGTTTTTCCCTTCATTTGTGAATGCTCGATGCAGTCAATCAGAACGATTATTGTGTTACTGTTAACTTACAAGGTCAGCAGTTATTCTGTAGAATCATACAATCATAGAATAATTCAGGTTGGAAGGGACCTTGGTAGGTCTTTAATTGAGGCTTGTACTTAACAGTGTTCTCCTGTCCTTCAGTTTTTCTCTCTATAGTTTTGATAATATGAATGAAAATCAGTGTGTTTAATGTATCTGAGTATGTGTGGTTGAAACGCAGTATGTTGAGATTCTAGGGTGTGTTGCTTCCTACATTCTACATAAGTCATGTTCCATCGGTTTATGTCGGGTGGCTTTTGCTGTCTACATTTTCATTTTAAATAAATTATATCTTTCTCCTATAGCTATCATAAAGCTTTTATAAACAGCAGTGTGCTTCTTCTGCATTCTGTGCAGAAATGTGCAAAGTCAATGGAAGTTGTGAGCCCTCACCAGTGTTGTACACAACAGAAAACTCGAAATATATGCCCCAAAACTGGAATCTTTCTGTTTCAGTTGTGATAATATTAGGGGAAAGAATGGAAACAGAAATGTGACTAAATTAGCTCCTTCATTTCTATTTGCTACTCCATATAATTCTACGTAAAAGCAAAGATAGAAAATTTTATTCTTTTGCTTCTTTTAGAGTTAGTTTTGGATTTTGAACACTGTAATCAAGCATTGCCATTTCATAATGGTATAGCAATAAGGAGCCACTTGGGGGTTTTTTTTTGTAGATAAATGTAAAAATTATCTCTCAGTGTTTTAATATTTTTAAATTGTATCTCATGTTAAACTCTATTTGTCTACTTTGACTACTGTATCTGTAAATTATTATCATCCTGAACACATAAGATCCGTAAAGAAACACACTGTGGGAACAAGAAACAAGAGTAGTGGGCGAGGTCTATTCCTCACTATTACTGAGCTGCAGTGCTTTAAAAAAATGTATTGTCTAAGTTGTACAACTTGGCAGACTGACATGACTTGTAAGTTTTAGACAACAGGTTAAAGAGATCCTTGGTTAAGATCTGACCTTTACAGCTCAGGCTCCTCTCTTATTCTTTCTGCCTTTTAATAAAAACAATGTCTACCAGAGTAAATCAGGTGTCATATTTTGTACTGCTTTAGTAACCTTTGCATTTTGTTTTTACAGAATGCCAGATTCACCTGGTGAGGTTCCAGAATATCCTTTGTTTGTTTCAGTCAGTGACTGGCTGGACTCCATAAAAATGGGTCAGTATAAAAATAACTTCATGGCAGCAGGTTTCACTACTTTGGATATGGTTTCAAGAATGAGTATTGAGTAAGTATGTAATCTATTATCCCGACAATGACTAATCAATCTGAATTTCTTTGGATGCTGCAGAGGTGAAATTATTGTGATGTATGCAACACTGCTTTTGTTTCCTTTCCCACCTAAGCTAATAAAAGTCTAATTTCTTACCAAAATGATGCAGCAGAAAGGTGTGATTAAGAGACCAAGAACAATCTGATCCAGTTAAAGATGTCCCTGCTTACTGCAGGGGGTTGGACTAGATGACCTTTAAAGGTCCCTTCCAACCCAACACATTCTCTGATTCTAACTGACAGTTTCATTCTGTGGCCATACCAAACACCGCCAAAGGTCAGGCAGAGAACATCCTTAAATGATTCTTGGGGAAGCAGTTTTGACCTAGAAAAACTTTGACCTTGATTTGCCACTGAAATCAGTGGCAAAAATCTTTATTTGCTGTGAAAATCATCAAGCCCGTGTCAGTCCTCATGTGGGAGTTGTTCCATGCCTTGCTGCCCTTCTTCAGCCATCTCTGACTCCCCTCTATCATTTTTTAAATGAAAGCACTGCACCCAGTATATAAGGAATTGGGCAAACTATAGATTAATATGGTAGCATAATGATACAATCTATTTTGTTCTTTATTCCCTTCCCATTAATTCCTAATCTTTTATTTGATGCTGGGACTATCTGTATTCATAATGGCAATGGTCAGTTAAGACTCGGTAATTTTACATGTGAAGTTAGGACTGGTTTTATCCCGTGTGTATCACTTCACCTACATTGAATTTCATCTGCTGCTTTATGGCATTAGTCTTATAAGATCCTTCTAAAACTCTTCTCAGCTGGCCTTTTTCCTTACTGCCCTGCACAATTCAGTCTCACCAACTGACTTTTTCACCTCTGTGCTCACCTGTTTTGCCAGACCATTTACTGATTTGCTGAACAGTAATGTTCGACATTATGCCAGCATAGGTCCCTGCAGGTTTCCATTGATCACTACGTTGTAAAACCTGACAATTTATTCCTAACCTCCTGTCTTTAAACCAGCTATTTAGTCATGTAGACACCTTCTTATGCCATAGCTCCTTATTTTCCATATTAAGTTTTGATGAGGAAGCTTCTCTGAAGCTTTTGGAAATCCAAGTAGCGTGTATCAAATGGCCTTCATCCATATGTATGCTGACGCCTCCACTGAAAACAAATAATTTTATAAAATAGGACTTCTCTTTGTAAAAGCCATAGTGATTCGAGTAGATCATTTATCCAAGCATCCAATAATTCTGTACTTTACTGTATTTTCTGTTATGCCCTGTAATGATTTCAGGCTCACAGATCTGTAGTTCCCCAGATCTACCCTGGAAACTTCTTATTTTGCCTGGCACCACTCTCCATGCCTCAGGCACCGACAAATTTTTAACCAAGTGGAGCAGAGCTGAAACCTTCCTTGCTCACATTCCTGTTAGCAATTCTACTACTTCATCCCTGAACTCTTTTAAAACTCTTGGCTATATATAGTCGTGTTCTGGAGGTGGGTTGTGGCTTGCTTTTTCAGTTTGTCCTATAACCGCTCCTGCAGTCACTTCAACTTCAGACAGATCCTCCGACAAGTACTCCATAAAGGTTCTGGCATGGTAGTCACTTCAATTTCTTACACAGTGAATATCAACTCAAATAATTGGTTTAGTCTTCTGCCAGTGGCCAGTCTTTCAGTGCTCTTTTATACCCAAATCATCATTAGACTCTACAGAGGCTCTGGCAGGCTTCTTGTACCCCCTTGAGCTTGCAAAAAGATTTATTATGAGTTTTATTATTCGTTGTCTTTTTCTGGTTGTTCCCCGAGGTTTTTTTTTAGCCTGCCTTACTGTGCTTTTACAGATAATCTGCCTAAGGTTATCATCCTTTCTACTTCCTTTCTTTAGATACCACTTCAGCTTTTTGAAAGATTTCTTCTTCCTTCAAATAACCTCCATTACCCTAGGCCTCCTGGCTTCCTTCTGAGCTTTATCAGGCCTTCCTTGATAAAGGCTATGCATTGTTCCTGCATTTCTAATGCCAATCCCTCCTGTAAAGGTTGATTCTTTTAGCTGACTCTTTTTAGCTTCTAAGATGCTCAGTATTTTTGCATAGTCCCTGCTGACCTTAAGTGCTGTGTATCATCCCCTAGGTGGATGTTAAGCTCAAGTACAGAATAGTTGCTGCTATCCAGTGGCTCTTCATCTGGAGGATACAGAGCTGGGTATCTTGAACTGCAAATCTGAAACTCAGAAAGGTCATGCCTCATCCCATGGGCTCCTTTACTAGCTATATTGTTAAATCATTTTTTAGGGTATCTAAACAGGTGATGTCTATGCTGTGTCCCAGTGTGGGATTCGCGCAATTGACAGGGTTTATCTGAAGTTTCCTGCCCTCGCCACCTCTGTGATCTTTCTCAGCATATTGCAGTTGGTGAAGTTTAGAGAACAACTGAACTAGTGGATTGTGCTGGATGCTGAGGGCTGTTAACATCATTCCTGCCAGAAATTCAGGCTCTGCAGGTGAGCTACCTGCTCTGGGGTGCAGGTCTAGACGAGATGAAGGGAAACCAGGAGGGAAATCCGGGTCGAGCCGGAATATTCACTGCTATTCTGATCTTTAGACCATCTCTCACCACCATTCCCCAAATCATCAGAAGCACAGCCTGTTATTTCAGTCTCAGGACTGCAAGAGTGAGTGTATCAGCCCTATTCCTTTGCAAGTATGAGTTGAGTGGGAAACATTTGTTACTAACACATTACTAGAACTGGGCTATTAGAACCCACTTCTTAGGCTCTTCCTCCGGATTTGGAAAAATTACTTGACTGTATCACAACAAATACCATGGCTTTAAGATTTTTTTTATTATTATTATTATTATTATTATTATTATTATTATTATTATTATTATTATTATTTCTTAAATGGCTGTCTTTAAAAATTTGGAATTGACAGGTGCGGAAAACTTGAACATTTGTAGCTTTCTTGTATGTCCCAGTCAGGAAGGTAAGCTGTCCTGAAGTAGAGCGATTCATCGTATATTTATAGTCTTTTGTGTGCAAGAGGCTTTATTATACTTGCACCCGAGATGAAACTTTTTATCTTACAGTGACATTAGAAGAATTGGAGTTGTACTCATTGGACACCAGAGACGAATAGTCAGCAGTTTACAGACTTTGCGGTTACACATGATGCACATACAGGAGAAAGGATTTCATGTATGAAAGTACTAGAATCAACTGTGTTTTGTGCCTCAGCATTTCTAAAATGGAAAAATATTCTCATTCTTCCCTTCTGCTCTTCCCAACTTCAAGAACTGCAGTCTCCTCTTCAGACTATAAAAGTACTTCTATGTTAATGCTTCCAAACTGGAATTTTTAATCACACTGCATAGCTCCTCCGCCAGTTATCTGCCGATAAAATCCTGGCCTACTGCAAGACTCTTGCTACACATTGATGAATAACTCAGCATGGATGTGTAACTTTGTATAACAGTATTTGGGAAACTTTCATGAACTTACTTGAAAGTAGTAATCTATTTGGCCTGGTGTGGCTTCTTTATCGATGTATTTAGAGTTTGCTGGTAGATCAAAAAGTATTTGACTTCTTTCATGTTCTGTGACCATGTAACTTCCAATACCAAATGTGCAATCAAAAAGAAGTTTGACATAAATATTTATTTTATCTCTTAACTAAATCCAAATGTATGGATCCTATCGTTATATTACTTTATGATAGTTTGAATGCTGGTAAGCCGGTGCCTCAAAACCTTAGTATTGTTTGCAGAAATGATTAATGATTTTATGTACCGAGTTTTCATTGTGTGAACAATTGGGAGGATAGTGAGAGTTTGAAATCTTAAGGTCCTTGATTTTTAATTACTTTAGCACTCGACACTTTTTATGCTTTAAATTTTAGATTAGGTTGGAAAATTTGTTCATCCTTGTGATTCTTCACTACCCTAAACCTTCGGGGTTTTAGTAATACTCAGCATTAGCTTCTACTACGTGGCAAAATATCGCTGGAAAACTGATTGTAATGTTTCCATAACCATGTGTAAATCATGGTTGTCAGCTATATTGTGGCCATGCAGACTTCAGAAGGCTTTCTGTTCCAAAAATGCAGGCCTCCGCTGCTTGAACTAAGCGTAATTTCCACCAGTGGTAGTAGACCTGAGAGGGACAGCCATCAGTGGGGCGACGTGCTTATTCCCATGGAAGCATGCCGGACGTATCATCCTCCAGTTAAGGGCAGTGGTACAACCACCAACGAATGCTGGAAGTTACACGCTGTGGTATTCAGTTACCTTGTACATAGGCAGAAAAGGAGATGTAGGACAGCAGTGTAATATGTTGCCTTGAGTCTACTTCTAACTGCTTTTAGAAGTAAAAAGCAGACTCTGCAGAAATGGAGCTCTGGTTACTACGGGCTAGATCTTCATTTAGTACTGATATCTAAATGACATCGAAGTCAGTTACCTTTAGAACTCTTCAATAGCCATATTTACATGCAAGAAAACGGCTGCAAAGGCCTAACATAATATTTGTACCTCTCTTCAGACTTACAGCTTTCATGTTTTATTCAGACAACTTACACAGACTACATTTCCAAACTTTTGCTGGGCTACACTTCCAAACTTTTGCATGGGATATGCGCTACTGGGAAGAGGGGAAGGAGCGCATGTCTGCATGCTGTGGAAGTCACACACAGATCTACATGCATGTCACATGTAAACTGGGTGCAGATGCTTTTCTTGATTTACACATAGTTTGGAGGACGTTTTTGAGTTACATGGCGTTCCAATATACTCAAGCATTATAACTCTTCCCTTAAAACGTGCATTTGGGTAATTAATATAATATATGTGTATATCAAAATTAACTAACTACTTTATGTAATCATAATGATATTTACTGCTTAATTTACAGCTTGTGAATCAAAATGTATTTCCTAACTCTTGGAAAAGGCTGCCATTGTATATTGGTGGCAAAGAAGGAAAATCAGAAAGCAACTCAGAAAAGATTATGCTTCCAACCAGTTCAGAGTAAGACACGCTAGGCCTGAATCACTGTTGTCACTTTATGTTGGAATAACTGCATTAATTTCAGTGGGATAACAGTAGTGCAATAAGTAAATTTTCCTTCCTTTCATTAAAAAAAATAAACAGACTTAACTGAGGAACAAGTTTTCTAAAGATCAGGATTCTCCGGTGTTCTACAATGCCAATTTGATGAGTTTGTTTAAAGACGGGGCAGCTCCAGTCCTATTCTAGCAACAAAGGTAATTTTGCCAGCATGGGGAGTCCCACTGAACTCAGTAGGACTGTACAAGCACGTGCATTTTGCACGATCACAGGCCTTTGGTGAGGAAAAAAAGCAATGTTTCTTTTCTGTGACTGTTATTTGAAAAACTCTGCCCCAATTCCGCATCTGAATAATTGTCTGCCCCAATTCCGCATCTGAATAATTGTTATGGCAAGAAAATCGTACTTACCTGAGGCCTTTTAAAAAAATACTGTCATGACAGAGTAATTTAAAAGTTTATTTTCCTTTATCGTTTTGCTATCCATTTTGCCTGTCATTGCTTCTGTGGCTGGCAACGTGACATCCATGGAAGGAGCCTCTCTCACAACTAAATACATTACCGAGGAGGTAGGAGTCTGTTAGTTGTTAATGGGGTTTGAAAATTACTCATAACTAATCCAAACCATGTATGTGCACTTTTCATTCTCCTTTACATGTTTTTTCATTCCTGGTAGTGCGAATGCAGAGCAGCGTATTATGTGCATACAACCTGGATATATTTCATGGAAATTAATTTCCAAATTTATCACACTACTGAAAATATATTTTCAATAGAAAAAATATAACAATGTTAAAACATTTATTAATCAGATATATTTTTTATATAAACAAGAGTTTGGGTAACCAGAAAGGAAAGAACAAGGGGTTCATTGGGTGAGGATGTTTATTAAAAACATTGTAAATCCAGGATTTTGTGGGTTTATATGGCTTGGAGTTTTTGTTGTTGTTGTGGTGCAGTATGACACTTTTATATTAGTTATCTTGAACAAATTTACATTTTGCCCATATTGAAACATTTTATTTGCTCTTGCTCTGATTGCAAGCCTACTCTTGTTTTGGTTTCATTTGGGTTTTTTCCTAATTGTTTCATTTAAAAACGAATTAAAAACCAGCAGGGGTTATTTTTCAAATGTGAGCTTAATTCTGTGCAGGCCACAAATATATATATGAAATTAGAGTAACTTTCTTTGTTACAGGGGGTACTTTCTTCAGATGAAAAGTAGCTCTAGTTATCCTGCATATTGCAGTGTACAGTTAGAGTTAAAATTTAAAAAATTTAAGCAAATCTAGTAGGCTGTTCTTTAGAATGTGGCCCACATTGCAGAGTGCTTCACGACTAAAAGTACTCATTGAAAGTTCACAAAATAAAGTGTGCGTGATATGCAAGCTAAAAAAAAAGGCATTAAAATGCAGACATAAGGAAATAGTTATGTTATTTACAAATAATATCCATGTGTAGATTTTTCTCATAAAATCCATCCATCTGTACTGTTACCACTACTTGTGTATCACTTAAGCCTCCAAAACACAGTTTAAGTGAGGGCTTTGACTGCTGAGCAGGACCAGGTCAGTGTCTCTTGGCCGACAAGTGCACTGTCCCAGCTCACCATCATGTGCCAACCACAGTGCTTCCAAAGTTGACTGAGAAGCAAGTTGGATGTCCATGCAGCCAAGCAGGGCGGTCATCTAGCATGGAAAACATATCAGTCATCCTTACTCAAGCTATCCCCAACTTGTCAGTCAGAGCCCTGAGACCTACTGTGGGGAAGTCTTCACCTCACCTAATTTTGGAGGCCTGCATTTGAGCTAGTCATCCAAGGTTCCCTTTTAATCAATGAAGATAAGTGGGCCCTTGTAGAATGTGAATCATCTTACAAATGTAATTATTTACTTCTGGGTTAGATGAATTGTGCCATTCAAAGAGATCAAAATGACTAGCTCATATCCAGGCATCTGTGTTTGGTCAGGTGAATGTCATGCATTGATTGTATCCAGTGTGTACGCTGAACCCATGGAAAAGAGGGGATCTTGTCCATAATGCTGGTGTTAAAATTGAACAAGTAGCAGCAGAAGGTTTAGTAGATTTTGCTCATGAGGTGTTTGCACATTGAAATTACTGAGAAGCAATGGGACTCCATGAGGTGAAAGGAAGAGAACTGAGCGATGTAATTGAGTTTTTTCTTAAGCACAAGTTACACTTTTTGTTTCCCATGAATGTAAATTCAGTGTCTCTCCAATAAAAGCTTAGACACGTGCTATGCTTTAAGACATCAGCCAAGACGTTTCAGCATAAGGCAATCCTTTAATTGCAAATAGTGCACTCAACAATAAATTCAATAAAAATGGACAAAGCATTCTGTGTCCAAAATTGTGTTAGGTATTAGCTGGATTGTACTGACATGGAACTCATAGACTGTAGTACTTTGATTTTTCTGTAATTTAAGACTGACTATCCATTTTCCAATTTTTATATGATGAGCCTAATACTGGGCTTCATTAATTTCTTTTTTAATGCAAATTCATACAGGATCCAAACATGGGTCATAAGTAACATCCAGATGTCCTTTATTCAGATGCAGTAGAGATTTACTATGTGGAGTAGCTGGGACTGTGGAGGTACCTAGTAAGACTGTATTAACCACAGCAATTTTGATCTTAGAATGACCCCATGGGACCATATCAGCCACCGAGGTAAAGCAGTATAGAACATATTGAACTTGTGTTGAAGACCAGTTGCTAAATTTCAGCAGGCCCCATTCCAAACTGAGGCATGTATTAAGCTGTTTTAACTCAGCTGATGGAATGATTCTATAAGACACGTTCTGGCAGCTGAGAATTTCTCTTATGAACACAGGGTATCTGTAGCTAACCCATCATGGGCTCAATCTTGGAATATGTCCAACAGAGAGTGGAAAGGAGGTCTCACTTCTAATCCAGTCCAACACATCTTTTAGAGTAACAAAAGTTAGTATCATAATAAAAAGTCTGTCTTCCATTGCATCTTCTAGGAAAAGTATTAAAACTAGAGATACTTCACTTACGGCATTTGCACATGGTTGAAGAGCACTGTATTCTGTGAAACAGTTTTCTTCCGGAATACCCTTGTTCACCAATTGTAATTGATCTCTTCTGAATAAATGGCAAATACAATAATCTTTTTTTTCTTTTTATAATGGTACTATTGTTATTTTTTGAGAGTGAGGGAAAGATGTATTGGGCTGGGCTAACACTTAGTAGGACAATGGTCTTGAAATCTCTTGGAGAGACAAATGAATCAGCACTGAAGAAGAAAAAAAAAATCCCTAAAGCCTACAATAGGGTGAAAAAGGAAGAACTGTCTGTATTGTGCTAAGGAGCTCTAACAAAACCCAAAAGAGTTGCATAAGACAGTTCCATGCAGTTACAGCTCATAAATACCTTCTACCATCACAAACTGTATTTAGTGGTGCATACTGCTCATCCATGAGTGCTATGGTTGTATATAGTTCCTCAGATTATGGACCAGGATACGCTGAGCACGTTATAAAATATTTGTCTATATGTACATAAAGAATTGTAAATACAATGTGTATCATAATGGCTGAGATTTGTCAAGCCTACAGAATTAATTACCTAACTCCCAATAACGCTAATGGGGTTGATCTACTCCACTGGCTTTTAAAATTTTTAACAGCATGCACTGTATGTGTATAGTACTTCCAAAACTTCCTTGGCTTATTATCTGGAAATGGATAGCCTCCCTTTTCCTCTACAGGCAGAAAAAACGTTTTCAAACTGGTTTACAGAAAGCTGCCTGGTCACCTGACGCTGACCCTTATACCACCACCACACCAAACACGCTTTCTACTTATTCTCTGTACAACTAATTACTGTAGAAATCATCAGTGATCATAAAGAGGAAGCAAGGTGCCCATGAGGCAGCATCTCTAGTAAGAGGTAGTCCATGCTATAAGAAGATTGAGGCCCTCTGCTGATGTCACCAAAGATATTTAAACAGTATATAAATTATTTTCTTTTAAATAGCCATTTATAGACACTTATGAGGTTAAAATGAGGGGAATTTTCAATGGAATATGAGTAAGGATATGCCAATATAAAAAGATGTGCTGAATTTTAGAAAGGAAAACCAACAAAAATGGTTGATGAAAAAACATGAGGTTAAAAAATGGATTAGAGCTAAAATATATGTACATATTTTATATGTGAAATAATATAATGCCATTCAGTGAAATCTATTTGTGTGTATGTTTCTTTAAATATTCTACATGAGAGTCTCTTACCCTTCTTTCGTGCAAGAGATTTCCCAAGTACATCTCTCTTCCAGAAAAGTTTGGCGTATTATCTGATATGAAATATCAGAAATGAAAACCTGTGTAATTAAACTGGAATAAAAAATGCCAAGTCATGATACTGAAGATATGGAAAAAATATATTTAAAAGATCAGTCTAAAAATCACTTGAAGTTTTCACAGCTGTTCTACTTTGTTCCTGTCCAAAATTCTGACCTATGTCTATGCATCTGAGCGCCTCAGTAATAATGTATGTACTGTGCCATGCTCAGAAACTCCCGAAACAGTTACAGTTTTGTGTTTGTGCTGCTTAATTCATATTAGAAGGCCTATTAGAAAAGGGACTATTTACATGAGTAGAATTAGGCATAAAGGACTTGCAAATCCAAGTCTCTAAAATATTTCTAAGGCAGCATGAGATAACATTATTTGATCTTTTTTTTTTTTAACTTCAATACCACATATGGTTTCCTTGAGGAGTCCAGTATATTCATTGATACGATCACAAAACCTCCTGCGCATATTGTTCTCAATATGTGAGGAAATATTGCTGACTTTTTGCTTTCTTTGGGAAATACTACACGTCTTGGGAAATATTAACCTCTAACATGCACGTCAGCAAGCTGATTGCAAATTTGTGAATAAACCATAATATTATACTAATACTTCTCGTCATTGACAATTCAGTGAAGAACTGCTAAGCAGCAGCATGTATGTTGAGCAGTAGATAAACGAAAACCCTGGGACTAAAATACACAAATCAAAGAGAAATCTAGCTCTCTGTGTGATGCCTGGGGCCTTGGTTGTATAGAAAGAAACCTTGAGTCTAGGATTCTGGAAAATCAAATTTGGGGAACATCTACATTGGAATCCCAAAATATTCATTTCTGGTTGTGAATGATGAAAAAGTGCCCATTGAAACAGTCTAGGGAGTATTTTCATAGTATCATTACCGTGTAATGCTGAGGCTCCTCTACAGCAGTGATAAGAAAAAAAAAATCTATTTGCTGGTTTTTCAGGGTCTGGCCTATGACAATAAAACAGGTACAATTGTCACCGTTTAGATTAGAACCTCCAGTAGACACAATTCTGTAACTGAAGGACCTCTTATTGCATACTGGCGTTTTTGAGAGGAACCTAAATAAACAGTAGAGAGTAAAGCTATCCAGTTAAAAATGGCTTACAAACCGAATTTTTGGTTTTCTCTCATTCAGACTGAGCTCTACCCGAGAATGATTAAGAGGCAAAAAGGAAAAACAAAACAGGATTATTTTTTTTAAGCAGCTGAATGCTCTGAGCTGTATAACTTAGCATCACAGTACCTTTATGTACTTTCTGTAGATTTGTAGGTTTTGTAGGTTTCTGTAGATTTGCGTGGAATGGATGGGCTCATTTAATAGGGGAGAAAAGAGTGCACTGAGCATAAAAGACAATGCTACTACCTCAGGGGTGCAATGAAATAGATTATGGCTACCTTCAACATGGCAGAGCTGAACTGCAAGGTACAAAAGGTGGTTGCTGCACTTCTGTTTTATCTGGAATCAGCTACTATCTCTGAGTTTGGAATAAGTATTTAAAATGACCTACACATCTAATAGAGTATCTAACAGAAATGTTTTTGGGGTTTTTTTTCCCCTAGAAAATGCCCCAAAATCCTGGATTTAAATTCAGGATAAAACCATCATCCCCATCAAACAAACAGAACCTACAAAAAATAGGATTCGTCTATCTTTCTTCTTTCCTAAACATATACCGTTATGCAATACGATCTCCCCTTCATAAGAGAAGTTCTAGCTGATAATTTGCCTCTTTGAACAAGTTGTTTCATACTCCTAGTGCATTGCAGTGTAAGTTTTGAGACTTACCAGTTAATGAAAGGCACAGTAGCAAATTAAATAACTAATGCCCTCCTAGTGTTTCTGTCTACTGGACTCTTTTGTTAATTCCCTCTCTCAAGAAAACCATCCTGCTCTAAAATTCCTAACAGGTAAACATGTACGCATTTTAAAGCTTATGGCCATGATTCCCTATCTGCCTCTCCCCAAGAAACAGCTTTGAATTGGCAGTGTAGCATTTTTAGTACCATTTCTTTTGCAGCAATTTCTTCTCCCAACTTTTCTACATAAGGTAGAGAGGGCTATTTCAGATTAAAAGTGGGAAAAGTTGTTTCTTGGTTAACTCTGGTGAAGGAACTGGATTCAGTCAGTACTTCAGTATATGTTGCTCTTACCCGCAGCCTTGCATCTGTTTCTGTTGAGGCCATTGTCAAAATTCTCTGATGGTATCAGTTACATCACACACGGTGATGCCACGACTGAAAACCCAGAGACTAACAAAAAGGGCTTGTTCATGTTTAGTGTGGTATAACTCCTACTGACTTCGGTAACAACAACAGATAGATACTCTGCACTTCTCAGGATTGCATCTGCAGTTTAACAAGGGAAAAAAAAAATCTTTAAAAGATCATCTGAAACCCTATTTACTGAAAGGTAATAGTTTATTTTCTAGCAAAGCAACCTTCATTGATCAAGTTGGAATTAATTGTTTTAATTTTGTCATCAGATTTTTTAAAAAACAAATCACTTACAGAAAAAAATACAAGAAAAATATTTGACTACCTTCCAAAAATTAGCTTTGATTTACTCTTGGAAGATAACGTGGTTGGTATGTTTTCTCAGGATAGCCTCTATTTCTGTGTGTTGATTTTAAACGTATCTGAATTAAAAGGGGGTTTAATCTCTGTCTCTTCTGTGAAATTAGATTGTACACAACTAAATATGACCGCTCTTCATAGTTTGCTGTTCTAGCATAGCCATAAAATGTATCAATGTATGTGTATATATGAATAACTACTTGATGACAGACACTTTAGATTATATATTTAAGCAGCCATGTCAAAACTTTAAAGGTAGACGGCTTCAAAAGTAATGGTATAATCATAATACTCGCAAACTATTTTACAAACAATCCGTGGCCTCAGCACAGATCTCGTATCCTTACCGGTAGTCTGAAACCCACCTTTTCTTTAAAGACCCCAGATCACGTTTGTTTTGTGGTTGCTTCTTTTCCTCTTACCAAGATGTATTTGAACAATGACAACTACCCGTGACTCAGTCTTCACCATTCATCTCACAGAAAAGCAGCCTTGGTACTGTACCTCGAAGCTGTATCTTCATCGGTCTGAACTCGCGTAGCATTGCACACAGCAAGCACGATCTGCTCATTCTGAGAGACTGAACATTTCACACCTGGTCTCGTTGTTTTCCCCCTGGGAATGCCTCACTGTTCAGAATGACTTTTCCTCACGTAATATATCTCCCGTACGTGTTTCCCCCTGGGACTGCCTCACCGTTCAGAATGACTTTTCCTCACATAATGTATCTCCCATACATGTTCCCACTGCATTTTTTCTTTCTGCCTTTTTGCCAGTTTATAACAGTATTGTAGGAATAGCCATGAAATAAAAAGCTTAATATACTGATTTGCAGTCCCAAGGGGAATTTACATTAGAAGTGAAGTTGTTATTATTTACTGAAAAGTGGTGTTATCTTTTTTTTAATTATTATTATTCTATTCCTATGATAATATGATGTTCCATGTAAATTTTCATGTGCTGGCATGCCTACAAGTTAATAGTGTAATAGAATGCTCAGCTCTCAACATTAGGGTGTTTTTAAGGTGAATTGCATTACATATGCCATCTCTTTGCAGAAAGAATATGGGGTTTGGCAAAGCTACCTGCTGAGCAACATAATAAGATTTTTGTACAAAGTACAAGTTACTGATTATTATTGTATTTTATTTTTCTATGATTTCCTAAGAGGCATTATCAGGTCTTACAAATGGGGTAAGCCTGTTTATTAAGATATTTATTAGCAAATAAAAGTTACAGTACTGGTGGTTATTTTTGAGTTAATGGTGTTTGTTTTGCCTTAAGTTACTAATATAATGATACACAGTGAAGCCTGTCATACATGATCATGCAAAACCCCAGCTGCTTAACACAGGGCGGTGTACTAATAAAGATGGACCGGCAATATGTTCTAACACTTGAGATGCTTCAAGGTGGTGGTGTTTTTTTTCAGCAAGATAATGCTTAATTATAGTGGCCTCTTCTGTGCTTACCACTGAGCATTTATGCTCTGATAAATGCCTTGTCAAAATGCACATACAGTTAACAACATCAGGAAAAAACCTATACACATTAAAAGATCCAAACAACAGCACTCTCTCCTTCTTGAGAGACAACGGGAATCTGAATTTTAAACAGATTTAAATGTGCTATTAAGATTCTGCAGTCCTGTTTGCCCTCCTTATGGCGGTTCACTAAACCCTGCAACTCCTTTCGTGCAAGTCCTTTTCTCGTGTTTTTCAAACCTCTCGCAAATGCAGTTTTAAAACTGATCATATTACGTAAATAATGCCAGGGCAATACACAGTGATTCACAAAGAAGTGAACGCCACGTACTGTGATCAGACCCTACCTCAAAAAGTTTAAAATTATAATTAGCCTTTCATTTTGTAACATCATCTGCATGCAATACGAAACTGAATAGAAGCTTGTGTAGACTAATAGGAAATGGATGTCAGATGTCCACAGTCCCTTATATCCTGCATACGTTACATGGGAACAGCTTTCTCACGAAGGACTGTCAGCTTGTCTATAATGAAGAATGAATATTTAATTTTAGATCTTGTTGCAGAAATGCCTTTGCCATTATTTGTTCTTTGTTGAGTTTACAGCTAGTTCTTAGATAGGATCGATTTCAGTATAAAAAGTAAGAGATGACACCTTCCTCTAACACATATTTACCCCTCAACCTGATTAGCATTTAGAAAGTGCTTCAACACAGAATTTCACTGTGAGATTTACGCTACTTGATTTGCCTTTAACAGCTCATAATGCCACTCTGAGGGAATCTCATCTTTTAGTCAGAACCTTTCTGGGTATAGGGAAATCATGAAATCGTGATTGCAATTTACCTCAAACCTTTAATAATAATAAAAGCAACAATGAGAATTAGAAAAGCCAAACAACAGACAAAATGTTTGTTGTTAATGTTTAATCTTTAAAGTTTAATGTGAGGCGCATTATAACTGGGAGCTTCTGACTTGTGATTTTTAGCAAAAAGAACTGTCCACATCGCTATCAAACGATTATTTCTACTGCTCTCGCTCCTCTCCAGGGCACAGAAGGTGAGACAGTGGACTGAAAGCAGTGTTCAGTACAGGTGTAACTAGATGAGGGTTTTTCATAACGAGGGGTGTAGCTCTGTGAAGGAAAATTGCTTCTTCAAGCCAAGGAGCACTACAGACCTCCTTTTGGAAAGCAGAGGAAGAACCGCGCGCTCCACCCCTCAGTCATTGCTTACGTTCGGTTTAAAAGTGAAGGGCAAACCCAAAACTATGCTTAAGATCTGGGATTACAGAAATACCAGATTGTAGTGAGGGGAGCGTAAGGGACTGAGGTCGGCTTGCGCCGCCAGTCTGTGAGGGATGCGTGCGGGACAGCACGCTGAGCTCTTCCCTGCCTCAGTTTCTGCTTGAGCACCTTGGGTCTCATTGGGGTCTGCAGCGTAGGGTGTCAGGCTGAACACAGCTGAACACGGCTATACGAACCATCTTCCACATCCTGTGGATACCTCCACAGGGATGAGGGAGTGAGGAAAACTCGTGTTCCTGTTCCGGTTAAACTCCTGTTTGGGGCTCATTTCAAGTGATTTAAGTAATTTCAAGTTTGTGCAGCAGACTTAGAACCCATCCGCCCGGATTATGCTATATGGCAAAAAATCACCAAAGTGTATTTCTATACACTGCGTCTAGTCTAGAACAAGCTGTCTTCTTCCCAAACCCCAGCTGCTGTAATTACCTAAACGCCAGCAGGGTTTAAGACTTTCCCCGAACATCGTACACCCCTAAACTGCCTGCTTCGGAACGGGAGCTGCTGTGAACCCCTTTGGTGTTGCTTCTTATTAGGCTTTTCTTCCTGCAGAGGATTCCTCGAACGCCGTGCTCCTGTTGCAGCCGTGCCAGAAAGGCAGAGGAGCAGCGGTGGGGAAAAACTTACACAGGCTTTGGACACCGAGGATGACAGGGATGTGGTTCATTCCTGTGATCGGCATCCGATGCCCGCCCTGCCACGGTGCTACCCGCCAGGCGCCCGGGCGCAGCTGACAGGGCAACACGCAAAGCTGCCCCGGAGACAATGAGGTTCCCGAGCTGAGGCCCGCCTGCCCCGGGAGCACCCCCGGCCACAGGCCAGGCCAGGCCACCGCCATTCCCACTGCCCCCTCAGACTCACCGGCGGCCATTGGGCCGCCACGGCGGGGGGGAGGCGGGGGGCGGCCCCGGCTGAGGCACCGCCCCAATCACCGGAAGGGGCGGGCGGGGGCGGGGCGGCGGTTTCCCTGGCAACGGCGCAGGCGGCAGCGGCCGGGCCCGGCCGACATCTCGGGGGCCGAGGTGGGTGCTGCGGTTGGGAGCAGCGGGTGCTAGCCGGTCCCGGACTCCGGTGGGGGATTCTGGCCCCGTCGGCATGGGGTTCTTCGTCCCGCCCTGAGCGAGGGGGACTCGCACCCGCCGCCGGTTGTCGCGCCCCGCCCGGGGCGGCTCAGGGCAGGAGGGCCGGCTGCGGGGGGAGCTGCTGAGGGGGGGCTCGGCGGCGGGAAGGGAAACCCCGTCCTCCTGGCAGCGGCGAGCTGCCCAGCTGCGACCCCAGGCGCTGGTGGGGCTGTGCTGGGCCCTGGCTCCTCGCCCGCTCACCTCGAGTCGGGGGGTCCTGCAAAACCCAAAGGAAACTGCGGCTGGAGTTGTAAATTACACTAATCTGAAAGGGCCTCCTGTGGGCGGCTTGGGCAGCCTTGGTATCTCAGCGTTTACATTTGGGTAATCCACGTGAATTAGGTGGGCTTTTGGTGTCGTTCAGTTCGGAAGGGATGTCCGCGGGCCATCTGCTCTGCTCTGATCGCCTTCTCAAAAACTCACACCCGCGGCGTGTAGAGCACTCTGTGGGTCGTCGCTGTCGGCTCAGTGTGCTGATGATTTGGAGTAGCGGGTTGCGACGTCTTGCTTAAGCAGCCACCAGAGAGAGGTGGCTGTCCCTCTCGGGGGAGCATCCGCAGAGCTGTGGGGCTCACCTGGCTCTGCTCCCTGACAGCAAGCCACTGCTGCCCGAAATGCTGCTTTACGTGGCTGGTTTATCCTCCGAAGTTTTGCAGTCTGGTTAGTCACAAGTGGCAAGTCACAAAAGTTAATCAATCACTGCTGCCTCAGACAGGCTTACAGTTTGTGATAAAGGTTTATGGAGTTTGGTAACAAGCTCCAGGACCAAACTCTGTAAGAGTTAACCTGCAGCCTCTTTCTCAGGGATTGCTGGAAGCACAGCATGTTTGTGTGTTTTCTTACTTTTGATGCCCATCAAGTGTTCGTCACAAACCTAAAACTGGAGAGCAGCAATCAGCCTTTTTATTATCAGACTCGGGGCTTTGTATGTATAGAAACAAAGCTGATATTCCTATTCTTTCGGGTTGAAATAGGCGGGACATTGATTTGCCAACGTGAAAAGAGTTACACCAATTGCTAGAGCTGTTGTTATATCCTTCTTGTGTATATTCAGCCATTTAGACCGTTTCACTATTAATGTGGTGGTACTTCAACTTTCTGGGGTAATAAAGATCGCAGTCCAAGTTGTCCAGTGCTGTGTGGTTTTTCTTTATTAAGAGAAAAAATGTCCTTCACCACTCCACAAAATTATTCTGGCATTAATTACTTTATTACTGAACGCATCACAAATATTTCAGCTGTCTGATTGCTGAAATTATTCTTAGTGGAATTCATTCAAGACAGACAAGGGTTATCCTCTTCCTTCAGCTAGGTGCCCCAGGGCAATGCATGATGTAAGCTCCTTTGAATGTGCTGCTGCCAGGTAACTTCAATCAATGTCTGGGCAGACTAGAAGTTTGGCATCTGAGGTCTGGGTGAATGTTGTGGTGTCTGGCTTGATGTCTGTTGGATCTATTGTAATCGGTTTCTATTTGTAGTGAACAAGTTCCTAATTTATACATGTTAATATCAGCAAAGCCTGTTACAATTAGAGTTTCAATTGAATTGACAGAGGATACTTTATTTACTTCAGGGTTTAGTAAATTACATAGCAGGTGCTGAAGAAAGGAAATATTGTTTTGCTTTGTTATCTAAATTATGGTGACTGATTGGACTACTGATATTTTAAGTGAAATGTAATGGTCTTCCTTTTTTTTTTTTTTTTTCAGTTTGGTGGAAGGTAAGGAGGCATTGCAGCTGTGCTTCTATTTGGACTGCTGAGAATGATGGCAATATTGCTACCCAGTGAATCAAGGACATTGCGATATATAGACAGGGCTATAAACGGCCAATCTACTTTTGTATCAAGGCTTCTTCGCTATAATCAGCTTATACTCCATTTGCTTAGTATACCAAGCAAACCTGCTGTGACAGTATTTGTGTAGTGTCTTATTCACACTGTCCTTTTAAAAGTTTAAGGACTGCTTAGCCACATGCCCACCTACTGTGCTAGCGCTGCTGTACACGTAACTGCTTTGCAACCGCTATTTTCTTCCCTGGTTTTCTGAACAACAGGTGATCCCTGTGTATTTGAGCCAGAATTATGGGATTGTTTGACAAGCTAGCGGGATGGCTTGGCCTGAAGAAAAAGGAGGTTCACGTTTTGTGCCTTGGCTTGGACAACAGCGGCAAAACAACGATCATAAATAAACTTAAACCTTCAAATGTAAGTAGCCTACTTAGTTCACTGTTGCTGTTTTGACTGCAGAGTTGATGTTTGTTTAAACTCTTTTTGCATGCCGTTATACTAAATGTGACCATGAAAAAGATGTGAAAAACTTTTTGATTGAGTACAGTGGAACAAATATATTTTAAGAGTTTTGAACTAAATAAAACTAAATCTAAGCATCTACATGCATATTATGAGAACATTTCCCAAAAGAATACTGTTAATGATGTGGCTTGTTTTTTCTAAGATCACTCAATAAGGAAGGGTTTATGATGGCTGAAATCAGAACCTGAAACAGTTTTCTTAACTAATTTAAATAATTGCTACAGGATTGCAATTACGAGTGATGTGTCAAACATTGGGGATTAATACAGTTGTACAACAACTTGTACTTGTCTACATTTTATCATGTTTATTTCAATCTCTTCCTGAGAAATAAGTATATAATAAAATAGGAAATAATGAGAACATGTACACTTAATGGTGATGTCAGCACTTCTAAAGCAGAATGGGTTTCAAAATAAGTAGCATTTATACAGGCTTATACACTTATCCAGTGAAAACTGTTCTTCAGGCTACTAAGAGTGGCTAGTATTCTAAGCAAAACTTAAAGTAGGATTACCTTGTTTCTAGGTATGTTTATGGAATAGAAATAGATGAATTTTGATAGGCAGGTTCAAAGCCAGAGGTTTGTGCATCTTGGTTATACGCATCTGGGAAATCATGATTTCTGCTGTTTACCTCAGGACACAGTTTTTGGTTTTTAACTTTCATTGAACTTTTCCTGAAGGGTACCACTGGACACTGTTTAAAAAATGTAACGTGGTAGTCTGATAGTCTTCCTAGCATTCCTAGCAATATAAACATCTTACTATCTGCTGACAGTCATTTGGGGGAAATGCTACAATTTGTACCTGGAAAATTATATATTTATGTAACTTTTGAGACCTTCATTGTAGCAGGGTTTTTATGTTGTCCCTTAAGCAGTAAAGGATTCCTAACTAAAGTTGAACAACATCTTCAAGATTTATCACAATAAGAGGTATTAGAGAAGGTCCCAAGGGAATTACACAAATCGAATTTGCTTGCTTTACTGTAAATTGTGTAATGAGAATTTACTTCTGAATGTTTTCATTTAATGTGATGCTTTAGGAGGGTAGCTTTGCATACAACTTGTGTAAGTCCTATACTTGCAAGATATGGCAAATTCTCTAATGTGCAACAAATACTATTAGATCAAACTTGATGAATTTTATTTTTTTTTTTTTTTTAGTAAGTTCAACGGACAGATGATTTTGAGCTCTGGATCAACCCAGTCTTCTGCTGGGTTGAACTGCTACTTTGGCCTACAAGCAATATATTAGTTGTCTGGCAAATACAAGTGTTTATCTGTTTGCAGTTGTTTCTTCTGGGCCTGATAAATGCATTTTAAATAAATGTTAAAGAAATAACTCTTCTTCTCTGCACAAGTTTTCCCTTGTTGATAGGAACTGTTGACTAAACTGTTTCTTATGGTGGAATGCCATTTCCATAATGAAGCTGCAGGTGAACAAGCTAAGCGTGCTTCAGTTGTATGCAAGGAGTCAACTGCTTATACATAGTGTTTTTCATAAGGGGCTCTAGAAAGTCTGTAAAAGGGTAGCATGTCACCTTCTCAGACAGCTCTGTAGTCTAAGGAACGTGACCTTTCTCCCTGCTCAATATCGGTGCTTCTTAAAGGAGCTATTCTGTTGTACCAACTTAGCTGGTAGGTTCCTTGGCTACCTCAGCAGTAAATCTGGTTATCAGACAGATCTATTAATAATACTTTATGTTTTGGCCATTCCTCTACGGTAAATGGTGATTTCTTCCAATGGTCTGGTAGGTTGAATAGAAATATGGTTAGGCCGTTGCATAATGTCTGCTGTGTAATTCCCAATGTCGAGCAGACTCCTCCAGCCTGTTGACAGAAGTTGGGAATATGGCCAATCTAGTATCTTGATAGAAGTACACCCGCTTTTATCTTAAGAGGCTTGGGGTATTGTGCTGATTTGTTTGGGTTGACGTTGGGATTTCCAAAGTGCACAAATACTGTGAACTTTGACATCGGTCATAATTTTCAAGCTGTTATCTTCCATGTTAACCTATCTCCTATTTATTTCATAGGTAATATCCACACATACGTGTACACATAGACTAATGTAAGGGGTGACATCTCACTCTTAAGGCTAAAATGTCTTCAGTTTCAATGCTCTTGTCCAATAGTGTTCATTGTATTTCCTAGAAAATACAAAACCTTGATTTTGAATTACTGTACTTTTCTGGAAACTTTTTTAATATAAAGTATCTGGATTTGTAGAAAGTTTTTTGTATTGCACAGTTTGGGGAAAAATAGTTCTGTAATGTATTAATGTTTCAAATATATTTATTTACATTTTCTAAGTCGGTTTTAAAACTTGTACTTTCTTCCCTTTAAAGGCTCAAAGTCAGGATATCGTTCCAACAATAGGATTCAGTATAGAGAAATTCAAGACATCGAGGTAGTAGTTTCTTTCATTTTCTCCATTTAGCATTAGTAATTAATATACAATAGTTGGACTTACCTCTTTCAGTGGGATGTAACTGAGTACAATGTGTGGTGTTATGACATGACATCCGGTTCGCTGAAATGTTGTAGTACCCAGGAGTCCTAATCATGATCCAAGATTGACAGTGCTGGAATATATTGTATATTTTGTGCTGCTATAAAACTATGTGTATATGTAAAAAAAAAAAAAAAAAGTGTATAAGCATCTGATTTCTGTCAAGAATTTCAGAATAGGGCATTGTTACAGACTTGAGGAGACACAGCTGCTTAGATGGTAACCTATATTCCATTAAGCACTCTCACTGGAGGGACTCTGCAGAGATTGCAGTCTAATCTCATTAAATGAAAAATGGTGGCTACAGCATTAGCAACATAAAGATGGCAGAGGCAAAGGTGAGGAAAGGAGGAAGATATCAGTGGTTAAACAAAGGCTAAGATTTAGAGAAGGAATGTCATGAGACAAAGATATTTCAAGCAGGTAACACATATTATTTTATTATTCTGCAACATTCACAGTGTATTTTTTAATGGGTGCAGTCAGTCTTCAAGCAGCATGCCCCACTGGACAAGAGATCTGTAAGACAGTTGTTTATTCCTTGAGCTGATGTGTGGGATTGATATGTTTCATTTTTATAGGAGGCTCAACAACTGTATTCTGTCACAGTAAAGTACATAAGACAGGTTTGGGGGTCGGCTGTGTGAAAACGTAGATCAATTTATATTGGTTTCCTTTATTCTGATCCTGTAGTAAGAGAGATGACCTGCAAATACACCATGTAGAATGATTTTAAAAAAACAAAAAACCAAAACAAACCCACAACACACCCCCACCCCAAAACCTCATTAATCCGATATTACAATCAAAATATTGTTTTGGGGTTGCTAATAACTTCATGATATGATGATGTCTGGATATAGAGTGGAAAGGATGTTTGGAGAGCTTCCTTTTTTTAAACCGCCTCATTTTGGTGTCACCTCCACTCAGAGAGCTATTTGGGACTACCCAAAACAGGAAAGTCTAACACTGAATTCAGTGTTGCCTCTGTAGACTTTTCAGGAGTGGATCAGAATTTTTTGTAATGTTCTTTAAGTTGACTTGCCCTATTTAGCGTTCGTGTGAAATCTCAAAGTTGCAAAGAGTACCCTTTGTAACTTGGTCGCCTGAAATAACCTATTACCAGAATGTGATTTATTTATTTTTTTCCTGAAGGTAGAATTTTTTTTTTTAAAAAAGGTTTTTATTTTGCATACAGAAGCCTCTGGATGCTATTGGTGCCTGCACAGGGACAGAATTTAAGATGGGCTATGGATTTTAAGTCATGGCTCATCTGAATTTCATTTACTCAGCATTATAAACAATATTTGATACTAACGTGATAAAAACAGCAGCTGAATGGGAGCTTATTTTGTATTTGGTGTAACTTTTTATAATTGGTTTTGTTCTTTTATTCAGAGAATAAACAAACGTGAAATGTCACCATTATAAGATCACAAAACTGGGTAGGGTAGTTTGATGGCAGATAGAGTAACCAGAGTTCCTTTGGGAATCTTCCAATGTTGATTAGGATTCAAGTTGATCTGGATTTTTTTGTGTTAGAATAGCAAAGAAAACAGTTTGAGTTTTGTTCTTTGATTCTGTTCCTCATATACTTCTTTTCTTTGCAGTTTGTCTTTCACAGTGTTTGATATGTCAGGTCAGGGGAGATACAGAAACCTTTGGGAACATTACTACAAGTAAGCCTATCATTTATTTTAAAGCATTGCTGTTCATGTTAGCTGTTGTGTATGCTATTTAAACAGAAGTATGATAATATCTAGTGGTTAGAAATGATTCAGAGAAGACTTACACCTGGTGTTTGACAGAAAAACTTGTTGTGTGGGTAGATATTCATTCTTCAAGAGTGTTAGATGTATGTCTCCCAAAACTTTTGGATTTCAATAACTGATGTCCTTAGGTTGCTCTCAAAATGCTAGCCAAGTGCTTCATAAGCAAATAATTTTTTCTGACTGCTGTATTTAATGCAGTAACTCATCCTTTGTGTCACATAAACTGCTTTTTTCATCTCAACAGTTAGGGAGTTTGTTGGGCAATGCTCACAGTGAACTGTGCACTTGTATCCACCTCTGTTCCTGATCCAGTGCAGTAGTAAAATATTTAATATTAACTTCTGAGAATAATGTAAAAATAATAATGTGCTGTTCAGCTAATAAAGTTAAGCAAGATTTAATTTTGCAAGAATTACAAAATGGCAATCAAATCTGATCAAGTATCTGTGTCTAAGTAGTTATTTGGAGTACTTGAAGCTTGCCCTTTTCTTCTATTTGGCTTGAAACTATCTTCTAGGATGTCCTCAAAGTACACTTGTCTTAAATATATGTAAACTCATGTTCCTATTACTGTTACTTGTTTCTGAAGTTATTTTTTGGTAGTAAATACATGCTAGGACTCTGATTACTCCAGAAAAATAGTGTGCTATAAAAACTACTTAGGCATTCTCAGCTAACATGGAAAAAGAGTTATTTTCTGTTAAAGTTCTTCTGTGCTCCAGAAAAGAATGAACCTTCTCATACAATCTTAGGCTGGTCAAGTTATTTGTGTTTTTCAGTAGGTCTAGGACTGTTTCTTATCAAAATACAAAGGTAGATGATGCTGGGGCGTGAAGTATCCATAATGGTGTCTCAGAGAAATATAAAACAAAGGAGAAGTGAATATTACATTAAAATGTAAATTAAAAAATACTTTTTGTGTGTGTTTATAACTATTCATCTGAATTGGTCAGACTTTATTTTGCTTTCAAATAAGTTTCAATAAATGGAACGTCAAGTCACAAAATATCCGTAATATTCTGAAATAATGAATTGAATAGCATGTATATCTGTTGTGACTGTAGTCATATTGCCAGCAAAATGCCTTGATGACTTGAAATAGTTGAAAGTTTTACCTGTTATTCAAAACAAAACAAAAATCCTATTTATGCAGATTTTTCTAAAAGTTAAATTAATCTGCGTGTGCCTAGTTGTTAAACAGCTGTGGACACAGTTTTTTCTGAAAAGGTGATTGACCTTTCTCTAAATAAACATGTTTTAGTGTAGGAAATAAAGAATTTCTACAAAAACTTGTCTTGAGATTTTCTTCGTTTGTCTAATCATGCTGTCAGAGTAGCAGTTGGTTACATTTTCAGAGTTCATTTTTCAGACTCAGTAATGAAATGAAGCTTTTCTGAAGAGTCTGTGTAGACTGAATGTTGTGTAAGCCTCACAGTTAACAGTCTCATGTCGCAAAAAAATTATGCAGGTTACCAAAAGGTTGAATTTCAGGACTAGATTCAAATGTTAATGGTAAATAACAACAAAAATGAGGGGGGTGGGGGGAAATGAGGTCTGTTTGCTTTTTTTTGGTGTTTCTTCTGAAGCCTTTTCTTACAGTTTAAGAGAACCTGTAATTTGCCTCTTTGCTCTTTTCATGTTATGCAGAGAAGGCCAAGCCATTATTTTTGTCATTGATAGCAGTGACAAATTAAGAATGGTTGTGGCCAAAGAAGAACTTGACACCCTTCTGAATCATCCAGGTGAGGAGGCTGTTTTCTCCTTCTGTCTCCATATTTGTTACATTGTCTTAAGAAAAGCCCTTATCTGACACATTCTGCATTCTGAGTACTTTGCAAATATTTTAGATATTCGTGAGTACGATAATAGTACAACAATAGTAGAACAATAATAGTCTTCAACAAGTTTGGGGGATTTTTTTAATACCTATTCACATTTACAAACTGATCATACTTCAGTTGGCTACACTGAGTTGAACTGGTCTTTTACTAGGCAATATAGATCAAAAGTTGCATTATTTTGAGGAAGACTTAGACTTTGACCCTTTGGAAGCTGGAGACCCTGTATGTCATGACAAACACATACAAAACAGTATCTCCCTGTCTGGATTTTTCCATGAAGACAGCTAATTCCTTTAATGTACCTTTAAATTATTTCTTTTCATCTTCATTATCTTCTTTTTTTTTTTTTAATTATGCTTTAGCCAGAAATAAGGATGGATAATTATACCAGTCAGTTTCAATTGCCTATAAAAGGATACACGGAATGGAAGAGAATATGAGAGGATTCATGATTGGGGGGCTGGTTTCAGGGGTTTTGTTTGTTTAGTTTGGGTTTTTTTATGCAAAACTATGCTTTTTTTAATTAAGTTCTGAGATCGGTCAATTATTCGCTGCTTTGCCTTTCCGTATAGCCAGCATTACTGTAATGTTTTTGTAAGCAATATGCAATTTTGACTTTCAGCACTTTACGTAGTTGCTCTGACTCAACAGATTATAAAGCTACATGCAGGAAATTTAAAAGTGAAATAATCCTCTAATTTCTTATTTATTAAGCTGATAGAGCCTTAACTTGTGGGGTGTCCATGCTGAAAGTAAAAAAGGAGAAGCTGGCTTGCATTTCTAACCAAGAAAGGTAGTACGTGGGAGGGGCAAATATGTTACTGTTATTTTATTTTCAATGAAGACTGCATATAATACCTTAGTTCATGAACAAAGATGCTGCAGCTGAGTGTGTGGGAGCTGACTGGGCCCCTTAACTTCATGTTATGGGCCACTTCAAATGCCGACACTGAAAAGACAGCCTTGCAAGGGTCTCAAAGGGGAAGATGAGGTGAACCAAAGGCTGCAGGTGGATTACACAGAGACCAGGGAGCTTTGCACTAAAGCAGGTATTAACCACAGTGATAAAAGGCAGTTCTGTTTATAAAGTGGAAAACACACAGGACCAAGGGTGAGAGGTAAAGACTGTGGTAGTAAGCTACTGGTTTATTACAACGCGAAAGAGTGAAAATGTTAAGACTGAGGAGGTGCAATCTTAGGTGGAGCTTTTCATTTAGGGATTAATAGATTATTAATGCTGATCTAGCAGGTCAGCGCTTTTCAGTTGTTGATGTGTTTGTGTCTTCTGTTTCTGAAAGACCCTGGCTATGGACACTTAGTACATTCCCTAGAACCTGGAAAGGGCAGTTTTGTATTTCTGCCTTGGAGCGGCTCAGTTCAAATGCAGCAACAGTGTTCCTGTTTTACATTTCTTATTTGGATAGGTCACATCTAAGAGAACCAAAGAGAATAAAAAGTTCTCATAGTAGTAAAGTTTGATAAAAGTAGCTGTTAACTGAATTAATCTATAATCGTTTTACTATATGAATATTTTTATTTGTATTGCTGTTCTGCTTTTCTTCCTGCGTACCCTACTTTCTCCCCATCTGTGCTTCTGCCTCTGTGAACCTCCTGGAGTGATTTAAATTTACATGTTTACTTAAAGTTTAAATATATGCAGGCTAACAACCTTGAATCAATTCCCGTCTTTGAAAATTTTAGCAATCCTTCAGTAAAAGAGTTCCCTCTCTTTTTGCCAGACTTTGCCTGAGGTTGTCAGGTGAAAGGGAATGTGTATACCGATGCATTAACAGGGTTAGAAGTTGTACTAGCTGGGACTGCTTTGTGAATCAGAGCTATATGTTATTTTTACTTACATAAGTGGACAATGCACTCTACGAATAACAGCTTGTTTAATGATTACTGTTATAGTTTTATTTTTTTAATCACACTTCATTTTTCAGCATTTTGCAAGATGGTAGTCTGTAGATCACTTGTTTTAGATATTGACTCTTGGGTCACTTGACCTCCAGCACATGCTTCTAAAATAAACTGAAATTCCTGAAAATTTGAAGTTCTTTGTATAAAATTACGCATCACACATATCTAGTGTCTGGGATTTTTTAAAAATATGTTAACTCATCACTACTTGCAACTAGAAAATGTTAGCTTTCTATTAACTGTAAAAAGTGTGTGGGGTAAATACTGCATAGTAAGAAACAATGTCATGAGGTAGGAAATAATGTAAATTTCTGCAACCACCACTTTATTTAGCAAACATCTTTAACTGTATGTGTATGAGTCTATGTGGGTAGGTTATGCCCCTTTTTAATTGCTTTAAAGAAACACTGAAAATCCCTTTATTAACTTGGCTATTTGCATATGTGATGTCAGCTAATTTCTGTGTCTTAATTTTATCCATAACTTGAAACCTGCAGGTACCAGGGTTCTTTTATTTATACTATAGATTAATGTAGAAGTTTCAGTCAGGAGACACAAAAGCTGTTCAACTATGGAATCAGAGATTTAATGATGCTCTGTGATTGTGTTTTGAGGCCTTTGATTTGTGTTAGATGATAACAGACGAAAAATGGCTCCAGATAGGGTAAATAGTTGTGAAAATTGTCGGTGTTTTGGTCAGTACTCATGATCTCTGAGTATGGGTAGATAGTGTTATCTCCACTGATTTTGTGGAAAGGTTCAGTAGGCAATTTGAAAATAACATATTTAGGAAGGTTCAAACCACTTCAGCATTTACAGTATGTTGGGGTTTTTGTTTTGTCGTCCCCCATGTCCTGTCCCGCCCCCCCGCCCCCAGCAGGGGCATCTAGCGTATGTTTGAAGTTTTTAAATAAATCCTTAGCTTGCTTCCTATGTGAAATAACCTTTTCTTTTTACTGTTATAAAAAGAGCCTGTATAGCAATTTTCATCAGGGAGGTGGGGTGGGGTGTTTAAGTTCTTTTCCCATCAAGAATTAATTGATAGACTCAAATCTAGATTTTGTCTAATCCTGTAATTCATCCTTTGTTTAAATAATGTGAAAAAATCTTACGCTTGGTCTTGGTGCTGGCAATTTTTTGGCAGTTTTACATCTGTCAGGCTGAAGAGAGTATACTTTTTTTCCTTCCAATGACTCTCTAGTCTTCTGCAGTAATCGGCGAGGCTTATGCTTTTGAATGCGTAAATATGCCAGAAATTGCCAGTGTACTTGGTTTGGTCTGTAGTTCTCACTGCTAGCTGAGAAGAGCTTCTGGAAAAGAAGTCCCTGTTCAAGTGAAGGTAGGGTAAGGGTTGTGCGGACATGTGCATTTTTTTTCCTGTTTTCTAAATTCTATGAAGTCGTGGATTTTCTCCAGGATGCTAAAGGATAATTCAGACTACCCTTATGCAACTATTATTGTGAGATTATGAACGAACACAGATCGTTTTTCTGTCTATTTTACACATCCAGTTCTCACTTAGCAGAGACGTGCAGCATCTGTAGGCAGGTGTCTGATCTCCTTCAGAGAATCAGCTTCACCAGCAATTTATACCTACAGCTTTAAATGTATGTATAAAGTAGGGGGAGAGGGGGTGGAAGATCCCAAAGCCTGCCAGGAAGTTTGTGAGCTTTCTTGAAGCATGCATCAGAGGCCATGTGACCCAACAGTGTGCATCTTGATAGAATGCAGTCTTCAGAGAATTGCAGTTACAGGTGAGCAAAATATCTTCCTGAATTGTTTGTAGCTTATCACTTGTAGAGATTAATAAGTCTTGTGTAATGTCACGATAGTTCTATTTCTGCTCATGCCTAGATATTAAGCACCGTCGACTGCCTATTCTCTTCTTTGCTAACAAAATGGACCTCAGGGATGCAATATCATCTGTGAAAGTATCTCAGTTACTGTCACTAGAAAACATCAAAGACAAGCCCTGGCATATCTGGTAAATTTCCCTTTTTCTACCCTTTTATTGGTATTACTTTGTACATCAATATTTTAGCGCTCCCATGCCACTCTGCGTTATATAACATAAATCAACCAGATAAAATGCTGTGCTGCCACGTGTGGAAACAGTAGTAATATTACAATACTTGCTATGAAACTTGTTTTAAAGGCACAATGCATTCATGTAGACTGTGTCTTGACAACTTTCACAATAGAACTGTTACCCAAATAATGAAATGGAGGACTTCCAGTGAAATCAGAAAACAGTGTTCTTATCAGAATAGCTGCTATTATTTTTTTGCTGGGAAAATGAGTACAGTTGTTATCAGAGTGCTGCTGCTAGTTTGTCTTGCAGGTTTCAGAATATCGAGAATAAAACCTTGAGAGTTCGTTTTATCCTCTCTGCAGATGCTTTAGTAAACTACTGTTGAAAGGCCATTTAGTAAACTGTTCTGTGAATTCAGAGGCATACCATACTCTTTGTACCATGTAACGTTTGAGGGGTTTTTTTAGTTGTAGGACCTAGTGTCTTTTCTTTCTGAAGAACGTAAGCTTTCATATAAACAGACGAATTTTGTGCCAGTGTTCACAAGGGAAAAAAAAACCTCTTCTTTTATCAGATGTTCTATAGAAGTTAGATTTTTGTCTTATTAAAGTCCTCAGATACTATAAATAAAAGTGAAACGGGCAGCTAAATGCTGCTGAAAACTACAGTTTTCATTTTAGGCCCTTTAATATTAAACTTGATTACCCGGGCATTGTTTTGGGGTCACTGCTTTTTGTCTCAGAAATTACACTGACGAATTCACAAGCTCTTTGAAAGATAATGTTATAGCTAACCACAGTTATAACAGTTCACTTTCACTGCTGTGCTTGTTTTCATAAGCTGCAGAATGAGAGGCCTTTAAATAGTTATACCCCTGTGATTCAAAGGGTAGACTTAACACTTTTTCAGTGTAGCTTAATATTAATATATATCAACAGACACTCCTCGGGTTACTGTTACAATGAAGTGTGTATGCATTATACTTTCTTCCTCCAATACTCCAACATCCTCACTGTGTATAGGAACTGAGTGGGAGGAGGAAAGATGCTGCTTCGTTGCTGCTGTTGTAGGTAGTAAACATCTTTTATAGCACAGTCTGAGGAGGGAGTTATCTAAGTGGAGGTGCTGCAGAACAATGTGGCTGCCTTGTGTGGGTGCTCCTCCAGAACCCCTCATGTTCTAGGAACGATTCCTCTGCCTTGAAACTGGAATTAAAATAGATCACATCTTGAAATGGTGCTTTCATATTGGGAAGGTGCTCTAGAATATACCGTTTATAAATGACATATAAAAAAGACATTGAGGTGCTGGAGTGTGTCCAGAGAAGGGCAGTGAAGCTGGTGAGGGGTCTGTAGAATAAGTCTTATGAGGAGCGGCTGAGGGAACTGTGATTGTTTAGCCTGGAGAAAAGGAGGCTGAGGGGGAGACCTTATCACTCTCTACAGCTACCTGAAAGGAGATTGTAGCGAGGTGGGGGTTGGTCTGTTGTGCCAAGTAACAAGTAATAGGACAAGAAGAAACAGCATCAAGTTGTGCCAAGGGAGATTTACGATGGATGTTAGGAAAAATTTCTTCACCAAAAAGGTTATCAAATATTGGAACAGGCTGCCCAGGGAAGTGGTTGAATCACCATCCTTTGAGGTATTTAAAAGACACGTAGACATAGCGCTTAGAGATATGGTTTAGTGATGGTTTTTGTCAGAGTTAGGTTGATGGTTGGACTCGATGATCTGAAAGGTCCCTTCCAACCTAGGAGATTCTATGATTTGAGAAGCAGCCCTCTCCATATGAAGAAAACTTAAGTAAACTGTACTAGATGCTACTTTGCAATTCTGTAAATTACAAGTATAGTGATGACTCCACTAAAACTGGTATTTTTACAATTGTTCGTAATTTGGTTTGTTTTTCAGTGCCAGTGATGCTCTTAAAGGAGAAGGATTACAAGAGGGTGTGGATTGGCTCCAAGGTATATCATATGTAATTCTCTTTCTATTTTCAGTCTGTTAAATTTTTTAATTTTATAAGGTTTTTTCTTTATTATTTCCTTTGTTTTCTTTCTGTCCGCTTCTGCTGTCAGACCAAATTACACAGTGAGTACTGATGCTCTATCTTATATTTGCCTTTCATTTACCTCCTTAACGTACACAAAAGATGTCAGTTTCTCCGACAAAATCGTGTCCAGTGAAATATTAATGCCTACTCTTGCAAACAGTGTGACACTTTCTTGTAACCAATACTAATACCAGGTGCTCCCGTACTTCAATTTATTATTGTGGTAGTTCTGGTTTTTCTTTAATTTATTCTTAAGTGTCCTGTCCCAGTTTTATGTAACTTAATGTTATGTATCAAGAAAAAGTAAATAAGCAGGCTAGAAAAAAAAGCCAAGTCCACAGACAAATACACTAGTTTTTATTATTCAAGTTCAGCTCTTTAATCTAGAGCCAAAATAAGAACAGCTTGCATTATAACGATCACAGCATATGCAGACACTCATAACTACATAGAAAATACCAGATCCAGATTAGGCAATGTATTACATACGCATTTGTAATTACAAACTTGGTACGGATGCTGTAGATCCTTCTGTTGTATGTTGGTAAGTATCTGGTCTCTTTTGTCCTCCCGTGTATTGGCTAAATGTGTAGAGTTTTTGGTAGACTTATTCCAATTTTAGCTCCCTAATTTGCCTTGCTTACATTGTGAGTGTATTAGGTAGCATAGCATAAACTGAATCTGCAAGACAGTGTCTCTGTACCAGCGTGTCTGTGCTCTAGCAGCCGCCAGATGTCAGCAACGCCCTAAAGTCGGTGCGACTAAACTCATTTCCTTCAAATTGCAGCTAAATAATATCCAGCATTGTCTCTGATTTAACATATCTCCACTTATCTATGGCTACCAGATTGTCTTTTCTACTTAGAATCCTTACTGCTAATTAGAAAGAGATGGTTTATTTTACTGTGTTATTATAGAATACAAAAAAATTTGGTCGTGTTTTCAGAGGAAGGGATACTAGGCAAAAATTGGTCTTTACAAAGAGATTTACTACCCTACAGAAGAAAAGTCATGCATCCTCCACTATCCTATAATAGCGGCAGATTCCAAATCGCATACTTCTTCCTAGTTTCAGGCATAGTTCTGATTTTTGTAATATTTTCCTGTGATTTTCTGCTTATCTTTGAGGAACCTTCTAAGTTTTGATCCAAATTTTGAGTTGATGTTTTTGCACATAGCTTCAAGCTACTTAAAAGGATCTCAAATCCTTGTCTGAATATTTTCTGACAACATATTTAAATTGTATATATAGATTTTTAAGCATGGTAAGCAGGTGCTTCTGCTGTCACTCACTCACATAGCTCTTCATAGCTATTCATTTCTTACGGATTGTTAAACTTCTTAATTTTCTGAGCTGAAATTCTTCATCGATTGGCTTTATCTAAAAGAATTTCCTTTAACTCCCTGTCTTGGTGTCCTCAGAAGCTTAAGAGGGGTTGGGTTTTAACTGTATTGTTGCCTAAGCATGTGCAGTTTAGCATTTATACTGTTAATGGATGAAGACTTTGATATTGCAAGAAAAATTTTTACTATGATTCTCCTGCTCGTTCCTAGAGCACTTGGAGGGAAAAATTTGGAACAACTCTTAAGTTATAGTGATCTCTAAAGCACAGCCTGTGGGTGCCATAAAATTCAGTGGAGGAAATGGCACCTGGTTAATGAATGCACAGTTCTCCTTGTCAACAGCCATTCTTTCCTTAGTTACCTTTACCGGACTGCTTAAAGGTAGTTCACAGATTTGGCGAGGCAAGGGCAGGAGGTTTTGCCTTTTTTCCCTAGCGAAGGCTGGGTTTGTCCATTTCCCCATTTTGTAATGGGTTACTATTGCAACCAACATTTCTTCAGTAGAGTAAAACTAACCTGTCTCACAACAGCCTGAATCCAGGTCACGTTCCCTATTAGTGGGGGAAATTGTGCTGATTTCCACATTTTGCAATGGGCATGCAGTAGACTTATGCTAACTAAGGCAATGTTTGAAGTGAATTTAGAAGCGGCAATCAGGCAGCAGTATGGAGAATTGCGGGTACTGACAGCAAAGAAATTTTCACACGAGTTATTCAAAAACAAACTTTAAATCCTGTGCTGTTGGGGAGTTAGTTCATGTGTAGTTATGTGGAAGCTGAAATGTGTGCAAGGAATTGAAATACGTACTTCATAACTTCCAGGACTTAGTCTCATCAAAGTTACCTTATAAGCCCAAAAAAGATAAAAATTGAATTATGTGGAAGAGCCTTCCTGTTTAATTACCAATATTCAGAGGAAACAACATGGCTGTGGAGGAATTTCAGAAGTGAATGAGAGAGCAAGTTGAAAACAACTCTAGCTGCATTGTCCCCCATTCTTGTAACTACACCAAATATCTATTGGTGTTGTTCTGTAACCTGGACATACTGGGTTATGTTTTCAAAAAGCAAAATACAGCAGGAATTCATCTTACTTGTGTTAAGACTAGCTGTTTTGTTTTTATTAACAGATCAGATCCAAGCAATGAAGACATGAGAGATAAATAAAAGATGTATGGCGTTCTTGTACAGACTTTGTCAGTAGGTGTGCAAGTTCCTTGGAAAGGAAGAAGGATTTAAAGAAAATGAACAGTTCAGCTAAAATATACAGTGTTGATTTGTTTCCTTTTAGTATCTCTTCCAGGAAAACTGAATGCAGACAACATAGCACCTCAGGTATGCACATTGATGAATTAAACTGAATCTTAAGACTGGAGAGCATATTTAAAAAAAAAAAAAAAATTTGTGTTAACAATAAACATCTGCATTCATTTGGGTTTAGGTGATAATTAGCCATCAGGAAATGCTCCTCTTTTTTGAGGGGATGCCTTTTGACCAAATGGGTATATTTATTTTCTTAAGAAAGAATAATTAGCACTTCCTGAAATACAGCTGCATGAGATACCTACTGATTTCAGGTGCCCATTTTTAGGCATTTCTGCAATTTTTTTTATTGTGAAGTTTGATTTTGGGTTTTTAGTAACCATCTACAACAAGCTTCTAGAGGAATACTTTGATTTAAGATACAAGGATTCAAATATTCAGTGTATTTGTTACAGATGACTGCAGATGTTTTTAAGGAATAATGAAATGTTATGAATTGGTTTTGTGATATGCCATGGTTATATTTGCATTCCCATCAATAAAATGTCAAATATACAACATGCCATGGTTTGGGGTTTTAACTTAAATATGTTCATTGATGGTCTTTACATCTTAGAGATTTTTGTTTTTCTGTTAGTTTCATTTGGAATTTGTTTGTCCGTTTTCCAATGGAAATAGCACTGTGTACTGTAATAAAATGGTATCTTTTTTGCCAAGCTTTTTTTGATTTGCATCTATTTGTTACACTTTTTAATAAACTAGACTACTCTTCCAGATATTTAAAGATCATATGGTTGAAAGTTGAATTTTGGAAACGTAAGTTAAGGGACAGATCACTCACTAGTTTACTAGATCATTAATATGAAATGTGTCTTATACTTCTGTTGTGTATAAAAACTGTTTTAGTTTCAGGAATAATTTTTAATAGACTTTCTGACTTCAAAGATGTACCATAGGTAACAAATTAAGCCAGTGCTAAAAACTTTATTTGTGTCACGCATCTTATTCCCCTTTAATCCCTCCTCCCTTGTCCAAGACACAAGCAGACTGGCACTGGCAACACTGTAAGACTGTATTTAACTGAGTGATTAGCTGATTCCTGTGGGAGCTGTAATATGTAGGTCTTGCAAAAGCTTCCCCCCCACCACCTTATTAGCGTATAAACACACAAATGTTCTGTAAGCGTGCCTTCTAAGGCTCACTTAGAGGAATATTTGGAGCCAAGGGACCTGCCTGAAATAGTAGAACAGTTTCATGTACTTTCAGTTATTACTAAAGAGTTAAAACTAACTCCCCTGCTTTGCTAGAGGGAACTAAGTCTTATGTAAAAAAAAAATCTTTCTTACAGGACGCTACATTTCTGACAGCGCAGTTTGTCATGAAAGTATTTCTTTCATGTGTGCTTTCTGTGGCAGCTTTGTCCTTCTGTCAACTCTGACTCTAAATAGCTATACAAAATCAAATACAAAGGAGGAAAATATATAATTCTGAGATGTTTTTGAGTTGTGGGGCAGATAATTTTCTGAATTACTTTACATTGGATAATACAGTAACAAAAATAATACTTGTGGGAAACATCTTTTGTTGAGTCTAAGTATTTCATAATTATTTTGTTTCATGTATATTGCTTATTTAAATGAAATATTTAATTGTAAGTTGGCATTAATTTTGTTTCTACCAAAGAAAATTTAAGTTCTTACATAAAATATATCTGCATTTATGACTTTCTTGAATAATCTGGAGCTTGATGGGTTTCTGATTATTTTTGTTTGTTTATGTTGGACTAGACAAAGTACTATATTTATCTTATGGATTGCTTTTACTATAACGGGAAGCTGTTTGAACCTACCGCTTTGTTCTTCCACCCACAAATCTGAGGAAAGTACACTATTGTCTTTTACTTTTTGCTTTCTGATGTGCTTAGTAAGACCTTTTTGGAAACAGCAGTTAGTTATTTATGTTGATTATTATTCCCCTTCTCGGGTTTTTTTGTTTTTGCGTTTTTCTTAAGTAGCTGTTTCTGTTCCTCTCCTACCAGGACACTGGGCTGGATGGAGATCTGTTGGAAGGAGTGGGAATGGGGACAGTCCCATTAATAAAACATTTGATTTATTTTATTTTTTTTACCATTATTGCTTCAGCCATTACTTGTCTCTCACTTCTAGAACATTTGTGATTGTTCTATGAACATTAAACCTCTGGAGGGATGTCTGCGTGTTCACCCCTCCGCTCCCCCATGGTGCATAGGCACAGGTCCATAACATACACAGTTGCTACAGCCTTGAGCTGCTCTAATAACGTTGAGTTTGTTACAAGGCTCATATATTGCACAAAAGTCTCATGCATCTGTGCAAAAAGGCTTCTTTGGAGTTGTTTTCTAAGGGCCCGGTGGCTGTTGGTCTTCAATGTTGTTCTCCCATTACATTTAGGATGTTAAAATAGTTAGAGTAATGAGTTCTACCTGGACGCTCCAAGACAGTTTGCATGTATGAGTTCATTGCAGACAAGTTCCTTTGGACGTTTAAGTGACACTTGCAGAATATTCCTCTTTTTTTCTCCATGTTACTATAGTGAATGTGTTAAGTGGGAACTTAACAGGGTGACTCTGAGAGAGTTTGGTCTTGCCACCCCACACAATGTTAAGTGCTGTTGCGTCTGTGCACTAAGCACACTGCCCTCCTATGTTATTTATGAATTTCCTTAAAATACACCCAGTAATGTGTAAGACTAGCATTTTCAGCTGAAATACGAGGCAACCGTTCTCACGTACAAAGTACTCCCTTTTAGATCCCTTCTTTAGAAGTCAGGGCTATCAGGTAAATGTGTGAATCCTCCTTCTTTCTAGCCTTGCCTCTCTGGTACTCGGGACACGAGACCATGGGAACTTTATGTGTTTAACCTGTAGCTATTTGCAGATATGCTGACAGTCTGTGTGGCCTGAAGACTCCTGGGCAATTTTCTGTTAAGCAAGTGCATTTCTAAGTGTTAGAATGTAAATGTAATGGATCCTTCTTTTAATCTCAGCCCTCTAACTATAATATGCTTGGGGTTTTTTATTTACTAATAAGAAAGATAAGCTGCTGTGAAAGGCTAGACGTAACAGCTCAGCTGCACTGCTTAGTTGTCTACAGGAAAGCATTCTGATGTGGTAATATGTAGAACGGTAATGTTGCATTTCAGTGCTTCCTTAAAACAGCTGTGCAACCCTCTGTCTCAGAGAGCTCCTTGTCCCTTAGAAGCTCTAACTAGGAAATAACGTTTTGGCAGTAATAAGAAATAAAATTAAAGTTGATTCAAAATACTTGTCCTTAAAAGCAAACACTTCTTATGCCAAGAAATACAGTTTAATCTTAAAAGGTTTTTTAAAAGGTGGGTTTTTTGTTTGGGTTTTTTTTGGTTTTTTTTTTTTAAGTTTTACTTGTGTGGGAAATTACTCTCCTTATGATTAATTTGTCATCCATTTCTTTATTCTTTCTGGCCTGCCCTATTTCTGCTTCACAGAAATCCTTACAAATCTCGCTCCTAAACTTTCTGGTCTGCTCCTTTTAACTTTTGATGAGTACTCTGCTAGTGAAACTTTGAAGCTCCCTTCCCTGTTGTTTCTTTTGAGAAACAAAATAGGTAATGAGAGAAGGTCACAGAAGACTGGAATAAAAAAAGGGACTACTGAGAAAAGGCTTCAGCACTCCTCTTTGAAAGCAAACTTTCCTGACCTTTCTGAAAGGTTAACTTAATATGCCCTGATCTTTTTTTATTATTGCACAGCCCATACTTGACTGCTTAAATTGTAAAATGCACTGTGACTATGCAAAAGTAATATTATGTGTACTAGCTAATCAGAATTCAGGACTTACAGTGCTGTCTCATAACAAATGCCAAGTGTTTTTAGTAATATTCTGTAACCATACTTCAGTTCTGAAGCTCTGTAGCTCCTGTCACAGTAAGTTACATCATGAAAGCATCTGTGTTGGTGTGAACCAGTACTTTATAATTAATTTACCAGTGTTCAGTCAGTTGGATTGCTATTTAATTGGCTGAATACTTCTAGCCATATGAAGTTCTTGTTCTCAGAAGTACAGTGCGTATCTGTAAACATACTGTTCTCTTTCAGTGGATATCAGGATCTTGCCGTTCCAATCAGCCATGTTTACTTTTTCCACTTTTCTAATGATAGCAAGAAACCCATTCCCACTACCCTTTTTCAAAATCAATTCTTAAAATGAAAGCTAGGCTGCTAATGTCTCTTGTCTACTGTTAAATGATTCTATGTTTCACAATCATATTACTCGGGCAACAACTAACGAGAGTGTAAGCAATCTCCCTGTGATTCAGGGGGCACCTTTGAAGATCAGATTAACTTGCTTAGTAAACGAAGTGTAAATTTAGAAACTTCATGTTAGTCAGTCATTTCGAAAACAATTTTGTCTTTGGAGATCAGTAAGTAGGTTGTAGGCCTAGCAAGATAGTTATTGGACCAAATTTAGTTTGCTGAAGAGTTGCCTAACAGTTCTCAGTACAGGGAAGAAAAGAAAGGATGGAAGAAATCAAGGAAACTGGGATGCATGGAAGAAGTTTGTTTGGGCTGAAGTAGAGTCATGCTAATGCTAACAAATATTAAAGAAACCCAAGCCTCTTGAGACTCAATGAAGTAATCATGATAAACAGCTGAAGTGGATGCTTGGCAATGCAGGCTCCCTAGTGAGGGGAGCAGCCCCATCAAACTCCTTTTGTAGAGCAACATAGTTGGTGCTGAGGACTCGATGTCCCCAGTGTGTGTTTCTGAGTTTCCTTCAGCCTGGCTCCTTTCTGGCCCTCCAGACTGAGTGTCTCTTCCTTGCTGGAGTACATTGAGCGCACTCTGAGCTTTCCAGTGTAGTTTCATCCAAAAAGAATTCAATTTGTGTACTCCCAGCCTACTTTGCAATGTAAACAAAATTACTGTTAGTGAGGATGATCTTTAAAGTACACTCATGATCTGAACTAACACTCTGGTGTAGGTATGTGGGTACAAACTTAAGAGGGAAACAATCCCAAAGTTTTAAAACCATGGAGTTGAAACCATGTGAAAGAACAGCAGAACTTGGCATGAGGTCTCCAGATGCCAAGGTTCCCCAGGAATAATTCCAGTGAAATAACTAGTGAAAATACAAGTTTGTAGTATGGTCCAGTCGGAAGCGGGAAAGTTTATTCCACAAATAAAGGATACAACATTAGACAGGGATTAGGTGGTAACACTTCCAATTTAGAGGACATGGCATAATGGGAGTTGTGAAAAATAGGCAGTCATGAGTAAAAAGTTATTACTGGCTGTCAGGCATAGTTGCTGTTCCTGGTATTGTCTCTATGATGTATTCATTGTCTGTATTTTTTTCACTTAAAATCTCACTCTGCAAGTAAATCTCTGTATGTTTTAATCTTATCCACCACCATTTATTAGCATAAACTGAACAGGAAAAAAAGTGTCTAAAAATGGATGTAACAAGTAACAAATGGATTCGATGAACCAGGAAGTGCATGTTGTTTTCAATTACAGCAATATTCCAAGAATTTTGTTATCATTTATTATAATTCAATGGATTACGTGGAAGCGACTTGGTCCCAATTTAACATCTTTGTCTGTGACAAGTGATTTTTTTTGTTGCAGTAGTTGCATTCATGCTTTAGAAGATTAAGGATGAATGAAGGGTTTCTTCCAAGGGTAGCGTGTTTCTGCTGGGAAAGGTGATGCTTTTGTCTTGTAATATTTACCCCTCCATCCTTTTTATTAAGGGATCTTTTATATTCTTAAGGTAGTTTTCAAAGAGAGTGTCTTACACTGTTTTGAGATGCCTAGAATCCATGGATAATTGTCTGGGTTTTTTAAGTCCTTTGCTGAGGTTTAAATTAAGAGCAAGTTAATGCCCTAAAAAAATTTTGGCAGCAATTTCAAAGCAGGCTGAATTGATCTATAAACTAATCCAATCTAGTGGTTAGAAAGTATTGCTGTGTATTGCAATTAAGTTTGGAGCCTTACTATTTCTTTAATTGGCACCATTATAAAATAAGAACAATAAATTTTATCTTAGAAAACAATTGCAGAATAGCCACTTCAGTGCTGACTTATCAATATTAGCATATGTACGGACCTTTCGTGTTGTAGCATTACAGTTTCTGGAAATTAGAGGCACATATCCAAAATCAATTAGTTTAGGTTGTAGAAATATTTTTGAGTACCAAATTTCCTTTTCACCCATTTCATAACTGCTGGAGTACTACTTAGTTCTCTGTCTACCCTGACGTGTCAAGCAGTGGTTCAAAAAAGGATAAAAAAACCCAAACTTATGTGGGTAATAAGTGCCATACTTGCTTTGAGGTGTCTGTTCTGTCATCATGTCATGTCATTTTAATAAATAAGTCCTTGATTTATGCAGGGTATAAAATATCTATGTGCTTTCTTCAAGGCTGTAGCAATGCCTAAGTTAAGTGAACAACAGTTGATCTGATTTTGGCATCATACTAAATAGGAGCGCTTCAGTCAGTTCCTAATATAAAGAAAAGTTTACAGCTTTATTCAGGGAGTTGATTTAATGAAGAGACAATGTAAACCTTTCTTTTCAGCAGCAGTTCAACGCACCCGGAACAAAATTTGCAAAAACTGCTGTACATCTAATATTTATGAGCTACAGTAAGTTCATCCTATAAAATGCTATCTTAGAATCATAGAATCATAGAATTGTTGAGGTTGGAAGGGACCTTTAAGATCATCAAGTCCAACCTTTAGCCTACCCTGACAAGAGCCACTTCTAAACCATGTCCCTAAGTGCCCCATCTACCCTTTTTTTAAACACCTCCAGGGATGGTGAATCCACCACCTCCCTGGGCAGCCTATTCCAGTGTTTAATAACCCTTTCAGTGAAGAAATGTTTCCTAATATCCAATCTAAACCTCCCCTGATGTAACTTGAACCCGTTTCCCCTCGTCCTATCACTTGTCACCAGGGAGAAGAGGTCAGCCCCCATCTCTCTACAACCTCCTTTCAGGTAGTTGTAGAGGGTGATAAGGTCTCCCCTCAGCCTCCTCTTCTCCAGGCTAAACAACCCCAGCTCCCTCAGTCGTTCTTCATAAGGTTTGTCCTCCAGACCCCTCACCAGCTTTGTAGCCCTTCTCTGGACACGCTCCAACACCTCAATGTCCCTCTTGTAGCGAGGGGCCCAAAACTGAACGCAGTTCAGTTTAGTCTTGTTACTCATATTTTATTGGACTAAAGCTGTATATTACATGCAGAAAATACTTCTAAAGAACAATATCAGATAAAAAGACTGAGTTCCAAGCTAATATCCCCGTTAGCCACACATTTCCTTATAATGGTGTTTACTTCGCTGAAAAAACTCTTCTTCTCTGACTTGAATAACAATGAATGCCTGATTGAGGAAACATATGGATTATTCAGAATTTTGGGGGTTTTGTTGTTGGCTATTAAGAGAAATCTTCTTTCACCTATTAAAGGCTCTGTTGTGTTTGGCTTAAAAAAAATGGGAGGGCGCATGGGGGGAAGGGTGTCAGTTATGCTGTTACTTAACCAGCTAACTAGGCATAGTCTGATTAACAGTCATTTGCATTCTTACAAACTTGGGTAATATTTCCTTCTCACCCTTTTTCTGTATGCTATACATACTGTTTACTGTTATGTGAAACTTGTATGCCAAGAATTACTTTGTTTTTCTGTTTGTTCTGTAATAAGATTGCAGTATTTTCTGCTTGTTTGGAATAACTTATGATATAATTCATATACATAAGAAAAGGTTTCTTTTTGGTTTTGGTCTATTTTTAAATTTCTTTCTGGAAGCCTGGAAGCTTAAGTGGAGAGGAAAATAAGTTGTTCCACGAAACCAGATGGGATTCTGCAACATTTGCAGCCAAAAGCTTTTATGATTCTGTTTGGCTCAAATCTGTAAGAATTATGCTTGTTAGAGACTGGTGTACTTACAGTCGTTTTTACATACAGAGTATTTTGCAGTGCATTTCTCCCAACACTAAAGATGGTTCTTCTTTTTGGAATATACTAATATATGTGCTTACTATGAATGTGGTAAGGGTTTACTTTTTTTATATATCTATTCAAATTTTCAAACACTTTGAATAATGTTTTATAAAGGGCTTAGATCGTTGAGTTAAAAAGTATTGCGTTGTAAAATCCCGCAGGCGGATTTGGGGCACTTGGGGTGGAATTGGTGCATCTCTGACAGTGTTTTGCAGTCAGTGGTCTAGGAAGCCTTGTGGTCCAGCGACTAGTTTTAAGAAATCTTTGAAAGGTAACTAAAAAAGGCAAGTCTGCTGTCCAGAGGTTTAAGTTTACTGTACCTAGGCTGTACCACAATTCAAAGCTGCTTACTAATCTGCAAACTGAAAAATGTACTTTTACGTACATGCATGGAAATAGGGTAGGCCTTTAGAATATTAGTAATTTGATTTTTTTTTATATGAAAGTGTGCATATTCCTTTTTTAACTCCAAGTCTGATATTCAAAAGACATTCTAGCTGGAAAAGTGTTAAATGAATTACAATGTACAAGTTGTTGGTTATGTAGTTCGTGGATTTCCTCTATTTACATGTAAGACACCTCTTTATGAAAGCTCTTGCATTCTTCTGGACACTAAATTATTTGTGCTGCTTTTTACCATACGTACAATATATGTTAGAAGTTGGGTGAAATTAGCTTACTGAAGCACTTTGTTTAACCATCATTTTTCCAGTAAGGGTGGCGGTGAATAGACAGATGGGCTTCGCGAGGAAGCATAACCCAGAAAAGGATGGTTTTACAGAGACCTCAGTATATGAAATGCAGATTTTCTTGAGCTCTGGTTAGAGTAGGGTGTTTTGCAATGATTATCATTGGTGACAGCACAAGTGAGTTTCATCTTTGTATTCACACAAGTGTAATTGATATGAGGCGCTATCAAAAATATCTTGAAACCTTGCCAGATAAGCGGTGCTAACCAGCTGAAAGTTATCAGTTCTGTTGGAATCAACAGAAAAGGATTTTGGTCCTCATCTACAGTAGTTAGGTGCATACTGACCACCGTAGTATAAGGTTTCTGAGTGCTTTTTGCTCCATGCCCAGGTGCAGTGAAAGTCTGTTTTTAAAGAGGTTCTGTAGATGTGTTGGTCACGTTTTGTTTTGTTCTTTTACAATCAGTTTTACATTTTAGCACTTCTACTACTGGGTAAATGTAAACGTTACAAATTATAGTGTGGAAAACAAATAGAAGAGGACTTCAGAAAAACTGATTTAAAGATTTTAATTACTACACTGAATGTTGGCCATAGGTGGCAGAACGTATAAATCTTATCCAAAATCATAAAGAACACAGTAACAGCTCTCAGTAACTGCTGTTAACACCATGAGTCATTTCCAGCTGTCTTCTCCAGACACGACGGCATTTGAACAATAGCAGCTGACCATGTGGTGCTCTTTTAAACCATTTTCAGTAAATCAAATGGAGGAACTGTTTGTTCACAGTTCAAGGATGAGGATTGCTGGAAGCTGTGCAGGGCAGTGCTTTACAGCAGAAGGTCATAGCTAGATAGAAAATGTCTCCTAGAAATCCTTGCTAATGCACTTCGTCTGTGTAATAACATATCCAAGACCCAAATCTTCAATTCTGTTGTTCGCCTTCATTTTGGAATAAGCATGGATTAGGGATTTTAAAGTCATCAGTATTTGTTTCAACATCTGGACAACTAACGCTGTCAAAAATGGTAGGAAATATTACATGTGATGACTCCATTATGTGTATTTATTAATTCATGGTTTCATGCAACCTGTTAGAAACCTTGCCGTGATATATTAGATACTGCAAAGGAAAAAGATAGATAAGGGACCATCCATTGTTAAAATACTGTTGCTATTTGTGCCATGTGTACCTGTACATGTGTTCTGTAAGAGCCTGGAAAATGGGATTGCCTATTAACAAGAAAAAGTAGCCAAGACAGGCAAAATATTTTTATAGATAAATTTATTAGACATGTATGAAAAACAAAACTGAACTACGCTTTTGTTTAGCAGGGCTGTGCCTCAAAACATAAGACCATTTCTTATTGTAGCGGTCCAACATTGCAAGCAGTTTGAGAATTGTTTTTTTCATTTAATAGTGCTAAAATGTGCTTGCAGGGAAAACGTTTAGTTTCGTGGTTTTAAGACTATGTTTTTTCCCTAGTTATGACTTTAATGTATCAGGAAAGCTCTAAAACTGGGTGTAAGAGGAGGGTTCTTCATAAACCAGTATGATGGAAACTTGCTTTCCTTTTTGGTATGCAAACAAAACAAAAGATTTGACTCAAGATTTTAAAGACCCATAAAAGGGAGGAAATTCAGAAAGCACAATTTCACCATCTGCTCACTCTAAAGCAGTAAGGAGAAAGGGGGAGGTTTCCCTTGCGCACAACCATTATAATCTGAATTGCAGTAGAAAACTAGTGGATATGGAACAGGCACAGCACCCTCCCCTCTCGTATTTGAGATACTGATTTAAGTGGAACTCTGGGCAGGATGAACTACGAAAAAACCGTATTGAGAGCCTCAGCTTGACGTTTTCCTCTTCTGTGCCATTGTTTCCCCCTGCAACTGTGTTTTAATGGTTTCTCACTGCCTTGGGCGATGCAATACTACCTCGTATGGGCCACATGTGAGTACTCTAATCTGAGACAGAAAGGAACCTGTTTCCCCCATCTGTTTTGGCTGCATGTGTTGGTGTTGCTCTTAACGCTGACAGCTGTGTTAATATGCGAGGCCACCTGCCACGTGGTAGATACTGCATCTTTGGGTAAAAGCCTAACTTTTCTCCCTTTGTGGAAGGTGTAGATGGCTAAAACTGGGTTCCTCTTGGCAACTCTGCTGGCAGTTCCCACTTCATTATTTCAACAGTGTCAAAATTATTTACTCTCAAGTCATGTGGTGCTCAGTTACTCCAGGGTATGCAAAAAGAAAGGGATTATCTAACCTGGGCCACGTTCATCTTTTATATTGATATAGTTTTGCTACTTTGATTAGAACTTACTTATGTGCCTTCATGGAAGGCAGAACTGCCATTTGCTACGTTCCCGTATTTTCTGCTTTTAGATGCAGTGAAGAAAGCAGCAACACATTTGAGCACGAAATGTTACTGTTTGGGATTAGCATTTCTGATTAGGTTGGCTCTTTGTTCTTGGATGAGCACAGCCCTGGTAATGCTTCATGCTGCACTGTGGTGCCCCTCCGGGCGCCTCGCTGGTAGAGCGTGGACAGATTTTGGATGCAGCTAGGTGTTTTGACTGCCTCTGTCTCTGTGTGCAAACCACTCACCGTATTATACTTAACTACATCCTGAGGTGGTTATGAGGATTAATTAATTCTTAAATCCTTTGAAGATACCGGATGCTTTATAAATGCTAATTATTATATTCAGGTTTGCTACAGTTTAGGGATTAGATCTTACTTAAGCAATAGGTAGGGAAGCTGTGAAATGTAGGTGGCAGAGAAGAATTAAAAGTAATAAACAGTCACAGAGAGCCTAAGCCTCCCTGCAGCCTGTTTGTGCAGTCCCATTTAATTGCTTTTAATAAATTGCCACTCTTCTAATTTGGCTTTGGAGCTTTAATTACTTTTATTTGGAATGTCAGAGGGAACGTCTCCTCTGTAATGTTCCTTAGAGGCTGCTGTTACATTTTTATAGTTTTAACCCTGATTGCCATTCCCTGAGAATGGGCAACTGCGTGTAGGTACCCTCAAAATGTGGTTTCTTTTTCCTCTGTACTGTTCTGGAATGAAACACTTCATATTTTTGTGCCAGGCTTGTGGCCTCCGTATCACTGAGAGTATTGTCTGTTTCTTGTCTGGACACTAAAAACTAGGCCGGACCTTATTGTGTAGTAAGCGCTTGTCCCCTGAATACGGTTTGTGACTAGTACTTACACCAGGCGAAAGCTACTTTTTGTAACCTGTGAAACAACTAGCTAGTCCCAACTCAGAATGACTGGTAGAGATTTTAAGTACATGTCCAGTATCCACCCGTGTCTCTATTTTGAAAATCCACATGGAAGCTATATGAGACCTGAACAATATGAGGGGGAGCTGCCTTCGCACTTCTGAAAAGATTTTGCTCATAGCTGAGGCAGTGGAAAATAGATAGAAAAGTTGTCAGTAGTTTATTTCCAGGCTGTTTTATTGCTGCTTTGCAGATGAGCCTTGAGTACCAGCTTCATATCCACCCCAAGTTGCAGCCACGGCAGGGTGATACTATGGCACGGCAGTATCAAGACAAAGAGGCATTGGATATAGAGGGGGTGAATCGAAGTGAACAAACGGAGAGGGATCTTACAGAGAAGAAGCGAGCAGTGGCACAGGTTGCCCGGAGAGACCATGGAGTCTCCATCCTTGGAGATATTCAAAAGACACGGCCCTGGGCAACCTGCTCCAGAAGGCCCTGCTGGAGCAGAGGGGTTGGACCAGGTGACCTTCCAAGGTCCAGTACAACCTCAGCCACTCTGTGATTCTGTGAGATGGGAGGATGCAAAAAGGAGCTGATAAAAAGGTGTGATGTGTAGGCAGTCACAAACAACAGCAGAGATGCTCATCAAGATAAGAAAGAAGAAAGTGTGGTTCTGTAGTTAAAATCCTGGCATCAAGGTTAGTCTATTTTACTAGTAATTCACACTCAGTGAATCATGAAGGTTTTGCGCATCACTTCTACCTATAAAACCAGGATAATATTTATCACCGGGTTGTTGCAATGGCAAGGTTGTCTCTGATGGTAGAGATAGTTTGAGGTTAACTCACGGGAGACCAGTCCTCAGAGGGAGAAAAATGAAGGTTTCAGTATTTAAAAAACCCCAAAGACTGACCCCCACCCCTCAAAAAAACCCAACCCCAACCCCCTTCCTTTCTAGGAAGAAATCTTTTGAAAAGGCAGGAGAACCCCCTTCCTCCAAGTCACTTGTTGTCAGCAAGGATGGCCTGAACTCATCTTGAAGTGATGGAGGTGACTGGAGAAACAGCCACGCTACTGCTGCTGTGTACCTTCATGTGATGCAAATGTTTTACTGTGCTGGCATAACAGGCAGATACGTTACGTGGCAGACAGACAGTGTGAAGCTGGTTACTGGCTTTGCCTTGACAAACACATGTGGTATCTCGAAGTTGGCACAAGTTAAAAAACGTAGGTTAGTGTTGGGGTTTGCAGGCAGTCAGGAGGAGTGTAAATTCTCAAGGCTATCTGTCCTTATAATTTTTGCTTCTGATCTTTTCTCTTTGTTCAAGCTAATTATGCCACATTAACTTAAAAAAACAAACCAAAAACAAAACCCAACACAAAAAACCCAACCCAACACCCCTCCTCGGGAGGAGGCAGCAGGGCTGCCCGCAGTGGTACTTCCCCCTCTGCTGCCATCCCTCTCCCCCCGCCTCCCTGCGCTCTCTCCGGGGCAGAAACTCCCTCGCCGGGCGTCTGGGGACGGCAGAGCCGGTCCTTGCTGCGCCTGCCGAAGGGAAGGACGCTGCCGGAGCAGGGATCGCGGTGAAACGCCTTCTCCTGTCCCAGCCTCTCCCTCTCTGCAGCCGCGCCGCGACGGAGCCGCTCTCCCGCCTCCCCGGGCGGCAGCTCTCGTCCTTCCCGCTCCTCGCACGCGGGCCGGCCTCCCGCGCCGCCGGCGGGAAGGGGCGGGAGGCGGTGGAACAGCGGCTCCGCCCCGGGGGCGGTCGGCGGCCGCCCCCGCAGGGGGAGGAGGGAGGTGTTTGCCGCCGCTGCCTCCCGCCACTGTGGGGACTCGGTGCCGGGCGGCTGCTGGTGGCGCCTCCCGTCCCGTCAGCGTCCCGTCCCGTCCCGGACGGCGGCGGCGGCGATGTCCGGCGGGGGCAGCCGGCGGCGGGCCGGCCCCTCCTGGCATAGCACCTTCTCCCGCTTCTTCGGCAGGAGCCCCCCTGGGGAGGGGGCGGCGGGGCGGCCGGCGAGCGCAAACAGGTATGTCGGGGACCGGACCGGACCGGTGGGGCGCCCGCTGCCGTGATCTGCCCCGTCCCACCTGCGCCGTCAGCCCCCGGGGTGGGGGACGAGGGACCGTGCCGGCCGCCCCGGTAGATGTTGCAACACCAGCGGGCGAGGGAGGGAGAAGCAGCGGGTGTGTTCACTGCGCGGGGGGGGGCTGCCCGGGTGTCCCGCTGCTGAGGTGCCGCCAGGCGCCACAGCCGGTGGGGGCCGGCTCCTGTGAGAGCGGCGGCCCCGGCCGGGGCGGCGGCTTGTCACAGGGAGTTTGAAACCGGGGGCGGCGAGGGGGAGCTGAACGTCGACATCCTCCGAGCTCCTTGTCTTTGGCGGTGGCGTTTCTTTTTTTTTTTTTAATTCGCCGTAACTGTGAGGCGGGTCCCCCCGGCGGGCCCGTCGTTCGCGCGGGGGGACGGTTGAGGGGTCCTGTCGGCGGTTGGCCTGACCGTTGGGTGAGCGCCGGCGGCCCGGCCGCCCGCCTTCCCCCGGCCGAGCGACGGGAGTCCCGCGGGCAGCGGCCGCTTGCCGCGCACGGGCGACCGCTCCGTCCCGGGCTGTGGGGGTTCGGCGTGGGCGTCGGCGGTGCGCCGGGCTGGGCCGCCCCCCCGGCTTGTTCCGCAGGTGCTGCAACCCCCTTCCTCGGAAACCGAAAGCGGGGCAGGGCGCGGGTGGGCTGTGAGGGGTTTGGGCTTGTTTTGTTTGTTTGGGTTGGTTTTGTTTTGTGGTTTTTCTTCCTTCTTCTTTTCACTTTTCACACTTACAGTTTTGGTTTGGACTAGTGTAAATCAGATGTTAATGCAACATAAATATTACTGATGTGTGTAAGTCTCAATGCAAAACTTGTGTTTGATGGAAACCTGGTTATTAATAATTATTTTTTAGCGCAGGGAGACTTTACAAGATGAAAAGTTTTGGAAACTTCTTGTGTATTTGTTCCTCTTCCTTTTTTCCTTTTTTTTTTTTTTCCTGATTTCTGCATTTACCTAGGAAAGAAGCACAGATGAAGTTTTCATCTGCTTCTCATGCAGTCTTATTGTTGGCCCCAGTTAATTACTATATTTTAGTGGTGAAAAGGTGCCAGCTGGCTAGGCCTTATTTCCTCAGGTGTAGTACTTATTTTTTGCTTTTAACATGTTGGTTTTAATCTTTGAATCATTCTTGATACTGCATAGGTTTGTGTTTAAACCAGCAGACAAGTAAGTACAGTTTAATCAGATAGATAGTGGGTATCACAGTAGTTCTTGCAGTGGAAGAACTTTAGGATCTTGCTTGCATATTCTCAGCAATCATGAAAAATAGCAGAGTGTATTGCTGTCTTGTACTGGCCATCTTAAGTGGTCTCATATGTGCACCATGAGGATTTTTAAATTTGAGGGTTTGTTTTACTTGTAAGCATTTGAGGCCAAGGATCCACTGGCCTTTCATGAGCACGAAACATTGCTTTTTATTTCCTAGGGGGGGGAAAAAAAAAACAAACGAGGAGCAAGGCTGCCGAATCAAGGGCATCTTTACGGTTGCAGGAGTAGCGTGGCTGTTGCATCTGGCAGGGGTGGTTGAGATATGGGAGAAGGAAAAGGCTTGGATTTGGCCAAGGACCTGGAGAGGCAATAGGAGAGGTTTCATCGGACAACTCCTTGCTGGCTTCCTACAGCTGTGGTTCGGAATAAACAAAAAAGCATAGCGGTCACGTTGGTAAGGAGGAGGGTGATGCCAGTTCAGTGGTTTGCGTGCTAAACAGCCTGTCTGCAGGTAGCACTGGTGGTAGACCTGCTCCATTTAATTTGGGTCTGGAGTCTTATTATCTTTATCTAAATCACAGTTTCATTTCCTGCAGCCAAGAGCCTTTCCTTTATTAGGAAGCTGGGATCGTCCACATAGATATGAAAAGGCTCGGGCTTCTTGGCTTTGTTCTTTAACTCCTCACGGTTACCTGGTGGCCGTGACTCCTCTCTGGAGTGGAAGTAAGCAAAAAAAACCCTCCCACTCTGAGGAGTCCAATTTGGTATGTTAAGGAGCTTTTTTTGTTGCGCTGGGTTGCAGCGTGGCGTGTTAGTCAGGAATGCTGATGTTCTCGTATTTGATTTCCACTGGTAGCCTTCTTCGCAGATTAGCGTAATTGCATACATTAAGCAGCGCTAGGTTGGGATGAGTGCCGCAGGTTTGCTCGTCATGTTTATTTAGTGAGCTTGGCTGTGTAGAAAAATGGATTGCCGAACAAAGCGTGTGTGTGGGGAAGGGGAACCAATGCTACTTTGTATGTTTATTGTTAAGGTGTGGATGGAGTGTGTGAGGTGACTTTGGGGAATATGTCTTTTTGTGAAGTGTTATGAGAAATGTATACACCAGGATGGTTAATTTCCTGTTCACGTTATCAGTATGATATATATTGGAACCAGATCAAATTCGAAATATATAGAAACTTTTGTATGGAGATATTTTACCTAGCGTTGCCTTTCAAAAAAGCAGAACACTTAGATAAAGGGGCAGGAGAGGGAGCAATATGTTATACAGGGGCAAATACACCCCTGGTGTACCTGTGTTGACCTCTGGAGACATGCATCATGTGTAATGCCTCTGCAGAACACGACGGTTTCCTAAATTTAAAAAACGTGCAGAAATGGGCCTGCGTGTGTCCAAAAGTCATTCTCCATCTGCTCCCACAAGTTAGGCAACAGCGGCTGGATAGAAGCCCCCAGCTTTCCTTCCCACAGCTGCCCCTCAGCTCTGCAGGGTATGGAGCTCTTGTCCTCTCTTGCTGCAGGCACCATGTTCAGACTTAGCTTTAAAAAAACAAAACCCAAACCTACTATGGCCTTGGTTTAAAATAGGAGGAAGGGGAGGGGGGGAATTACATTGTTTGTTAATCAGTGTCTTAGACTCTTCTGAGAACCTCATTTGACAAAGAGCTTATGTTAATAACTTGCCCTTACGGCAATTTGTAGGTCTGAAGAACATGAGAATTGCTGGAGGCTGGCCTGCTTGGGGAAAAAATAACCTATGCAGATTAGTTGCAAGTTTTGTGGTGGCAAAAAGCACAGCACGTGTGTTAAGGGCTTCCTTGACTTTGATGTAAGATGTAGACAAACGTGAGGTATCTCCCACCGAGCACTTTCTGGCATGTGTTCTTCGGAGTTGGGGCTGCTTTGAACAAGGGCTTTGGGGCTTTTCGTCCTAGTTCTTTATCGTTAATTTCTATCGAAGGCAGCCATTGTCATTATGCTCTACTCAGCTATTTGCTACTTTCAATAATACAAAATTGATTATTTGTTACCACAGTGTTTGTCCTGGAGCAGTCTAAATCCCCAGGGTGAAAAAATTCCGTTGAATTTTTACTATTCTAATGGGAGTCTGATATTTTTATTCATTTACTTTTTTTAATACCTGTTTCTTTAGTCCATCTGAATGAAGATACAGCTTTTACAGTGTTAAGTCAATCCACTGCAGATTGTTTCAGAAATAAGCAGCCTCCGTGACTGAGCAATTGTTGTGTTGCAAATAAACGTGACCTTTCAGGTCACATTAGAAGCTGCCAAAGAGGTGTGACACTTTTCACTGATCACTTTAACCCAGAGCTAACCCCAAAATCTCATTTAAACTATTCATTATTCTGGATATTGTTTAGCAGGTTTATTTCAGGTTTATCTTTTTCCCTCCAAGTACTGTTGGTTGGTTGGTCAGTCAAATAACTACCAGTGCTAGTGGGCCTTTGTTGTGTTTGTCCAGATATTTCTTCTGCATTGCGGAAGTGTACCAGAGACATCAAACAGGGAAGAACAACCTTTTATTTGGTTTTAGAGGGCTTTGCTTTTTTTTTTTTTTAAATTATTTTTTCAGGCTGAGATTATTGTTCTGTTCATCCATTAGTTTCTAACTACAAGCTTTCAGAGATGGAAGAACTTTGTTTATTCTGCCTGAGGAGAGATTAGAGAGTCTCTTTCTTCCTTTGGGACTGCCAGTCATTGTTCCTGTTTACAAAGAACATGTATTTTTGTAGTTGTAAAAACTGTGGTTTTGGGCACTGCTGGGAATTGATTGAAAGGGGAGTAATACGTTTTAAACTTACTTCCTCTGAAGTTACTACCTCCTGGCTGGTTTTGATTCAGGTGCTATTAACATCTATGAAGAAATCCATTGTTTGCTGGAAAAATCAATCTCTGCTTTCTAATAAAGAAACTTTTTCCTTTAAATGGCCGAACATAATTTTTTTTGTTGTTAAAATTTAACTCATTTGTGAGTGTGTATCAGGGATGATGTTTTGTAGAATCAGCAAGGGGAATACTCCAACCATGTAGAAGAATTCAAATTAGACTTACCTAAGCAAGATGCATTATGAAAATATTCTGTACACTTGTGAATTTGGGGTGGCTTTTTTTTGTTTCTTTGTGCTTCCTAGATTTTTCTATTATGACTTTTATTGCAGGATAATTCAAAATAGTAGCAAAGGCCCTCATGCAGCAGGGTACCAAAGTGGTTGCCTATAATTAAATAGGTAAATAGTTCTGTGCGCTGTAGTGGGACTACTTGTTTGATTAGAGTTAGGCGCATACCTAGACATCTCATATAAACGTTCTGAGACCCAAAGGAGCAAGCCCACCAGCTGGCCATGTATGTGTGAGACATTTTGTAAAGGAAATGTTACCAGAGTATTAAATGTAATAGCAGTGCTTCTTGGAAGAAACAAAGCAACATATTATTTTCCCCTTATTTTAAATGTTAACAGCATTGTCTCCTTTCCAATTATTGGCATAAGTGCTAGAGTTAATACAAAAATATTTCTAAACCAGCTGGTTTTAAGGAGCTGTTTTGCAAAGATGAAAACTTCCTGGTCGTCTCCTCTGGTGAACGAAAGACTCACAGGTGAAAAAAAACCCACCCAAATTCAGAAACATGTTACCGTGGGGATTGTATTTCTGATTACTGAAACTTCTTAAAAGGATGAAAACCCAACTACTGCTTTTATTTTCTGATTGGTTTTGGATTTTGTATAAATCAGTTAGCATATACTATTATATTTCCAAACGGTAGCACAGCACTATGTTGCTTAGGCTTTCCAGGGCTTATTAATATATCTATCTATCTGGTATTCTAATTTCTAAAATAATTTTTATAAATTCTAACTGACTTTACAGCATCACTTTTGAAGACTCTTAAGATCAGAAACGTGGATTTCCTTAGTCATTTGACTTTCTCATGTCAATTTTGCAACATGAAATGTAGTCTCTAATTTTGTTGTGTTAATGTGATTTCACGATGTGCCTCATTTTGAAATGGAGTCTTGTTTTTCTGAGTCTTCCGGTGTTTCTTAAATTGCTAAAGTTTTTTACTGAAGGCAGTATGTCTGCTTAAGCAGTTTGGAGGTCTTAGAGCCTAAGTGTATGAACATGTGAAGTGCATGGATCTGCAGTTCACCTGTGGACAGTGATGTGTAGGGAAAAATGTAGGAGGAAGTGTTTCTTGTGAGCACACAAAGAGCAAATGCAGAAAGGATTCCAGTGACAAAAGACTTTTTTTTAATCATCAGTTAAATGCTCCAAATTTAGACATCAAATTTATTTTGGTTGAATGGAAAATGCATGCTTTCAATGTGAAAGAGGGAACCTTGATAATGACCGGAAAGTGTAGGATACTTCCCAATGTATATTCTGTGAGTAAAACATGTGAGAACTGGAAAAGTATATTCTTGTGTTGAACTCGTAGCCTTGTGTGCCTTTACCAAGAGTTTTCTGCTCCAGCCTGAGTAGAAGAGCTCGCTGCATTTTGCTTATGATACCAGTCTCTCTTGCTTGTTTTTTCCTGGGTGCTTTTTCTTAATGACATCTTTTAAAAATTCTGTAATGCTCTGTTTATCAGGAGGACAGCAGTTGCTGCTTTAAAGCTTTCCTGGATTAATTTTTTTAATATCTCATATTTTCATGCCATTTGTAAGTAACATCGTTGATCCCCAATCCTGTGAACGTACCATTTGAAAACAGTTTTGTAATGGGCTGCCTACTCTATTCTCTATTAATTCAATAATTTTAACCTTAATAAACATAAAAGTTTGTAAGTCTGTTCCTGATATTATACCAAGTTTATGTGCTAGTGGCCAGTAACATTTATTTCATAAGAATATTGGAAACTGTAAGCAGTCAGACTGGCAAATGTGGAGCAGATTCTACATTAATGTTGGTTACTGCGCTTGACAGATGCCAGAAGAAAAACCTTCATGTAATCTGGTATAATCCTACTGCCCAATATTGAAGTAGGCTCTACTCAGAAGCATTTGTATTTCTTTTTTCTAGCCTTTGTAGGCTGTTCAATTCCCTCACATGTAAAAAAGATTGTTATTCAGCAAGGTTGATCGTGGGCCATCATACTTATTTGACTTAGTTCTAGCGTTTAAACGTAAAGGTACATGTTCAATGTAAAGTCATGGTTTGGTTCTTGCATTTTTCATGTAAATTTTCATTGTAAAATCTGGCATAGCTGTGATTTTGTAGCATCTTTATTTTCCATAATATATTGAACTGCATTTTGAAAGAGGATTGAAAAAAATCTTCGCTTATGCTAACTGCATGTAGCTCACATAGTGTATGTGACACAGCACTGCTAATGCAAAACATGAAGCTGACCTAGCTTTGCCGCAGAAGCAAAGAACAGTATGTAAATAAGCAGCATAAACAGGTCTGAGAGGAAAAATTGTTTCAGTTAAAACAACCTAAATTGCTTAATGCTGTCTGTAATGAAACCAGTTTTGAAGTTGAATAGTTTACTGAATATAATACATTTTGTGCTATTTCAGCACTCAAATTAATCAGCTGGTTCTAACACTTGTCTTGCCTAAGTTCTTGCCTCCTCCTGGCTCCATTTTCTCCTTCCTTACCTTTCTCTGCTTCCCTTCTTATTTGTTAAAAATGAAATAGCAGCTTTGCTTTCCTTTGACCCTCTAATTTTAAACTCTCTAACTTGTTTTTATAATTTCCATTTATATTAATGTCTTTACTGCTCCTCCCCTATGTGTGTGGCCTAAGCTTAAGCACGGAAGTAGGAGCCAGAAACTCCACATCCAAATTTCTGTGCAAACACTCCCTCTCTCTTTATGATAAGCCCCAACAGCCTTGCCAGAGACGAGGGGAAGACTTTGTCACTGCTACTACCATTTGGTTTCCCAGGAACAGGGTTTGCCTCGGGAATCTTTCTGAGAAGTTGGGTAAAATTTTTCATTTTGAAGCTTTTCAAAAAGGAGCAATATTCTATTTTGGGTAGGAGGGAAACAGAGGAAAGAGCTCTTTATTTGTTACTACTTTCTGTTAAAATGCTAGCATCTTTATTTTCTGTTAAAATATTAAAGTATTTTAACTGTCATTTGATGCAGAAGGCAGATTTTAGGAATCTTCATTGATTTCCTCACCAATTTAAGGTGCATCTTGTTGCCACTGGGCTTTACAGTAACATTTTCCTTTCAGTTCATTTAGCAAATGTTTAGTGTACCCTTGCTCATGTCATTCGATATACATGCCAAAAGTTTGACTCTTAAAAAATTGACTGACTTCTCTTCGTAGATCAGGTTCTGATAGTTCTAGCTGCACAGCACATGAATGGTTTCACAAGTGTGACATTAGTATCTAGAGTAAGGTGTTGGCATTTCACTTTTAAGTCTACTGTATTTGGTTGAATTATAGGAGAAGGTTTGAAAAGTTGATATACCAAGCCTTCTGGGTGACCTGGGAAGTTAATAAACATGATGTTGATCCTGTCATCTCTGGAGGATGGGAAATGTCAAACTCAGTTTTGTTTATGAGATGACAGCTTCAGTTAACAAACTGCTGAAATAGTATCTTTAGACTCTTTAAGGCATCTGACTTGGTGTTGATGCTCCAATTAAAATATTTGCAAGTGTAATGGCAGTGGGCTGAGAATCAACATACGGAGGGATATAAAAAGTCTGAATGTGAAAAATAATTTTCTACTTGATCTACTTGAAGAAAATTAAAAGGACATATTTTTGAATCAATTTATTTAGTATCTTCACAAATAATTTGAAAGAGGACAAAACCGTAGCATGTGAAGTTTGCAGACGACTAGAGCGAAAAGTATGGGAATCACCACGTAGATGACAATATTAAAAGCAGACTGAGTTGCCACGGTTGACAATCAGCTGAATGTGAGCAGCCAAAACAAAGTGGTGGCTCAGAGAGAAAACGTGGTTCTCGGATGTATAAATTGCAAAGTACATGTATTCTGTGGATGAACTTTGGTTACTAGAGTACTCAGTCTAGTTGCGGTGTCCACAATTTATCATGAAAAAGATGCTGACAAAGTTAAAAGGGCTCTGAGAAGAGCTCCAGCACAATTTGGTGTCTGGAAAACCTCCCTTACAGAATAAAATGAAGCAGCTTAATAGCATTTAGTTCATCTAAGAGAAGGTTTTGAAATGACAGGGTTACAGTTTGAGGAATGACTCTGCCTCAAGGTGTATAAGATTTAAGTGCTTCATATCATAGGATACCTGTGACTTGAAGGCGATATTTGAACCTGAGGCCTTTGTAATCGGTCCCACATAGATGTAGGTTGATCCTGTAGCTGAGAGATGAAGCTTGACAAATCGGACTAGTAAGCGTAATTTTAAGTAGTGAATTCAGTAGTAGTTTACATGGAAAAGTCTTATTTACCAATGCAGTAGATTTACCATTGCTTGATGGTTTTTAATCAAAACTCGTATCTTTTGGTCAGGTGTTAAAGACTTGACACGGGTCTCCCTTGGTGAAATTTTGTAATCTAAAGTATGCAGGAGGCCAGCTTCAGTAATCACAAGGGTCTGTATGGCAAGTAGGGCAATTGGTGTATATATAGAAAAATATTACTCAAAAGGTCTGAATTTTTAGCAGTCGTCTTTTTAATTACCACTTGGAAGACAAAACAGAGAATAAACCAAAACTAGCTAATCTATGTCTCTTTGCAGATGTATAATAAAAGTTTCATAACTGCTGTGGTTTGTGGATGTGGTTTGAGAATCCCTGTAATGTGCTGAAACTTCATGGAGATTTTGGTCTTGTATTATTAGACTCGTGGTTTTCCACTCATTCACACTCTTTAGGGAGGCTCTCACATAGATGGATTTTGAAGTACTAGGTGATGAGATCCTTGTTAGCAGTCTCTCTGTTCCTCTGTTGAAATATCCTGAGTGTTGGCATTAAGTAACACCAGTGTGTTGGCACTAAGTAAAACTGAAAAGAAGTCGTGACACCAAAACCAAATGAGGTGTTACTTCCGAGAGAGGAGCATTAGTTTTGTTCAGAGAGAAATAAAAGGCAGGGGTCAGGAGCTGCTGTTACAGCCCAGAATGCTAAAATAAAGAAATGATCAAGAAAGGAAACTTAAAAATGACGTTAGCCGAAGTGAGAACTCTAGTGGGCAGTGAATTGCATTAACAATCGCAAAAAACACGTTGTCTTGAGGAAAACTGTTTAGAAAATATTGGGAAGGAGATGTCACAAGTGATGTCATGAAACCTGGGCAGATAGATGTTTGTGTAGGTCAAGTGTAGTTTATTAGTGTTCTGTCACTAAAGCCAGATGTAGAAGCTTTTTGCCTCCTGGCACCGTGGGGCCTCTTTTAGGTTAGGCATTGCTTATTCTCTTAGCATTAAAAGTCATCACATTAAATGGCTAAATGGTTTCTGAGTTAATCTGAAGAGAAGACCAGTTAAAACCAAATAATGCTAGCCTAATGCGGTAGCAAAGAGGGTTTGACTATTCAGGGAGTCATCTGTCCCTGGAGAGAGAGAAGGAGGGATGGCAAAATGATAGTGCACTCGTCTATCTGGTAACATCTGGACTGCATGAGGAGTAAATGCTGGAGCTGCTGCATTGGAAGAGACTTTGCTTCTAAGCAGTGGGAGAAGGAGGAAGGGTCGACATCTGGAAGTGCTGTCGCAGTGCTGTCCAAGTTGAGCTTTAGCCAGCTGTCCCTATTTCCTTAAGAGACTGACCATTAATTTCCCCCTTCCCAAACAGCAATCAGCAGCCCATACCTTCTGCTTGTAGAAAGAACCTATAATGTCCCAGTGGTTGCTCTCAGTTTGGTGAGCTCTGTGCCTGGTCAGTCTCATCAAAACTTGCATGTTTGTGCTTTATTGCACTTGCACGCTGCCTGTAGCTTTTTTTTTTTATCTGACACACAACACATTTGCAGTCTGCTGTGTGCATAACATGGGTGGGGTAGATTAATAAAGGAAGAAGGGGATGGGCTTTTAATATGCAAGTTCCGAGGGATTGTTATGAAGGATGACGATGGAGGAAGCAGACTTCTCGCACCATACGGAGATGCTGTGAGGGCCTTTTGAAGATGTGATTGTTTATTTTGCTCTGGTTTTAGAGGCAGTTGGAAAAGATCTAGCAAAGTGTACTTAAATTTGCTCAATTAAGTTGATTTTTTTTTTCTTGACTGTAAACTCTCACGTATGTTAACCAGCCTGAGTTTGAGTACTTCTGCTTATATGCATCTACTTTTTGTGGGAGCAACAATGCAGAACATGAACATTTGTCTCTCCCATAATAATCTGCTGCTGATTCAGACACCACCTGTCCAAGTATTACAGAAAGGTCAAAACAGATTTTCAGCAGCAGAGGAACAGAAAGTGTTGGAAAATTACAGAAAGAAAGGTTTGTGCAGAACATACAGAATGGGATCTTTTGCAGCTTGAGTTTAATCTTGATTATTTAAAGAATAGGAGTGATGCTGATCAGGTTGGGCAGGCTGGCAAGACAGTAGGGAAGAGCAGTAAGACAGTCAAGGAGAAGAGATCCCTCTACCTTTGCTGAAGATTAACCCATCCATGTTGGATGCACTAATACGTAAGAGAAAAGGGAATGTCTGGCAGAAATAGCAGCAGGAAGGCAGTAGATGATGTATTTGAAAAGTAGTGAGAGGCTTGGTTTCTAGTATTAATTTTGACAGTATCTTTATTACTCAGAGCATTATTTACTATTTCCATGCTTTTTAAAAAAACCCAAAATCTATAAAATGAAAGTAATATCTGTCTAAATATGTAAACAAGTGGTTGTGACAATTTGTAAATGACCACCTGTATAGTTAAGAAGTCCATGGAATCCATGCTTTGCTCTTTTGCTTCTTAAAAGCAAGTACAAAGTAGATTCAAAACTTGGGTTAGTGGAGTCCTATGTTTGTGAAGCATAGAGTTGAAGACTCAGGAGATTCATCTTCCTAATCTAGCAAGTGCAAGTGCTGAAATGTTCTCTGAGAGCTGGCTGATCTAGCAAAGCATGTGGGTGGTTAAGCACAAGCCTAACTGCCGTAGATGTGCTGAACTGGGGATAGCATGCTCACTACCTGCCATGGCAAAGTACTCCAAAAATGCACCGCTCCAGAACAGCTTAAGGCAAGGCTGAAACTCTGCGGAGCCAAACTTTAATATGACGGATGTAGCTCAAATGGAGTGGGAGGGAGGCAATCCCTATTTCTTGGTGAGCCTGTATACACTAGCAGTCTGTTGTTTTCAGTTCTTAGTGAAAGCATAAGAATTTGGTGGTGTAATACCATGTCACTACCAGGTCAACATTTATAGATGTTTATTGCAAAAGTTGTTCTGTAGAAAAAAAACAAACTATAAACCCCCTTAGAATACAGTACTTGGAAGTGTAACATCTAGCCACTACTGATAGGATAGCATGGGCGTATAAAAGTTTTAAGAATGGGTAATTTTTAGCATAAATACTAAATGTCTTGTGTATTTCCCAAGAATTAATTTTAATTGTGAATGCCATAGCTTAATAATTGTGTTTACTGCATCTCTGAATATAGACTCATATGGACAACATGGGCTTACACTGCAACATAAGAATACATGTGGCATAATTACATTAACTTCACCATGTTTGTTTTGTTTTTTTTAACAGGGAGCATAGGGTTGTGTGTAGGCCTATGAACTTTGTTATTTTAGTTGCCTCTTCAGAGGATTTGTGGAGAAAATACCATGTAGTGTTTCAAAATTTGTGATTAGTTACTGTTACGTGATTGATGCATAATTAGAGAGGGGGAAGGTCTAAAAATTGTAGGGGGTTGGTAGTGGGAAGTGATAAGCTGCATCATTTGAGCCCAATGAGGTGTAACCAGCCAGTTCTTCAGTCCCGAGCATGGCATCAGCTACTGGTCTGTGGTGTTTAGGCTGGTGTAGAAGGTAATCTTGACTCTTTGGGAGAAACAAAACAATTCTATCCTAAACAATCCAAGAGGCGTTTTTCCAGCAAAGCGAGCTTTTGTGCTGTAAACTTAATTCATTCAGCCAGAGTCATTTGGTTTCAGTCAAAGATGCATTTAAAACTGGGTAAGGGGTAGAAGAGGTTCACAAAAAGCAGCTTCAGTGGTGAAGTGAGCTGCAGGGGCGCATGCTTACTTCTTCCTGCCTCTTGAGCGGCATTAATTGCCCCTTCGATTGTGCTGGTACAAATCACCATGCTGTAAACTGGATCATGGGCTGAATTGTTCCTGATGGAAACTTCTGTTCCCTCCTTGATTTTATCCATGGCCCTACTCAGAGCCCTGCTCAGCTGAGTTAAGGGTGGGAAGAGATAGCTGAGGTTGAGGAGGAAGGTGTGGAAATTTCTAAAGCTGGTTCTGCTGACAAAGTCAGCATGTTGAGGAACTACACCCTAAAGCAAAAGGTTTAGGAATGTAGAAACACTAGAATTGCTTCCAGGTTTAGGTTTATTTTATGCTGGAAAGTACAGTTTTGATAAAGTTGTGGGGTTTTTTTCTTGTTGATTTTAAGATGCTTATCTACTGAGCTGCATTCTTTGGGTTTTGGTATGTACATTGTGGAATTTAATAGCAATCCGTCTAAGCCTGGCTAGCTAGAAGTAATACAGGCATATATTTCAAATACAAACAAGAAGTAGGAATGACGTTGAAGGGAAGATTATCAGCAAAACAAAGTGGTAAAAGAATAGGACGCTGGTGATCTGTGCTGGCAATACTTAACGAAAGCAAGGATCTCATTTGTGGCCCGCACACCAGTTCCATAAAGAGTGATATCCTGAAGAACGTCTGGTGAAGATCAGCATCATTATTCTGCTTTTAAGTACAGGGAATTCCTGTTCATGTCAAGTGTATCAGCATCAGGAAAAGCTATGCAGATCTGAGAAGGAGGGAGAAAATAGGTTACATACTGAGAAGCGCTTTTATTAGTGTGCCAGATTGCCCAGAAGTGATTGTGACATCTCCTTCATGAAACACATTAACAGCAGAAGAAACTCATAGGATAGAATATTAATTCATCTGCTCTGTCTTACAGGAAGGCAAAGAACAGCCAAGAATTTCTGTCTGAATCTCTCACTGAAAAAGCATCTTTGTGTTTATGAATGCATTATGAAAGATTACCTGAGGTGATCTGAAAGTACGTGGTTTTCAACTCGAAGAGGATCTGTAAAAGAGAGGAAGGAGCTTTTCTTTTGATGTATCTGAAAAGACCTGAAAGATCTTGGAAAAACTTAATTGCAGGAGAGTTCTGTTCTCATTTTTGTTCAGGGAATGTTGTCTCTGAGCAGCTGAGAGGGAAGCTAACATTTAGTGAGACTGGCTTTTGTGTTTTATCTATAACTCAGATGCCTAATCCACAATAGGAAGAAAACCTTTCTTTTCAGAAGTCTTTCTGAGACGTGCTTACCTGTGGTTAACAGTCAGTAGCTGTAGGAGTACTGCTACGTCTAAATCCTTTCTCCAAATCTTGGCAGAATTTCACCAAAATGCAAATAATTATTTTGTATTTCTATTTAAACAGCTTTCAGTTCATCTCTTCATACAAATTCAGAAATAAGGGCTTTGCATTTGTCAATAGCAAAGCTAAATTTCTAAAATTGATGAAGGGGTTTTGAAGTGATTATGACTTCATTGCAATACTGAGCATTTCTCACATGATATATTTGTACAAAGTTATTTTTCTTCAGCTTTTGATATACAATGCAGGAAGTGATGTCTGTCATTAACATCCTCTAATGTTTCTCTTGATAAGTTTTTGCTTTTAAGCTGCATGTAGCATAAAGGCTTTGATTAAAATGTTCTCTACTGGATTGTGTTCAAGGATTATTATAAGAATCGGGGGACAGGGTGGATTCCAAAGATGGGCTCTGAAGAAAATTTTGACCAAGGTAAATTGGCAATAAGGACATATGCAACTTTGGACTTCTGACTTTTAAAGTGGACAGTGGGTGTTGCCTTGGTAATAACAACATGCTTCTTGACCCCTGTCTAAAATTTCTTCTGAATTTGCCTGCAAACTCCCATTAGGTATGTTCAGTTAAGATCTGTTAAACGTGGTAGCCATGATTTTTGATGATTCCATCTGCCCCAAGTATGTTCCACTTGGTCACAGTCGTCAGTATAAGGACTGGGGCTACCTTCTATCTGCCAGGTGTGCCAGATAGTGCTATGGCAATGAATGCTGCTGTAGTAGATAATTGATAACTACAGTATCATTTTCCAGCAGAGAATAATACACAGCACAGAAAGTTTGGGATTTTTTTCATCTGGGGGAGCTGAAGTGCTGTGTGCCATTTCTTAGTACTTGAGTTGGAAAACGTCTCTATGGGGTGAAACAGGCGTTTTGCTTCCATCTTCAGCTTTTTTGGGCATGGCTTTTTCATTTGCAATATGTGGAGAATATGGGCTATGCTTTGGAACATATGTTCTTCTGCCCTTTTAAGATGATGCGCTCATGTTTGAATTGAATGATACTGTGTTGGCTCTCAGGTAGACTTGAATAATGCAAGTTCTCAGTGTTACAAAATATCTTTGTTTTTCAGTTCTGAAAACAAAGGGAGTGAAGCCATAAATTTAAAGAGCAACCAAAAGGAAAGCACAACTCTGCCTGCACTTTTGAAGGTATGATTTTTATTTACTAGTATTTAATTGAGCTAAAGCCTGCCACCTCTAGCACTACTTGCTAGTGTTCTTATGTTGGATGTATTGGTGCACTACAATGTAGCACCTGGTTGCCGTATCCTTGGTTAGGGTCTGTTATGCTAGGGTAGTAATACGCATGCAGAAGACAGAAAAACTGGCTGCTTCAGATTCTTAAAACAAAATTCACGTTTTTGCTTACATTAAAGAGTCTTTCCTTAAAGAAGTGGGAGTCTAGTGCTAATTCTACATGCAGTTAGCCAGTGAAGAAGGAATCTAGTAGTATTATCAAACCATGGTTTCAGGTATTCCCCTAAAGCACCATTTATTTGTAACTTATGAATACCTAACCAGCAAGTGTTGCATGCCTGAAGGTCTGCTGGTTGCCAACCAAAGCACTATAACATCTTTCTGCTGAAATTCATATGCATGTTGGCCATTCTTCACCAATGTTATCCATGTTAATCATACCTTCTTGTCCTGTAAGTGTTTTACTGCAAAAAAAAAAAAGTTTCTCCTGTGTCACTTGACAGAAAGTGGTGGTTGCCTCTAAAGGTATGTTTAGATTTAATCAAATATCATAAATAATTATGTACAGGACAGGGCCTGGTGATAACAGCCATCTTTGCTGCTGTCACATCATGCCTTGCACAGAGCCATTTTAGTGATTTGTTCACTAAGCACTTTTGCTTTGTTTTCTGTTCCTTTTCCTAGTTGTTTTAGTTTAATGCAGATAATAGTGTAGCTACTTCCCCAAAAGGGCTTCGACTGGTCTTCCAGATTTATTTGGGGATGCACCAGGCTTCTTAACACACTAAATCTGAGATTTCTATCCTGTGTTGCATGTATTTGAGTACTAACACTACATGGAGAAGGAAATGGTCTTCCTGTATGGCCTACAGTCTCTGTGTAGTTGCATCTTTGGTACCTAGGGACCGTTTGTTTGGGCTTTGCCAAAGATCAAGAGATGTTGCAGTTGCCTCCATAAAGACCCGGTTCAGTCCAACAGGGTTATTAGCTCAAGAACAAGAAAGAATGTAGTTTATGTACATCAGGGTGGGAAACAATGCAGTGACGTTTGTTCAGAAGCCCCGTGGATTCAAGCCAACTTTGTCAATTCTGAGCTCCTTGAAAATGCCACTGAATGGCATCCTGTTACCATAAATCGTGGACTAATGATTTTTATGCCTTGAAATGCAGGTAGAAAAGATTGTGATAAACTATAGTAGAGGAGACTCTACTATAATAAAAGCCAATTTTCGGCATTTAAAAAAAAATTACCTTATTTTTCTATGTTAGATCAGTGAAAAATTCTAAAAGAGATTTTCCTTTTGAAGAAGGTTTTGACTGAGGAAGGGGAGTCATTTAGCATATGTGCACAGGACTTCAACATCAGGAATTGCATAAAAGGAAATATGAAGAGGGCTAGGTCTCAAGGAACCAGCAGGATGCGCAGATGGGGCAAAGGGAGCATAGCAGATTAAAATTACCCAAGAGTGTTTCTTTCTTTCTTTCCAAAAACTAAATCTTATTTATTTTTTAATTTAAAAAAGCGCAAATTCAGAACCCTTCCTGCTGAATCTAAATTTGTGGCAGGAAAGTCTGCTACTCAGACTTGTGTTTTTGTAATACTGTACTAAATGTTGGTGCCAATATTAATGCTGTAGCGTTTTGTTCCAAATATTGTTCCAAGTATTTTCTTTGTCTTGCAATAACTTTTTATTTAATTATATTGTCTTTGACCAATGTTTAGAAGTGTAAAGTGTTACAGTGTGCATTACATTATCTTTGAAACAATACCTGATGTTTGCATAGGCTTTATAAGAAAGGTATGGTTTTCATATCACTAGAATGTGCTGGCTGTTCAACTATACCGAGAGCTTCCTAACTTACTTCCCTCTTTCTTAAGCTAATCAAAAATCTTATGATACACTTGAACAGTTTCATATGCATAGTAATGAGTACTTTCATCACTGTAATTTTATATCTTATGTGCACTGAAATTACAACTAGATAGTAAAAACTGATTCAGAGGAGGTGGAGAAAGTTGCCCCCCCTTTTTTTTTTCTGTGAAGAAAATATTTTTCTTTTTTTTTTCTCCTACCACTGCTCCCTCAAGCACACACTTGCATTTTGATAACACCACACTGTCCAGTGCCTGACATCGTCCAAAATAAGCTGTCTTGTGCAAAGATCAAGAGAATGCAACTGAATGGTTGGAGAGAATGGAGACTGTCTCATTAAAAAGGGATAATGTATGGTATTGAAAGATGGTCTGGTTGTATCATTGAGTCATCAAGGTTACTATGGGCTAGAAAAAAAAAATGTTTTGTTGTTATGGAAAGTATACTTTGTGAGGAATGTCTAAATCTATATACCTACATGGATTGGGTTTTGGCAGGTGTCCATACATGGCCATGTCTCTGAACCATGCTTCTACCTAGTTATTTCAGGTGGATGGTGACTAAAAGTTGAAACCATGTTGTGTCCGTCTGTCACCACGTTAATGGGCTATCATGTTTCTGATAGACTTACGTGTAGACTTACATGCTGTGATTTTGTATATTCATTGGCTGTCTCAGCAGGAGCCCAGGGGCAAAATAGCGGGGGAACTGTAAGTCTCTGATTTAGCAGCAAAGGTTGGACATCTAAATTATAGCTGACTGGGTGAGTGGAGCTGGGAAACTTGCTGAGCAACCACAGCAATTTGGCTCTTCTGAGCACTTTCGTTACCAGTTCTGTACTTTACCCCTGCTATTTTTTCCCCTGTGATGAAAGATTTATCTCACAGAGGGAGGAAAAAATATCATTATACTCACCTTATGAAAATAGGAAGCCTGATCTTTCTGTGCCAAGGTGACTTTATCAATCATCATTTGACCACTTTTGAGAAAATATATTACTGAAAAATATTTGCCATGCCTATCAATTCATTGGCAGAATGTACAGCACGACCCACCACTATTTATTTACAGATTTTGCTTTGCTTCTGTTTCTTTGAATTAGAGCTCTAAACGGTACTCAGATTCTGAGTAAATGCTCAATTTCAGGGATGTGATTGCTGAAAAGATGGTTGTGTAGATATAAACCGTTCTTGAACTTCATGTTTAATGTTCTAAGTGTCTGCATTACATAGTGTCCAGTACGTTAGTATATCATTAACCTCACTTTTAGCGCTACAGAGACTTTGTTTTTAAAAGGAATATTGCAACAGTGCTTCCTGCAAAAGTATGTTTCACATACTTTTGCTTTTGGTAATGCCCTTTAAAACAGAGGTTTACAACTGGGACATAGGTATTAGCTGGTTTGTGTGGAACAGCCACCAAATAAACTAACACCGCTACTGTAACGAGCCACGTGCTGGATAAAGTCATGTTAGTATAGTTTTGAAGAAAACACACAATGCTGTTGTTGGACGTGCTTGTACCACAAGTCTAACCTGGCTCCTACCTGTATTACCATACTGTATTAGTAGCAGCGGTGATAGATGCTTGGGGTAGTTTCAGTAGTAGTGAATGGCTTAGATCAAAGGCTTGCCCTGTCTAAGGTTCTCATCCAACTGAAGGCTTTGCTGTTACAGTGTAGGCAAATTCACTTGCCTACCAATCGTCCCCAGATATCATTCCTGTAGCGGTGCATGGAGGAAATAGCATATTATCATAGAAGGGTAGAATCATATCACAGAAAGGTTTGGGTTGGAAGGAACCTTGAAGATCATCTAGTTCCAACCCCCCTGCCATGGGCAGCGACACCTCCCACTAGACCAGCTTGCTCAGAGCCCCATCCAGCCTGGCCTTGAACACTTCCAGGGATGGGGCATCCACAACTTCTCTGGGCAACCTGTTCCAGTGTCTCACCATCCTCACAGTAATGAATTTCTTCCTAATATCTAATCTAAATCTCCCCTCTTTCAGTTTAAAACCATTTCCCCTTGTCCTATTGCAACGCTCCCTGATAAAGAGTCCCTCCCCATCTCTCCTGTAGTCCCCCTTTTGGTACTGAAAGGCTGCTATGAGGTCTCCCTGGAGCCTTCTCTTCTCCAGGCTGAACAACCCCAGCTTCTTCAGCCTGTCTACATAGGAGAGGTGCTCCAGCCCTCTGAGCATCTTTGCAGTCCTCCCTTCAACAGATCCATGTCCTTCTTGTGTTGAGGGCCCCAGAGCTGGATTCAGTACTCGAGGTGTGTTCTCACAAACTCCAGGTGGGCTCTCGTGAGAGCAGAGTAGAGGGGCAAAATCACCTCTCTCAACCTGCTGTCCATGCTTCTTTTGATGCACCTCAGGATGCAGTTGGCTTTCTGGGCTGCGAGTGCACATTGCCAGCTCATGTTGAGCTTCTCATCAACCAAAACCCCCGAGTCCTCCTCCTCAGGGTGTTTCTCAATCCATTCTCCACCCAGCCTGTATTTGCACTTGGGATTGACCCAACCCATGTGCAGGACCTTGCACTAGCCCTTGTTGAACGTCCTCAGATTTGCACAGGCCCACCTCTCAAGCCTGTCCAGGTCCCTCTGGATGGCATCTCTTCCCTCCAGCATGTTGACTGTACCACACAGCTTGGTGTTGTCAGCGAACTTGCTGAGGGTGCGCTGAATCAACTGTGTTGTCCCTCTTGCCAACAAAGATGTTAAACAGCACTGGGCCTAATATGATCCCTGAGGAATGCCACTTGTCACTGGTTGCCACTTGGACATCAAGCCATTGACGGCAACTCTTCGACTGTGACCATCCAGCCCATTCCATACCCGCTGAGTGGTTCATCTGTCAAATCCATGTCTCTCCAATGTAGAGACAAGGAGGTTATGTGGGACAGTGTCAAATGCTTTGCACAAGTCCAGATAGTCAGTTGCTCTTTCCTTATCCACCAATGTTGTAACCCTGTTGGAGGCGGCCACCAAATATGCCAGGCACAATTTGTTTTTAATGAAGCCATGTTGGCAGTCACTGATCACGTCCTTGTTTTCCATGTGCCTTAACGTAGTTTCCAGGAGGATCTGCTCCATGATCTTGCCAGGCACGGAAGTGAGACTGACTGGCCTGTAGTTCCCCACATCTTCCTTTTTTCCCTTTTTAAAAATGGGGGTTATGTTTCCCCTTTTTCCAGTCAGCAGGAGCTTGACTGGACTATCACAACTTTTCAAATATGATGGATAGTGGCTTAGCAAATTCATCTGCCAGTTCCATCAGGACCCGCTGATGCATCTCATCAGGTCCCATGGATTTGTGCACCTTGAGGTTCCTTAGATGGTCTCAGACCTGATCTTCTCCTACTATAGGTGACTTCTCATTCTCCCAGACCCTGCCTTTGCCTTCTGCAATTTGGGCAGTGTGGCTAGAGCACATGCCATTGAAGACTGTGGCAAAGAGGTCATTGAGTACCTCAGCCTTCTCGATATCCTGGGTAAACAGGCCTACTGTTTCCTTCCAGAGAGGGCCCACATTTTCCCTAGTCTTCCTTTTATCACTTATATACCTGTAGAAGCCATTCTTGTTGCCCTTGATATCCCTGTTCAGATTTAATTCTATTGGGGTTTTAGCTTTCTTAACCTGATCCCTGGCTGCTCAGACAATTTCTCTGTGTTCCTCCTAGGCTACCTGTCCTTACTCCTACCCTCTGTAGGCTTCATTTTCCATTTGAGATTGTCCAGGAGCCCCTTGTTCATCCATGCAGGGCTCCTGGTGTTATTGCCTGACTTCCTCTTTGTTGGGATGCGTTGCTTCCGAGCTTGGGGGAGGTGATCCTTGAATATTAGCCAGCTTTCTTGGGCCCCTCTTCCCTCCAGGGCTTTATGCCATGGTACTCTACCAAGAAGATCCCTGAAGAGGCCAATGTCTGCTCTCCTGAAGTCCAGGGTAGTGAGCTTGCTGAGCACCTTCCTCGCTGCCCTAAGGATCTTGAACTCCATTTTCCCATAACTGATTAGGAAGGAATTCTTAAGCATGTGAGCTCTGTCAGGCAAATGCAAAAGTTTCAAAAAGTAGGTACAAATACAATATACCAAATGTATAATTTAGACCTCAGTATTTCAGTAGCTTTAAATACTTTATAATTTGGCCCACAGGCTCAAGCCTGGGTGCTAGTTGCCTGGATTAACCAGAGGTGTCTCAGTCTTCATAGAAAACACAAGGGCAGAAAGTACTGCAAAGATTATCTAGTCCACTCCTCTGCCCCAAGGTGAGATCTCTGTATCTGTGTCATACCTGGTAGAAGTTTGTCTAACTTGTTCTCAAAGACCTCCAGGGATGGAGATCTCTAAGATCTCTGCAACTTCACCAGACAACTGTTCTACCAATTTTATAAACCTTGTAATTAGGAAGTAATTTTCTTAACATCCTATCTAAATCTTTCTTGCTACAAATTAAACCTGGTGCTAATTGTCCTCTGAAAAGTACTCCTGTATACTGTGAACATGGAGAAGAGATTATTCTGTAGACCTGCTTTCTCACATGAATTTCATTTCAAGGTAACATAAAGATGGCTGTATTTAAGCGGTAGACATAGTATTAAAATTTGATGGCAAGGACTGCAATTATGTGATAAGATGGAGCCAGATTCTTTTTGGAGTGCAATAAATAGGACAAAAGGCAACAGGTGCAAGTTGGAACATGGGAAATTCCAGTCACCTATAAGAATTTTTTCTTCTTCTTTTTTTTTTTTTTCTTCTTTTTTCCCCCCTTTAACGTAAGGGTGGTCAGATACTGGAACAGGTTGCCCAAGGAAGTTGCAGAATCTTTATCCTGGGAAATACTCAAAAAGCAGCTGGATGAAGCCCTGCTCTAACTGGAGCTGCTTTGACCAGGAGCTTAGATTATGTGACCTCCTTAGCCACATTCCTTCAGCCTAATTTGTTCTGTAATTCTCTGTCACATCATTTCCATCTGATGTGTGAATTCACATAAGCTTTACAAAAAGTTGCACGAACTTGCAGAGTATACGTAGCTGTTCTTCCTGAATGTCCATAATTCTGACTTTATAATTAGTTTTTCCAAGTTCTACAAAAAGTTAGAAAGCAAAATTAAGCCCAGTTAACTACATACTTTTCCATATAACATGTGTTTTTTATAATATTGTCATGGTTTTATTTTATATTGTCTTTTTTTCATACGTATGTTATCTAAGTAATGTCTGCTCAGCCTGTGAGTGAATGCCTGTTGAATACCTGTGTCTTAGACCTAGTAATTAGAAATCAGAGAGGGATTCTTGGTCTTTTGGGAGTTGAGAGAGGTGGACTATTACTGCCAACCATGAATTTCTTAAAAACCTGAGAGGTACTTAGAAAAACTGTTGCTGTTGCTGCCCACAACAACAAATGCAAGACAAAACCAAAATGTTTTTTGCAGTTTGCATAATCAAGATTTCTCTTGTGGAACCTGAAAGCAGACCTCTTTCTCTTTGGCAATGATGTAGACTTTTGTTGAAATGGAATTTTATAGACAAGTACAGAGTACCTTCTGGTTTCCCAGGACGCTTTGTTAGATTAATGATGTTAACAGCTGTATGTGTTCATGAAGACATTTCAAGATCATCCTATCTAAAGTCCTGGTAAATTCCTTTGCCATACCGATTTTTAGAAAGGATAATCGTGAAATATGCTTCCCTCTCTACTACTTCACTTTTTCAAAGAAGGGATCTTGCGCAGAGAACTTTGTTTCAGGATGGGTGGAAAAAAAAGGGGGGGGGGTGTCTTAAACCTTGCTCATTTTGGCACAGAAAACTACCGAGGAAACAAGTGAGAAGCAGAAGTGTGGTGCCAGATGCTATAGCCTGCCAACAGAATATGAGTATGGGTGGAAATTGCACTGTCTCACCCCATTCCCAGTGCACTGCCTGCTTGTGTACACCTTCTGCATTGAAAAAGTGAATTTCACCTTTTTTTATTTTATTTTCAAACTCGGGGAATTGTCAAGTATAAGAGAATAAAAAAATTTTCACATTTATGAAAACATTTACGCTAAAAGGCAATGGAAGTGTAATACTGGGAGATTTAGAGGAAAGAACAGAATAAGTCAGACAATTTAATTCTGTTCTCTCTGTCTCTATACTAGACCTTGTAGTAGTAAGGCGATAGTTACATACTGAGAAGTGAGTAACAATTCTTAATCTTTAATCAGAGCTTTACAATAATTTCGGCACAAAATTCAGACAGGAGAAATTTTGATGTAACTTTGCAAGTGGTGTAAACAGAATTTTTTAAAATTATAACGTTCACTTTGTCATTCTGGGGGCTTTGACTGAGTTTACCATTCCCTGTAAAGGTGACCCAGCAGAAACTTTATTTCTAATTGTACCTCCTTTCTCTCTACCTTTTCATTTGAAGTGTTCACCCTTACCACCTTGGTTTTTGTTCTCTTGTCATGGAAGGTGAGTCTGGATACTTCCTCAGATTTTAGGAGAACACTAGAGTTTCAGAGAATGTTTCCTCTTTTCTTTCCTCATCTAACAAATTAAATCTGCATTAAGGACTCCTTGGTGTTTCAAGAATTCAAATGTATAAACAAATTTTTAAAGCCCCAGTGCTGAACTTTCAACAGAGGCAGTTGTCTTTCCAGATTTTAAATAGTCATTTAATTTAAATAGGTTTATTTTTAAAAATGCAAAACCGATACAGTTTAACTAAAAGTCCCTTCCTGTTGTTTAACTTTTACTCATGATTGTGAAGATGCCATGATTTAATTAGTTTTCTAGTTACTCTTTTCTTCCAGGTTGTCATGACCTGATTTTTTCATGTCAAAACAAGCAGAGAAAGGAAGATGTGGAAGGAAAACTTTGCAGTATAAAAAAGCCAAAATCTTCAAAGGTTCAAAGCATCGGTTATTTGTAGAGATACAGAACTCACCTTTAACTTAAATCCCCACAAAACCCTAAGGCTGTCTTTGTTAATCTTTTGGGTTTTTTTTCTTTTTACAAGTATTTAAAAGGTGTTAGTTAAGACTAAATAGTTTTTGACAATGGTGGAACTCCTTTGCATCATCTCCATCACCATTCTAATTACTGGCATAAATAAGGAAACCCCACTTTGACTGCATGTTTTTTAAATCCATTTTTCTCGTGAACGCTATCAACAGTGGACTTTTAGGAGTTCTCAGCTTATTGTGTATTTTACTGTCTGATAGTACCTTTTCTTGATTTTTTTCTTAATACTATGCCAGTTTTCTTAGGTCTTGTTCCTAATCTATGTCTTGCTATGTCTGGTTCTTTTTCATTAGGTTTCTGTATGTATTGCCTCCCATTGCTTGAGAATACTTAACTTCTTTTCCTCACAGTAGTTGAAAAAACTAAAGCTTATTTCATGTGTGGATTTATTGTACCTCAGTGTGTCCTCCTCATTGCAAACGAGTCTGCTGAAAAACATGCAGTAGTTACTCATTGTGGGGATGTACTAGTCTGGCAGCAACTCAAGCTATTTCACTGTGGATTTTGTTTAGCATATTACTGTTCAAATTGAATGAGATGCTCATAATTGTTAAATGAAATGTAGCCATTTTAGCTATGGTGAAAGGTCAAAGTTAAGGCTAGGAACGTGGTTAATTTTCCAGTATTAGAGCACCCAACACTTTAATCTGCAACTCTTAAACTATTTCTACATGTTAGCAAACAAATTCTGGAGTAGTGCTATGACCATTTCTTTGATGAGTAAATTGAGATGTTGGGGTCAAATGGTGTCTTGAAGGTCCCTGGGATGAATCAGCGATAATTCTAAAATCCTGATGTCTGGCCGTCTTCTCTCACAACTGCAGGGAGATGGGGTGGTTAAAGTGCACAAGCCTATCTGTGCAATATGCAGAATGTCCTCCATCAGCAGCTGCCAGTGCAGCAGGACAGACAGTCTGTGAGAGGTCTCCATGTGGCTGGCTGGAGTTTCTGCTTCGTAATGAGCATTTGTTCATGAGGGGGTGCAATCTGAAATGTCTGGCTGTTGTGGCTGGAAGCTAATTTCTTTATTCATGGAGATCAGATCTGTGTTTTAATGCTGTTAATGTTTTCATTTCATTCACTTGTTAGGGCAATAAAAGAGATTGTATTCTTGGCAGATGGACGTAACCCCTGCCGAATGAGAACCTCTGGCAATTTGAACTTTTGCCACTGAACTGCTGAGAGACAGCGGCTACCAGGGCGGGTGTTCTCAGCTGGTACAAGGCAAATCTGCCAAAGCAATCCCTTTTCAGGGTGCTGTTGCACCACTGCAGCTGCACTTTGGGGCGGCTGTTCACACCGGTAGCAAACCCTGAGCCTGACTGCGTAGGTGCAATTAGGCTTTGGGCGTATGTCTGTGCTACAGTCAGGAATGGATTACAGCCTGCAAAACATACCTAGTCTACCATTGAATAAATTAGCTCAGATAAGAATCACGCTTGAGACATGACATCTTGGGCTTGTCTTTTGAGTCCTGGCTGCCAGACTTCTCTGCAGCGGTTGCTCCAGCAAGGTGAGACTGCACTACCTGACTGCACAGTAGAGACAGCTTCAGCTATCGCTGCAGTCTCTTCAGTCACCTGATTTAAGTCATAATCTTGTTTCACGCTCTGTTGAGCTTCCCCTCTGCAACAGCCTCATTGCGTGTGAGGTCACAGGACCATAGGATAATTCAGGTTGAAGGGACCCCAGGATGTCATTTAGCCCAACCTCCTGCTTAAAGCAGGCTCAGCTATAAGGTCAGACCAGGTTACCCAGGGCTTGCCTGGTGAAACTTTGAGTAATGAGTTGCTAAAGGAATAAAAGCTAATTAAAGCTTTATGAAGCATGTCACAAGCAGGAAAGCTCACGGAGAGTGGGAAAGGGGAGGCAAGGGGAAAATTGATGACAGTCCGTATACAAAAGGAGCAGAAAGAAACACTATGGCAGGAAAACTTTTTTGCTTGCATCAGCAAGCATCTCAAAGGGCATCTGGCAGGTAGGTTTTCATCCATAAACTATTCTTTGCAGTGTTAGCCTGATAAGCTGTTCAGACTGCTGTGACACTGGAAGAGGATTTTTTATTTTTCTTTTTTAACTGATGACATGAGGTGTAACTAATATGAGAGTCACTGGTATTCTTCCAGTGTTGCAAATATCAAACTGCTGAAGCCTAATTGCAGCGCAGATGCAACTGCTCTGTCAAGGTCAACTAAAGGCCCCGACTGTTGAAAACTGGTGGGATATACCAGGGAAAGGGTTACTTTGATTATACCCTATGCCCCTGCCTTTTTTTCCTGAGCATTTGCTGGGGGCCTCTGTCAGAGATGAGCTCAGAGAAAGGCATGGGAAATAATAAGTGAAAGTTATCATGATGATGCCTCGTGGAATTGCCATCATACTGCTGTGTTCATTGGGCGCTTGTGCCTGAAGGAAGGCTTCTGCTGTGTTAAAGGCTTACTGGCTTTACAGATCATATGCGTTTGTCTCTGTAATTTGAATATGCCACTAACTTAAAATACAAACTTCAAAATCTGTAGCAGGAACAGTTGTGTTTGTGTAATGCCTAAACAGTGGCTTAAACTTTGAATTGAGATTTTATGGGCAAATGATAAAACACCAATAGCTCATGCTGTCTTTTATAGCAAAGAGGAGCAGGAGGGATAATATATGGAGAGTAGGATTGATTATATTGAAGGGAGGAAAGAAGGATTTGCATAGTTTCTGTGCTGGGACTTAATATCCATGTATATCTTCAAGTAAGCACAGTGTAAATGCTCTCCCGGGCATTTTTTTTTTTTATGGAACACACTATTAACCTTAAGGTTAAAGGTATGGAAGGACCCTTTCATATTAAAACTTCCTGTTCTTTTGATTTACCAAAAGTTAAGTAAGATTAAAGAGGAAGGAAAAGTCTAAATAGATTACTGTTTCTGGAAACAGAGACTACAAAACAGCTTTTCATGCACGGCATGAATTATGCTTACAAAGAAGCAGCACAGTCTTTACAAGCGTTCCGTCTCAGAGCTGCTAGGGGAAGAATTTCACATGTAGAGATTTAGCCATATTTGAAATCTCAGTTCCTAATAGGAAAAAAACCCCACTAGTTCCTGAATACAAATTACTTTAAAAAAAAAAAAAAAAAGGGCAGCCAAAACCCAACCAACCAACCAACAACAACAAACCAACAAAAAACCGTAATACTAAACTGTTGACAAGTTTTGAATGTAGTATTTTCTTTTATAGTTAATGCATTGAGCTGTTAACTTAATAGATATTGTAGTAATTAATATTAATTTTGTAGCCTATAATGGTTATATCTGCAGAGAAAATAATAGGATTCATGTGCACTTCCTGCACCGAGATACTCTTTTAAATCTGACAAATTTGTGTGAATGATACTAATCACAGAACAAGGGAGAAATGCCTTCCCTCACTTAAATCAAAAACTGGTATTGAAGAATACTGAGATATTAATCAAAGGGAAGGAAGAAACTGTGACAGTAGAATCATAGAATTGCTGAAGTTGGAAGGGACCTTTAAGATCATCAAGTCCAACCTTTAACCTACCCTGACAAAAGCCACTTCTAAACCATGTCCCTCAGTGCCCCATCTACCCTTTTTTTTTAAACACCTCCAGGGATGGTGAATCCACCACCTCCCTGGGCAGCCTATTCCAGTGTTTAATAACCCTTTCAGTGAAAAAATGTTTCCTAATATCCAGTCTAATGACAGTAGAACTTTGAAGTTGACTATGGTGCATCATTCATGTATTACCAAATTTTGGAAACTAATTTTTTCCTTATTTCTGTTTTCTATTTCCTTATGCAAAGTACTTAGTTTCTATGAGATAAAGTTATTTATTCAAGAGATGCATCCCAGTTTTGCATGTTACTTGCATAGTTTGCCTAGGACTGAAGATAGCAGCCAGGACTGTAGTACATCTGTAAGCTGCACTACTGTTTGTCTTCATTTCCAGGAGTGGGTTTGGGTCGAGTTGACTTGTAAAGGAGTAAATCCCTGAATAGCACAGGGACGACTACATCCCTTTGTGACACATCAGCTATTGATTAGTGCAGTATGTGGGGAAGCAGGTGGGATTTGTCACGGGTGGGATGAAGAAAGGCTAGTTTGACTTAGCCCACTTTTGAAAGTTTACTTATAAGTTTAATGTGGTTGTTTAACTGTCTTGCTTGTATGTAGAAAAGAGAGGTTGTATGGATTTCTCAAGCACAAACCAGTGCCATTCAATTTCTATCCTCACATAATTCCATTTTCAATACATGCATAAGATCACTTAATATTAAGCAATTGTATCTACTCTTTGTATGAAAAAGGTGAAAAAATATTTCTTGAAGATTAAAGACCACTGCTCCAATATCACTAACGATAACTTGCAAGCTTTTAAGAAATTGCTGTTCCCCAAGGATTAAACTGTGTTCATTAAAACACACTTTTTCATTATCAATACGATCCTAGATGGGCTATTGACAAATAAGCCTACTTGTTTATTTTAGGTTACCTGAAACAAATACATCCTCACATTGTAATAGGATTAGTGATGTATGAAAGTAGTAGCTTTCTGCTGAGATTGGATGGGTAGATGTTATCCAATTTGAAACAATTACTCTTACCCAAAGGTATTGTTGGCACAATTAAAATTTGCATAGGACTTTTTTGTTCCATGTTCTCCTTTTCTGCTCCTGTTGAGCAGAATAGATTTCATCTAAGAAAACCTGGGGTAACTTTATTCTGTTTTAATAAACTGTGTTGAAACAGGGATTGAAATTACAAGGATTGTACTGTAAAAATACAGCAGCAATAGCATATAGCACCTGCTATGAAAGGTGAGGATGAAGGGGAGGTGCTCCCCAGAAAATTTTAGTCCAGGAAAAAAACATTTGCAGATTGTGAAGCTGAAAACGTGGTGTTTGGGAAGCCTACCAGTGAAGATGCATCATGTTTTTGGGCAGATGGTCTTGGCAGAAGTAGCATGGGCTTGGGCAGTGGCTCTTGGATCTCCAAGAGAAGCTAACACCAAGGAAACTGAAGGGCATAAACTGGTGAGGAACAGAGCGTGTCTTGCCCCTGGAGGCAGATGCTCAGCTGAGTGGAAGGAAGAAGTGAACTGGTGGTTTAAATGAGGTGAAGCCCTGCCTTAGTACTAATTATTTTCAGTTAGAAAATAATTCCAGTTCACAGTCAGAGCTGGCTGGCAGTTCACAAGGTCGTGGGTGTGCAGGGGTAGTGGTGTGTAGGACTCTGGCAGTATGGAAGACTGTGCAGTTCAAGCATTGTAGACTCTGAAGCTGTGTGAGACTACAAAGAGATTTGGAAGTACAGCTGTGCAGTTAATTGCATGTGGAGTTGAAGGAAAGCTGGCCAGAGGGTGCAACATGGTGTCGCTAAAGATAGGGGATAGGATTAATCTCTGGCATGTGAGTTGAGTTCCTTTTATCCAGATTCTGTTCTTGATTCTCCTGGGTTTTTTACAAGTGCAGGTTACCTTCAGTTTAAAGTTACAGTATGTTTGTGTTTTGCTATGGTGTTCTTGAGTATATTTGCAAGCTGAAGACTGTTCATCTCATAAGTGCGTATAGATTTGTTTGTGAAGCTGTGCTTCTTGAGCAGATTAGAGTCTGAAGTGTGAAAAATTGTTCCTTGCTTCTTCCTTTTTTTTTTTTCCTGCAAGTTGAAGCAATTGTTCGCCATCTGTTCTTCTGTACTTTACTTCCACAGCAGCTGCTTTGTGCATCTTCTAGCCCGTGTAGTCTTTTGGGCTTTTTGTAGACTAGGGACCTTTTTTAGTACAAAAAGAGAAGAAGAGAGCACAGGACACTGATGTTAAAATGAACCTTTAAACAACAGATACCCTGAAAGAAATACAATGCATAGGAGCAAGTTAAAATTAATGAATTTGGGAATGTATGAAAATGACAGGAAATATCTTCTTTATGTGCTTCTTGTATTTGTCTTAGGTTTGTCAAAATGAAGAGAAGAACCATTCCACAGAAGAACTTAGCAAGTCTGAAATCCAGGATGAGCTGAAAAAGGCTAATAGCCTTCCTAGTTTGACTCCTGGAATCAAAACAGCAGATAAAGACAAGCAACCCCGAGAAGGTTTTTTTCATTTTCTTGGAAGCTTATTTAATATTGCAACAAAATCTTCTTTGGTAGAATCTAAACCCTCCACCTTCCAAAATGAACCCAACAGATGTGAAAAGGATTTACAGAACACAAATACCCTTCCGGAGGGGACACAGCCAAAGCGTCCGAGAATTGAAGAGCCTATCTGTTCTACAGCTAAAATAAAAGAGGATTCTGTAAATAAAGATGATGCCATCTTAAATAATATTGGGAAAGATATCTCACAGGATCTGCAAGGAGGCTGGAAGCGATCTGCAGATGCACAAAAGTAAGTTTTATAATTTAGTATTAAATATCTTGATGTTTGTGTGTGTGTGTGCGCACAGAACTATTTTGAACAAGTTCTGCTGACAAATGACTGTCATTTCTAAGGATGATTGGAGTGTCCCTGACTCGACTTTGTGCAAAACTGTAGTAGCAACTATCTTAAATAAATGAGAAGTCAGCTGCAACAAAGTACAACTTTAAAGAAGGTTTTCTAGAAGTCTCCTGACTATGGATAGATCCAGTGTAGATCCGTCTAAGTGTTAAGAGAGATTAAAGTTGTAGCATTTAGAAATACACTTAGTATTGTAGATATGCTTTAAAAAAAAAAAAAGCGTAAAGAGCTTATTTCCATCCATATTGTGGGCTAAATAAAGGTTTGAATGTTTGTCCTTTTTATATCTCACTAGTTCAGTGGTTTTACTTATGCAAGTAAGGTTTCCTCATTTTTAAATTATCTTTCCTGGTTTATTTGACTTGGTGATTTTAGCTTATGTTTTCCCTTGTTCTTTGGGGTTTTCCTGTAATGTAAAGAAAGTTATATAAAATACTCAATTAGCCTCAATATGGAACATCCTTAACAGTCCTGTAATGTTTCCAAATAAGATTTCCAAAAAAATGGTGCCAAGGGCATCAATGTGTGTTTGAGAGTAGAAAAGCGAAAACATTGGCTGTGGTCCACACCGTATATTACAAAATCTTTCTTACCATGGCATAAACATAAATAATAGTATTCCAAAAACATTTGTAGCTGTTATGTTGAATAGTTGACTATGTATGGGCCAGTACAGCATAGGTTTGGAGTTAGGTGTGTATGTATGAGTGTGGTATCCGTCCAGTTTTTGATAGGTGTGTAGAATACGGACTTGTCCCCAGGCAATGAATCTGTAATGTTTACTCAGACTCTCAATACTGACCAGGATATTTATTTCAAATTGAAGCTGAAAGTAATGATTTGGAGTAACCAATAATTATATCACAGTGCTCCTGCTTATGTGCAGAATGGGGCAATGTACTGAGAAGAAACACCTTTTTTTTTTTTTTTTTTTTTTTTTTCCCCCGGTGACAGTTTTAAAACTAATTTGAGTTATGCTCAGTATATAAATCTGTGGTATGTGAAGTGTTTCACCTCCATACAGGAGGTCAGAGATTCCCGAAGTAGCCACTTAATTAATTTCACTTCCATATTGGGGATGTCTCCAGGACTCTGTCCTTATTTATTATTCAGTAGACTAATGATTTGCGGTGTCTGTCATTCACCTTTGTATTATAAATAGGTGACTAAGTGATAGGATACCTATACAGGTGAACTTAAGACTGTATTTCCACCACCAAAATAGAGTACTGTTTGTAGTTAATAATAATGGTTTTGTTCTCGTGAGTACTCTGGTTTGGTGTGTGACATGGTCAACTGTTTTTTATTACAGATTCTTATCATAGTAACACACATCTGACTGACCTTTTTCCAAACTGCACGTTGCAGCCCAGCACCACCACTTCATTCACCACAATATAGAAGAAAATTTCTCCTCCCCTTAGTTGTTGTTATCTGGAGAGGCCTAGGAGCATTATGTTACTCAGTCTAGTTCCTGAACAAACTGTATTTCTTAAAACCTGTTGGACAGGCTGGCTTGCTGCATCAGTCTCTTGCTGCAATTTGCTGTTTCTGTAGTATACTCTGCAAACCAGCAGATAAGTCGCCTGCCATTGTGCCAGGGGCCATCCAGAGATACAAGAAAAGTCACTCCTTGCCTCAAAGAGAGCTTAGTCAAAAAGTAGATGTTAATAGATCTTTTTCATTTTTTGCTTCATTACACATAGTTTCTTCTGTGTTGTTTCTCAGCATATTTTCTGCTGTACTTTCTTCAGTGTTTGCTCTTTTTCTCCTTCTCTCCATCCACAGCTACTGATTGTATTATTCAGTTTGCAGTGGTAGTTTGTCATCTATACAGGTTTTTTTTTCTTAATCTCTTCCCCAACAAAGTCAGTCCTCTTATATGCTTTGCACCTCTAACCTACCTTGAGTCTCTCCTGTCTGTTCAGATGAATATGAATCTTGGAGACTCAACTGAAGGCCCAGCATGTGGTGAACAAAACATGGCAATCAGACCCTGCAGTAAGTGGATGAGGGGCAGCCATGGTCAGCCCTTACAAAGTCAGTCTTTTTTTTTTTTTTTTTTTCTCCACCATTTGCCTGGCTGATGCAATAAGGAGCTGGTGCACATCTTTCCTTCCAGTTAGAAACCTCTGACTGCTGCTGGCTTTTCAAAGTGTACACATGAGCTTTGTTTGACTTCACCATTTTATTGATACCTACAGGCCTGTGAGCAGGAGCAGTGGAAGTGACAGAATGTCTTGGCGTTTTTTTTTTTTTTCTGCTCTGTTCATATTACACTAATGCAACTGAGTAGATCTTGAGCAGTGAACTGATAAGATGTGGGCAGTCTGTATGCACAGTTTAGAGGGTCTGATAGTATTCATTTGCTTCTTGCATTGATTTTTATTAAGGCATTAATAAAAGCTTAGAGAGTTCAGAATGTGAGGGTATTAACTTACTGAAGTGACCTCCTTGCTCTGTGCAAATATTTTTAGGTTGTTTTGGTTTTCTTGAAATCAAAGTTGCAGTTGGCATTTTCAATTGACAATATTTTGACATTGTTCTATAATATTAGATAACATATTCAAATCGGTGTAGATACTTCTCATGGTTAGGCAAGCGCATAAAAATGTGTGTTGCTAGTTTGGAGGTAGGGGTGAGTAGATCTATGTACAGAATTAAGTTTTTCCATGGAAAATGACTTTTTTAAATGGAAGAAAACTAACAGGTTTTTTGTTGTAGCTGCTGTAAAATCAGGCAAACATTAAACCAGTCATTTTCCTTTTAAACTCGTACTCAGAAGTACAGTGTACATTCTGCCCTTTTTGGCTCAGGATACAAACAAGTTAGTCTCTGTAACTTTTGTGTATATTTTTCTATGCCTGACTACCCAATGTGAACTGTGTTTCTGAAGCAATTAGTAAAGAGAAATTGAAATGACATTGTGGAAGCAGAGTTTTGCACTGTTTACCTTTTTAAAAATTTGAATCAAGGATGCCTCTTCTTCTGGAAGTGATTATGCCAGGTTTATTCTCTTCTGGTTTATAAAAGTTTAAAGGATATAGAGCCGTTTTTTTTTTTTTTTTCTCTTCAGTACTAGCTAGCTTCTTTACTAAATAGACTAACTGGTATTCGTTTAGCTTAGTTAAATTGTGAAAGTGCTCTTGATTGCTGAGGATTGGCTGGATAGTTTTGTAGAAAGTGCTAAGAAGTAGTTGGAAGTGGGTGGTAAAAGCACATGAATAATAATGGAGGGATGGTGAAGATGTAGCACAAAGGAACTGGAAGGTCCATGGATACCATGAAGGGAAGGGATGGTGTGAATGTGGTCTTTTGCTAATCTCTTGAAGACTGGGTCCCAAAAGACAGATGAGACATGCTAGTCATCCATATAAATTCAAAGGTACTATCAATTCCATTGATTATGTTAAACGGCAATTTTAGCATTTAATGTAGAGGCAAATCGAAGCTGAGGTCTTTACAAATCCATAAGACCACACTGTTTCCTTTGTCATGAGGAACATTTAAATGAATTTGTTAATTCTAAACTACTGTTAAATATTGAATTTATCTATGGTTAGGGAGGAGGTTGCAATGATAAGTGAAAGAGGGACAGTTGTTAGATTGCTTAACACTCATTAGAGTTGTTTTTAAAAAAAAAAAAAACCACCAAAAAAAAACCCAACAAAAAAACCCCAAACCAACCTTTCCAAACTAAAATACCTACGAAATGGTCTCAGGTGCCTCTACCGAGACAACTTCATTAACCTCATATCCTTAAAGCAATGTTTTGTAAAATACAAGGAAATCAGACTGCTCTGACCTGTAGACTGATGTTAATTTTGCCCTCAGTGGGAGGCCTGGCACTTGGGAAAGACTCAAGTTTCCAGGCCTTGAGCCAAGGAAAGTGGAATTGATGAGCTCAGTCTGTGGAGTTTGTGAGGGGCAAAATGTGTTGGTCACATTATTCCTCCATCATGCTGGCTGGTTAGTGCAGAGGCAATTGTACCCTAAAGACTTCTGCTCCTTTAATCCAGACAGTGGCAAGTGGTAAAGGAGGAGCACAGAGGATAAAACCGTGATAACTTTGGTAAAGTCTCTAGACAACAATTACTGTGGACAGTAACATAATAATTGCAGCATTGAAGATGGGTGAGGAGAGTTGGGTTGACTAAGTCTCCAATTATTGCATCCCTTTATCTTCTGTTTGTCTCTGGGATGGTTGAAGATTTCCTTTGCATTGAGAAATGAAGCAAGCAATTGGGCTTGCAGTGTTGTATAAAAGGTTAATGATAAAGGGGTGAGGTTGGTAAAATATAAAATACATTTTTAAAGTAATGCTTATTCATCTATAAGTCGAAAAGAAAAATGCAAAGTAAGGTATTTGCTACTAAGAAAAAAAAAATAATTGAGTAATGACCCAGATCTGTTCTGTTGACTGCTTGCCATTTGCCTATCTTCTAGTATTTTTATTTTTGTAATATCCAGTAACAATAAATGGATGTTGGGTACAGTGACGTGCAAAACAGTCGTACCTGTGAGACTGCATGGCTTGTTCTGGAGATCAGCAAGATGCCTTATTGCATTGCTGAACACGGTTGATGAGATGAAAATCAAAGTTGCACCCACTCTAAATGTTTTGATTATAAAATCCTAACCACATTCTAATACCCCAGTTCAGGAAAATATTTAAGATCCTGACTTGTCCCTGCTGTTATGAACCTTGTGGACTGGGAAGTGAGAAAGAGCTCCCAACCCCACAATTACAAGGATTTTCTAATTGTAGGTAGGAGAGGGGGTGATTTCAAAAGCAAATACTTGAAACAGTATGCTTTTACACTTTGCACCCTGCCAGGAGCCAAGTCCTCATAATAGTTTAGCGAGAGCATTGCAAGCTATTTCATTCAGAAAGGGAGGTAGCCTTGAGGAGAGACAAATTTCAGACTGTTTACAGTTCTATGTTATACATTGTCGGGTTCTGTGAGGGTTTAGGGTTTTTATTTATTTTATTTTAAAGTCTAGTAAACCTGTTGCTATATATTCAATTGCATTAGTATTTCCCACCTTAGAACTGTCAAAAATCCTGTCCTTTTATTTTGCTCTGTTAGAAATACATCTGATAAATTCCTTCAGGCCTACATAATTCTGGGTAGTGTGTCTGTTTCAGAGCTTGTCATTCACCTTTGTGTTACTGTTCGGATGCAGGCTTGTGGTGATACAGAAACATAGCACTTCATTTGGCTGATGGATTGTATATTGTGGTTTTGATTCAGTCAGTAGCAGCAGCATTCTTCTTTCGCTATAGATGCCTTTGGCAGACAGTCGAGTCAATGAATGGAAAATAAATCACTTAATGCCAAGCGATGGTCTCGCTAGGTAATTCCTGAGGAATACTATAAAGATTCCGACTGTACAGACAAATATGTGTCGTTGTATAGTAAAATACAGCCTGTCAGAGACAGGAGAGACAGCTGTTTCCCTTTGTAGTAAGAGGGTGCCTTGGTGGTGGCTCTTGGTGTGGAGAAATGGGAAGGGAGGAGAGGGATGTAGTAACTCTTCTTCTGGTGGCTTTTTGGCTTCTGCCTCCAGAAACCAACCGTGGAAGTGCAGTGTTGTTCAGTTGCAGGTGGTCAGATGGACAGGGAGTAATCACTAAGAGTGACCTGCTATGGCTTGAGAGGGGTATAAACTATGTGGATAGCTTGACCCTTCTAGGATAGCCAAATATGTCCCAAAATTGATGTAGAAGGCTGTCCTGGGGAAGGATCGGGATCATCCTGTCCCTAATTTTCTTGATGAACTGTGGACAAAGGCCTCCAGCAGTCATTGCAGGGGTATATCCAATCTCCCATGGAAGGATTTAGTGTTAGCTAAGTTAAGAAAAGGCCTTCATTATTCTTAAATCTTTTCTTCCAGACACATCTCTATGCATACCTTAATTTGAACAAGCTACCCTTTAACAGTACTCACAGACTTCAAATTCTGATGAGAGCCCGAGCCTATGTGGGTCGGCTGAGACCTTGTCAAGATAGGTGCTGTGCTGAGATTAAGCTACCCATTCCAACAGGGGGGTGGGTGAATTTCAGGGCTCTGCCGTAGGAGAAATGCAGGTCCAGGCCTGCCTGCCTGCCAGAGAAGGGTACCTGCCCAGAGCTGGGACATGGGCCAAAGAAAAGGTTCTTGTTGGCACCAATGCAAAGATTTCTGTGTTTCTGAAGGATGAGAGCTTCGTAGTTTAAGAGTAATTCATAACAGATGCGTGAAGCAAAATTGAGTTAAATTAATTAAGCTGAAAATTAATTGAGCTGAAAATTAATTGAGCGTGTTGTTTTTTCCACTGAACTTTTTTAACAAGTTTTTTTCAGCTGTTTTGTTAGAAACAGCATTTTACAGTGTGATTTTGAAGTTAAGGAGCTACCTGCAATGTAATTGTTCAGGCCTCCTAGGCCTTTACTTGTGAATAAAGGCTTAATACTCACACCTTCATCCTTACTGTTGTTGGGGTGGCAAGTAGCATCAGAGAGAGGGCATCACTGGGTTCCTGCTTTAAGTAGGCAGGTGGTCGGCTAGAATACCACGTAGTCACCTTTGGTTGCCTCTTCAGAGCGCACGCAGCATCTGTATAATACTCATAGGCAGGTCCCAGTCTAATCTCCTGCTGATACATCTGCTAACTCCCCCTGGCATCGGTATACATGAAAGGGAAGAATAATCTTGTTGCTGGCATCCTGATGTCAAACCCTTTGGTTTCCTTAGCGCATCTGAAGCTATGCTCTTACTTGAGAGTAGAGGAATGTCCTAGCTTTAATTCTTCATTACATATGAGGAGGGGCCAAGAGGAGCAGCTTTCTTCAGCCTTAAGAAGGCTAAGGGGAGACCTTACTGCTTTCCTCAGCTCACTCATGGAGGCCTTAGAGGAGGTGGAGGCAGACTCCTCTCAGAGACATGCGCTGTTGGGATGAGAGGTACCAGGAACATGGGATATTGGGAAATGTGTTTTCACCATGAGGGTAGTCAGACCCTGGGGCATGTGCACAGGGCTCCAGTCCCGAAGGCCCCTCCTCAGAGGTGCTCGGAAGTTGTAGGACAAGGCCCCGAGCACTCCGATCGTAGTTGGCCCAGCTTGGAGCAGGGGCTGAACTGGATGATCTCCCAGGGTCTTTTCCAGTCCGTATTGCAGCCCTGTGCCTGAAGGTGAGGCCATCTCTCACAAGGTGACTTTGTGCCATCCAGCTTCTGAATGTGATTTGCTTTTTCTTGGTATTTGCAGCATCTTGTAACCCCTCCTTGCGTGCCAGCCTGAGGCAGCACGTGGTAAACTGCTGCAGAGGCAGCACAGGCCGTGCTTGTCTGTGCTCCCTGGAAGAGGCAGGTCAAGGCTTTTGGGCACCTGAGTATGTCGGTGTGTGACAGAGGGGAAGGGAGGGGGAGCTGGCTGAACTATGTGCGGTGTGGGGGGCAAGGGTGGCGGGTAGGTGTTCACGAATACTTCCCACAAGTACGGGGCAGAACGGTCAGCCTGAGAGCTATCCCAAGCCCTTCATGCTGGTCTTGGTCTTAGTCTTGCAGCTGCCAGTGTTTTGGGTCAGCCTCGATATGTACTTTCTTCCTTCAGACTCAAAGAGTAGGATTGCTTTCCCAGATGTGGAAGATAATCAAGAAGTAGTACCATGAAGGGCAAGGGGAAGGAAAAGCATTCCTTCCAAGGTCACAGGGACTACATTTGGTTTTATTAAAATTGTCATTGACTCTTAATTGTCCTTATGGACATTAGCTTTGAAATTTCCTGCAGAATCAACTGTGTGCAAATCACTTTGTTCAGCCAGACTTTTGACCTTTTGAAATACACATTGTGACGTCTCAGGATGCTAGATATTTCAAACTTCAGGTTTAAATAATGATGCTATCCCCTCTGGCTAAAAAATAATTTTCTTTCATTTAAGTTGTATAGAGCAACTTTTCAGTTAGCGCATAATGTCTTTTTTTAAGTCAGGCTTTTATTTTTTCCATTTATGAAGATCTGACATGAGTGTAGAAACCAGCTGGCTGAGTGAGTTGGATTCCACCAGAAAGTTTTTCAAAGTGACTTTAAGGCAGTTGTTTCCAGACGAAGGACCTTAACATAATTAAAAAAAAAAATTGTGTAGTTAAATATGTGGTAGGAAAAAGCTAAGTGGAAAAAATTAAAACAAACAATAGCATAATTTTAAAATAGTCAGGGAGGGGTAGACAGGAACCACAAGAGACATACTGTTTTAGATCAGCGGTTTTCAGCCTGTAGCCTGCAGATCTCTCTGCTCTGGGAGCTACTTCTAAAGGGTCTATGAGGGGAGATTAGGGGAAACATGCACACATATGCGTGAAAAAGCAGAATACTGGTGGGCTGGGGAGAAAATATATGGACGAATGAGGTGTGAGGAAGAAAATGGCCATTGCACGTCTGGGGAGAGCCAAGTGTTGCATGCTGCAGAAACAGGCCTGCCAGCGGTATGCTTGTGCTTCAGCACTGCTGAGTCTGAGCTAGTGAGCCTGGAGCTAAGCAGGGAAGCTGGTGGTAAGGGCTTTCTAGCATGGATGTCATGCTGTGAATGTGAATCTGTGCTGCCTGGGGATCTGCGGTGCTGTACTCTTGTAGTGCTGTATCATGCTGTGTGATCTTCCTCCATCTTTTTTAAAATAGTCTTGGGTTGTCTGCTTTCTGCATTATTGTATGGTACAAATATGAAGATTGGAGGGGTCACCATCCTGATGACATACACTACAATGTAATCTTTACGGATGCACTGAGATGAGACGTTCAAGGTAGTAGGTTTACTACTGCTTCAGGGCTTCAAAACCAACAAGATTGTTTTATAACTATTGCCACTTTTTGGGCAAGTTACCCAAGATGTCTGTCATATGGGATGTCAGAAGATGTTCATCGCTCCTCCTTGAGTTAGCCCCCCTTGAACTTTTTATTTCTCTTTCAGAATTGAAGAAATCTCTACAAGCACCTACTTTTGACAAATTTAACGTAACTCATGTTGACATCCTTTCTTGTTGCTGTCAAACAGTCTTTAGTGAAACTGAATTAAGGCTTTATAGGGAATTGAATAGCTTCCTGTGAAGAAGGGAGACAAGGAATCTCCCAGTATTTGAAATGTATGACAGAATGCACACTGGGTTCTGTATATAATCAGGCTTTCATCTGTATCCTCATATGAGTTTAAAAAAAAAAATTGCAAAGAGTTTTTAAGGTAAGTTCTGAACTGACTTATTCTTTTGGTGATCAGAAATGAATAGTTACTTTAAACGTCTATGAAACAAGTCTCTAGTGACACTTTCAAAAGATTTTCTGTGACACAGCCTGCTTCTAAATGTGTTTCATAAGACTTACAGCTGAATAGCTACTGCCGCATAGGAACGTGGGTTTTCATTTTTTAAATGTCTTGCTGTTGCACGTGAGCTTTCAGATTGAACACACTTCTGTGTGCTCTAAAAGTAAATGCATTAGGACTAAAAGGTCTGTTCTCAAATTTTTTGTAATATGCTGAGCAGCAAATTCTTTATCAAAGGTCAGAGATCCTGAAGTTGCCATGTCTGGAGGAGAGGTTGGTTTGCTCTTAAAACAGCATGCACTGCAGAAACTCTTGGTAGAGGCAAGTCTGCGGGAAAGCAGAGCTGTGTGTTGGGAGACAGTGGGGGAGGCCAACTACTGTATGAGGCTCTGTAGGTGAAGCGTCGCTTCAGGTAGTCAGGATTGAGTTTGTGTTCAGAGCTCCGTAGGGCATATTGCTTTGAGTCTTGCTCAGACTTCAAATTGATCAGTCAGAGCATAAAATTCCCTCAGAAGACAAACGGAAAGCAAAAAGAATTGGGAGAAATGATAAAAGGCACCACATAGGCAAAGCGAGATTTCTGAGTATGTTTGTTTTGCCCCTGACCATTTGTTATAAATGGTATAATTTTTTGTTGGTATCTGTGGCTCAAATCAATATGAATATAGGATCCTATCATGCTGGGTTCTCCTTGTCATCCCTGTGTAGGCAGTATTCTGTAAAATTACCTTATTCATCCCACTTCTGGATGCTTTGGATTTAAGAATTGCTGAGTTACTGGAAGAAATCTGAAGGCAAAGTTGGGTGTGGGAGACAAACGGAAGGACATTTTCCAGGTTTGTGTCAAGCACTAGTTCTTGCCACATTTTTATAGATAAATTCTGAATTCTTCCCACTGCATATCAGACAAAATATCAACAGCAGAATGAAAGGTGCTCAGTAAAAGTTAATTGTCATCAGGCCATTTATTCAAAATAATATCTTGATTGTGGTGAAAATGAATGTTTGGTACCTTGCAGTACCATTACTGTGCTCACTTTAAACACACATCATTACAGTTTTCATTTTCAAGAATCCATAAACCTTTTTTAGAGGATTGGTGTCAACCTGTGTTCTGTTTATTTTCTTGAAAGAAACTTTATCCGGATTGAGGATGGCTGTAGACTGACTTTTATTTTTGAGGTTGGTCAAAGTATGGGAGAGCTGATGGATTTTGTAAAAGCTTAATAGTGATTATTTAAAACATTTTGATCCTATTCTGATTTAACGGACATAGGAGAGGTTACTCAGTAAGGTTAATTCTGAATGAGAGCATGATCAGCTCTTACATTCTTAAGACTTACATTTATTATGGCTGTGGCTGTTTGATCATGAGTGAATATAGTGTACTATAGAACTCAGCAAATCCTTCCCCTAAGATTTTTAGGATCTCTGGAGCTTTGGAAAATATCTTCTAATGTAGAAGGAAGTTTTCTGTGAGGAAGTGGAAAACAACATCATTTTTATTTTTTAAGGAAAACAAAAAAAATTTCCTTCTTCTCTACTGCCCTTTCTCCAGCTGTGTTTTGTTTTCTTTCACTCAGAAATGTGTGTGTTTCTTTGAAGAGCTGTGAGTGCTGAAGACAACAACATGTGTGTGTATTTAGCAGCTACCACTGCTACCACTGGAAAACAAACTAGTGCTATAGAAGATTAAATGTAAACATCTAACACTGCAAAAGCTTAGGAGACATGGTGTTTATACATGACCTTCCTGTTTCCTCTATAACTTAGTATACCTGGCTAATAAAACCTATACTGGGATTCTGCTGTAACTTTCATCAGGTAGTACAATGAATTCAACCCCAATACAAACCTAATTTTCAAGTTTTAATAATGTCTGAGTTCCCATATTCAGATATTTTGGCATTAGTCTAATATACATGTCCAAATACTGCACAAGGAGGGAGATTACTGGTGATTTTAAATAGTAGTAAGTTCCTTCTTCAAAATAAAATTATTATTGAAATAAGAATCTGGTCCTCTCAAAACTTGACAGAAAATAGATTCTATTTTAGCCTGGTAAATCCACTCCATTTTATATTTTTCTGTACCTATTGAAAGAATACGTACTCAAAATCCATACAGACAATATTTGAAGTTATAGTTACTCAATGATACTCAAACAAAATTATTTATTTTGCTGTTCAGTTTTTCTTAGTAAATTTATTTTCTATTTCTCACTTAAATTATTTGTTGTCAACTCTAGAACTGTAATAACTTCTTAGTAAATGTGAACTAATGGTAAGCTGCAGAGCTTTTTAAAATGCTTTAAAGATTTTTTTACTTATTGCATTGCTTTTATATTAGAAAGCAAAATCTTAGCTAACTCTTCCCCCCCCCCCCCCAAGAGACTCTTCTGAAAGGAGTATGGCAATTTCCCAGACAGGTGAATGGTCACTTCCAGCCACCGGGTTAACAGACATAGGGTCAGGCTGGGTAAGAGTTTAAAAAGGTTTGTTCTTAGTTTAGGTGGGAGCTGATGCAGAATGGAGTTTAAGCACAATCTGAGCATCTGCTTTGTCCTAAGGTGAAGAATGGAAAAGCGAACGGTCACATTCATATTGTCACTGCCCGATTTTTGTGAGAATTCTTTAACCGACAGAAAAATAGGGGGAAAGGACAGAAGCGTTAGAGAGAAGGTATCTGTGATATCTGTTAGTTTGAAGAAGAAAACCTGCCTTTTCAGAAAATTGAAAATGACAGGCTCTGAATTTGTCCTTAGTATATCAGAAAGAGCGGTGAAGGATGAGGATCACAGTTTTTCCATGGTGATTCTTTTGTTTGTTAGTTTTTGCATTCACTTTTTTTGCTAATAATTTTGAGACTGATGAATGGCCAGATCTACCAAGTCCTTGTCACATTTCTAGGCTTCTCCTTTTGGTATTTCTTCCAGCATTCAAGCAGTCTTCATTCTTACCTGATCTCCATTCGCTCTGTTTCCTTACTGCCCTGTGGTTCAGAAAGCATTTCCTGTTGTATGCTTTCTTTTCTCCACATGTTTTCCTTCTCCTAATCCTGTTCCTTAACAATGTCTTGAGAGCTTGGGTAAAAATTTAAATTTAAATTCAATATTTTAATGAACATTAGTACAGTAATTGTTTTTCAGTTTTAAAGTATAGACACGCTTTAGTAGGGTATAACATCTTCACAAAAGTATGCTTATTTCTGTCACTGCAGGTGTTGATTTGCAGTGGCGTTTGTAAATAGTAATTCCATTTTCTAGTAGAAATCAGATGATAGTTGTTTATAGAAACATCTACTTTTTGCTTATAGTTTAAGTTGACTTTTTCAGTAAAAGGTAGTTGATGTATCGTTTGTCATGCAAAGCCATGCTTAGAAAGAGCAGAAAAAGGAGGAAAATAGTGTTGTGTGCAATCTGCAGTTTGTGCTGACCCATGGAGGAGGACAGTACTGTACATCATCTACAGTTTGTGTTAACCTTTATTATCACACTAGCTATTTAGATGGTCTTTTTTGTGCTGATAATGATGGTCCTTGTTACAGGCAGATGCAACGGAAGCCAGAAGCACCCGCAGTCACTTACGCAACATATCGAGGTTCTGCAAGGATTAGGCAGATACTGAAGAATCAATCAGAAACGGCTGAAAAAGGAGAAGAAAGTACTGAGAACAAAAATGGTTCAATGATCAAAGAAAATGGACAAATCCAAACAACTGTCTCTCCGAAATCAGCACACTTAATAAAAGAAAATGGAGAAGATGAGAGTAAAGATCATGAAGATGACGTCATAGTAAATTCTTCTGCAGTTAAAATGGGAATGAAAAAGTCTGTTAAAGTTCAGCATTGTTTGGGTAGCAATAAACATGAAATAACTGCAAAGACCACAACTTCATTTACCGAACCATCTCATGAGATAGACTTAAAACATACACCTGCATTAGCTGCAACAAAAATTGAAAGGACATGTTCACTAGATTCATTAATGTCATCTAGTAGTAGAAACAATGAGATCCTAACCAATTCCACTTCCCAGATTACCAGTTCCCTTAACATGAGTTCTGCAAGTGATTTGGTTGGAAAAGAAGTTGGACTGCTGGGAGAAGCAGAAGCTCAGTTTCAGGCAGACAAAAATGCCACTTCTAACTTTGATAAAGAAAATCATTGTTGTAAAGCAGCTAATAAGGAGTGCACAAAAGAAATGCAGGATGATTGTTTACATTCACACAAATCAAAAAATAAGACAGTTACTGAAGAACTACAGGTGAGTAAGGGAGAACATGGCTATAATCATCAAATGGATAGTCAGTCGGAGCTAACACCGGATGACCAGATGCTTCATTCCAGAACCGCTACATTTCAGCAGCAAGCTGATCAGCACACAGGTAGCGCAGATAAAGACAGTGATCCAAGAAAAAGCGATACACAGAAAACTGTGGCAGATGTAGAAAGAGAGCAAAATCCACAGAACTTTCTTGTTACTGCTCTTTTACCTTTTAATGAACAAATACTCACTTCACTTAGAGTGGAGTCCAGAGGAGAAAAATGCATAGCTGGAGGTAATCTAATTGCTTCAGTGTCATCTATTAAAAATGATGAAGATACAGTCATGGGCAGGGAGACTTGTAATGAAGAATTGAGTGAGTTAGGGAAGCCAGTGCACATACAAAATGATCACCAGTTAATCCTTTTGGAGAATTCTAAGGATACTGCCACACTGCAGACTGGTTTACTTTGTCTGGAAACTGAGGGTCTGAAAACAACAAAGGTTTTATCTGAAGTTGCAGTGGAAAACCTTGCCAATGTATCATCATGCATAGCTGTGTGTGAGAGTATGAAATCTAACTTCGATGAGCTGACAGCACCTCTCTCTGTTACTGATGAGTCTTCTTTTGAAACTGGAGGCTGTTGCGCAGCTTCTCTTCATCCTAGTTGCAAGACTGAAAATAAAACTGTAGGGAAAAGAGAAGTGAGTTTAAAAGATGTGCGAGAGACTGTTTCTTGTCCTGATGTTGAATGTGAAAAGAGCAAATCCTCTGAGCCTGTAGACATAAGCCTCTTGGAGAGCTCAGTTCCTGTCCACAACTGTGGTCCTGTTTCCCTTGAAACTGTTCAAGACATTCCTGCCAAGGCATTAGTTATGCTCACAGAAGATAATACAGCAACCAGTATTGACAGGACAGATGATCCTACTCCTGCTGCTTCTGAAATCAACAAGACTGGTATGACTGAGGTTGCTTTTGTTCCCTCTAAGTGTAAGGATTGCATCTCTGAACTTTCCTCTCATATTTCTAAGTCACAAGAAAACATTCTGGAGGCTTCTTTTTCTGCCTTGAGAGACGGAGAAAGAACTTTTGCCAACCATTCTGCTTTCATCTGTGAAAATGTTGATGTTGACGTAATTTCTGAATCTCCACCTGTTTCTGAAAATAAGTGTATTAATTTTTCTTCCAAGAAGGAAAACAGTAATAAGCCTAGGATATCACCTACAGTACTTGATTCTTCATCTGACAACCAAGGAAAAATGCCTCCTCCTGGCACTAACTCTGAAAATGGCCAGATTGCTAGATGGTCTACAGATTCTGAACAGGACAGCTTAATATTTCCAGCTGCTGGTTTTCGGAGAATAATCCCTGAGGACAGAATGATCAAGGCACCACTTTGCTCAGAAGACCTGAAAGCTTCATGCCTGGCTGATTCTCTGGAACGTGAGCTTACTCCAGCTATACTTGATTGCTCTGCTGCTGGAGTACATGGGAGGAGTGTTTGCATCCCCAGGTCCTCTTCACCTACTCTGGGATCCGGAGAAGCCTCCAACCTTTCCATTTCTGCCTTGGAAACATCGAGCATTGCTCAGGGGAACGGTTACTCCTCCAGCCACAGAGCTGATGATGGGGCAGAAGATGCCTCATCCGCACAACAGGCTGATGGCAGTCTCTTGGCAGAGATAATGCCGTCACCCATCTGTCCTTTGGAATCTTCAGAAGTGGCATCTGAGTCCGCCTGTACTGAGAGCGTGTGCAGAAATGCTGTGGGACAGGTGAATCTTGGTAACCATGCTTCTCCTATCTCAGAAGCCCCGTCTCTGATGGATGATCAAACAGCTGCTGCACCTGCAGAGTCAAATGAGCTCTGTTCTGAGGAACTACAGGAAGATACTGATGTGAAGGGACTAGAACATGCTAGATTCCAAGATGCTGCTGTTTTGTTTAAGAAAGCTGAGGAAATAGTGGACTCAGTTTTACACTTGGCTATAGAAGAAATAATAGCAAAACAAGCCATTGGTGTCTGCCAGCGTTGTGGAAGCAAGGATGGTTTAATGAACACGGATATTCTAAATGATCAGAAAGCTGGAACTGTACAGCTGAAAGCAGAAGAAATCCAGTCAGCTGTGCAGTCATTAAAACATTTCAATGAGAGCAGCAGAGGAGGCTCATCTTCATTTACAGGAAATGAAACAGTGGATACAAATAATCAAGATGAAAAGATACTATCTTACATCCCTGATAAAATTGACCTACATAGTGCACTAGCACTAAAAGCAAAAGAAATAATTGATGAAGTCATTAACTCAGCCAAACAAAAACTGGCATCCAATCAGTGGCAAGGCAGTGAGAATAAAAGGCCTTCTGAAAAGGTTGAGCCTGAACCTAAGGCTGAAACCCCAAAAATTTTAAACCTGGATATGAAGTTACCTGCCAAAACACAGAAACCGACAGAGAACACAGAAACTCGGAGTGTAGCTGTAAACTGTGAAAAGGCAGATTGCTCAGTTCTTTCTTTACTTCCAAATAGTATGGAAAATGGCATAGATTGGCCCCAAAGCGGTGAAAAGATACCAAATAATGCATTTACGTGTCAAACAAATGGATTCCTACCCACTGGTAGTTCAGCAAGGCCAGAATCGGATCTGATGACACCAGCCAAAGAGAGACAAAATAGAAAGGTGTGTGAACATCTGGCTGCAGCAGAGTTGTGTGGCAAAGCTGGAGTATCAGCAACTAGTAGAAAATCTGATGGATCTTCACATTTAATACATAGAGATGCTAGTGTGACTGAAGAGATGCTTCTGTCACTGCAGTTAAAAGATTCATGCAATAATACAAATATGCCAGAGTGCACGTTGCTGCCAACTGTAAATGTTAATTTGTCCTCTTTTATGTCTGATGAAGAATGTATCAGCATGCAGAGTGAATCCAAAGACAAAAGCAGTCCTCAGGGTTCTCTGGAAAGGAATGCAGAGGACAGTCCGTATGAACACTGCGGAAGAGAAGCTGCAGAAGAAGTACCTGCACAAATAAAAGCAACCTTAGAAGATCTAAAGGTGGTGGAGAGTAAAGAGGAACTAGCAGAAGGGGCAGTTGAGATAGCAGAGGTTAATACTGGATTAAATACACAGTTCACTGTACCGGAATTGTCTGTTATTGGAGAGGGCAGTGAAGGGAAAAACTGCTTCAACACACTTTTTGCGCAAAATAACGAGAATCTGAAGCAAGTGAAGGATCATGACATGAAGAGAGATGATCAGCTTGAAGAAAATGGTCTGGACTGTAGTGATGACATGAAGGAACCGTTGGATCTTTTGGCCATTTCTCCACTAATTGAACAGTGGGAAAACAGTTCTTTCACTATCATTTATGAAGGTGCCCTTCAAACTGAGAACAAAGCTGTCTCAACTGACGATACGCAAACTGGTTCGCTTTCTTCTTCTGTTCTGCCTTTGGATAATATAGATCATCTAATGCGCGAAAGAGCAAAGAGTAAACACGAGCCAGCCTGTCTTTATGGGAAGGATGGGAAGGATAAGAAGTTGAATGAAGCGACAGATAGCTGTAGCTCGGAGTCATTTCTGAGCGTGGAGGCTAAGCGCTGTAGAATATATCCTTTCTCTTTGTCTCCAATATATGAAGACGACAGCTCCCAAGAAGACTTACTTTCCACAGACATGTCACCAGAAGGCCGTCCTAGTGGAATATCTAAAGATAATACTGACGACGCTTCTGTGCTGTCCCTTCTCCAGTTGGTTTCTGAGCGCTTACAGTTTACTACTCAGTTCAGTAAAGAGGACGAGGAGGAGGGAGTGGAGGACGAGGAGGAGGAAGAATCACCATATGAAGAAAATGTGCTTGATGTTGAGAGAGAAGGAGAATGTCTTTCCAGTCAGTGGAGAGGGAATTCAAAACCAACCCTTCAGTCAAATGACCAAACTAGATTTTTGTTTCCTGAACAATCACCGCTTCTTTCAAAGGAACAACTTGACTCTAAGGAGCAACCAGAACTGTTTCCAGATGTGGCTTCTCCCAGTCAAACACCTTGTAAGCCAGTTTCACAGAAAGCTGATGCCACTCTCAAGCATCCTCCTACAAGTGTGTACTACCAGTATTTGAAATCTGCCAGCAATTGCCCCTCTGAGAAGGGGCCCAGGTTTGGAAGCATTCTCCAGGATATGTTGCAGCCAAAGATTCATTGGTCTCAAGACAACACCATGCCAAAACTGGGAGAACTGTCAGTGGTAAGACGTTGTGTCACATCATATTAGTAATCGCAGTGATTAGCCCAGATTCAAAATTGCTGTCTCCCTGTTCTCCTTGCTCCCTTTTTAACATTAATTCTTTGATCTTAAACAGCGTAATTACTGTCATTTGTTATAATAGTTTATAAATATAAAGTCGTCTTATAAAATAATTTTTAAAATGTACTATTCTTGGTTCAGCGCACAGCTGAAAGTGACTTAATTGTAAAACAGAAGATGTGAACAGAAAGTACAGTAGGAAAATATGCATAATAGCAAGTCTGTATAGTAGCAAAACACAGACTTGTCGATGTTAAGGACATTTCAACTTTAAGATGAATGAACTGCCTTCTGTATGAAATTTGTTCTTTGATTTCTTCTACTTCTGAGATTAGTAGAGCTGCATTGTCCAAAAAGTATAAATACTTGCTTTTACTGGTCTGTTCGATTGTTTCATTGCAGAGTCTTCTACAAATTGTAGCTCAGTTAGCAAGTAATATAGCTGCTTCCACATATTAGCATTTCTTCTTTAATTTATTTAAAGCAATGGCAGATGAGGGTGTGGAAACAGTTCTTCTAATATCTAGAAATTGAAAAGGCCGCACTGACCAAATGCGTAACTGAAGAATAACATCTTTCCATGATGTTGGGAATATTTCAGTCTGTGGTAGAGGCCTGCTTTGGTTTTGCCACTGTTAAAACACGCAGTTTATTGTTTGCTGGGAAAGGGTAGTATATCTCCAAAATTTGTAACTTTCATAATAGTTCTTCCTTTCTACCACCTGCTGCTGTCTGCCGATTGTTTGATTCTGTTCAACTATTTACACCAACTCTGAATGATAGTGAAACAAATCTTGATTGTTTCTGCTAGTGACAGTTGCATACATGTAAGGAATAGTGGAACCAGAATAATCTGTCTATGCTTTATGCTACTGTTGTAGATGTTAATAGTTGTTTTCCATGTCCTTTTAATTTCAGAACCTCGTTGACAGGGCATGTCTCAAATACAATCCAAGACCAGGAAAGGTAAGCTGAATTTGTGTCGCGCAGATCAATATGATACATGGAATAATTTGTTATACCAAAATTTTTGAAAGGAAAGCATCTGAAGTTGTTAGCCTAGTTTTCTATATTTTAGTGGTGCATATGCTTGCACATGCTAATAATGAGATTATATTATTAAAAATCCTGCCACTAGTAAATTTATTATATTTCTGTCAGCAGCTGCTGGTTTAGTTCAGTAGAGTGTTTCATAAAAGAAGAAAATGTGTAGCGTATCAGTCAAGTGGGCACAAAGTGAAACAGGTTTTATTCCAAGCAAAAAATAACTGTCTGCACTGTATGTTGAAATGGGCCCTCATTCGTATGCATTGTATGTTGTTTCAGATTATTATTTATGATATTTATGGCAGCAAAAGTAAACAAGAAGTTAATTCTGATGTGCTAGATACCACGTCCTGGATCTTTCCCATTGGAGCATTACTTAGGATAATTAGAGGATGGTAAGAAATCCAGGTCATATTTAAATAAAGTCTTTCCAAAAGACTGTATATGTTTTTCTCTTGTATTTTCATTTCTTTTATTTATGACACACGTCTGATCTGCAAGAGTGTCTTTTTCTTTCTTTATAATTAGACTGATACCAATGAAAAAAGCTTGAAACAAGGCTTCAAATGCTGCAGTACAAAAAAAAAAATATATTGTTTCTCCGGGGAACTAGCTTCAAACAGAAAGTTTCTAATAGAACCACAAGTAAGTTTAGACTTCTTGCCTGAAGTGCTGAGACAGTACAGCCATAATCATCGCTAGAAGCATGTGTATGCCAAAGAAAATGTTTTTTTTTTTTTACAGTTCAGTTTCATTATACAGTAGCTGTTGCAAAAGTACCATAAAATGAACAATCTCAGCTGCTGTTTGCAATGTAGCATTTAGAGGAATGTGTATGCAGAAGGAAATACAAGTGCCTTTAAGGTAGATTTTGCAAGCGTTTCTTGGTTTGCTTTGGGAAGCTGGGGCTGAGACCATGTCAGTTGTTGCACTGGAATTTAGTTGGTAGCGCTTACAGTGAATGTTTCTGACTGTCAGCTGTAGTAACAATGCATGTCACATTTATGTAGTTTCGAAGCAGCTTTGTTTGGTTTTGCATACATTTATTTCATGCCGTAAGAAATACTGAATGCCATTATTAGTATGTATATATTTGATTCCTTGTGTAGTATCTGCCTGAACAGGACATGTTTTGATGTGTTAATTAATATATTTGTTCCGGTAAAATAAGGCTTTTTATTTACATTGTGTTTTAGCTGTATTTTTACACAGTTAATATTTTAATTTATGCTAGGCTACATCCTGGAGGAGAATCGTGTATTTTATTTTTAAAGCACAGAAGTACAAGCCCTGTATTTATCTAAAGTGAATGTGACTACTGAGGGACAGCACAAGAAAGGTCTGATAGTTGGCTTGATAAAAAGAGCTCATTACTGAGCTTTCTAACAAATGTGCTGTGTAAGGACAGTCTTACCTAACAGCAGCAACTCAGTTCATGATATTATTATTACAGTTGGATTTTTTATGAGAAACCAAAGTTCCAGGGTCGGAAATACGTTCTAGAAGAAGGAGAGACTGTGCTGGATCATCTTTGGGATCTCCCGGGTGTGAAACATCGTCGAAGAAACCTCACAGTTGGTTCAATCAGACATGTAACAAAGGTATAGACTTTGTTGATAATATACTCGCACACATAATTAATTTCTGTTGGCAGTCGTGGTGTATTACTAGCAGTGGACAATGTGTGTATGCTGTGTTTCCAATTTTATTCAAGTTTGCTATGAATCACGTTTTTTCACCTTCAAGATAAATTTTCCTTCAAGATAGGCTTTTCTTGCACTAAATTTCCCTTTCTTCATGAAGGTTATGAGCAGATGGACTATCTTACTTTGCCACCATCTTTACCTGACACAGTGACTCCCTTCCTTTTAGATGTTTTCCTGTCCAGTTAATTGAAATTAAATGGAGTCACTTCATATTTTCCAAATGTTTATCTTAAGCTTAAACTGTCTACTGTGTCTGTATGGATTCTGTTTCAGAAATTAGTAGTTGGCTTTCCAATCCCATTTGTATGGCGTGGTCTCCAAAAATTACTGTCGCTCCCTCTACAGTTTTGTGCTATCTGTAGGGGTTCTATGTGGACAAGTGGTGCACCTCAGCATCTGGCTGTGTGTACAGCCAGAGGTTTAAAAGGCGTTTTGTTGAAAAGATAGGAATCAAGTGTCTAAAACTAAATATAATGCATCCATTGTTATGCAGTGAATGGGAAATATATTTACCAGATCGTGTGATTTGAGAAGACTTAGTGCTCTTGTTGTTTAGCACAACATTCCAGTTATTCACAGGGTAATAGCCCTTTTACAAGTGTTAATTCTCTAGCAGTATCGCAATGTGAAAGTTTTTCAGAAATAGTGGTGTTTCTTTGTTCTTTGCTGGTATGGAGGTCATTTTAAAACTGATCACCATTTTAAAACTGATCACCTTTTTGTCGTCAGTACAGGGCCATAATGTCATAACAATTAGAAATTCTTCATTCTCTTGTTAAGACTTAACAATAAATAAATAAACTCAAAAGAGGCTGGCTGAGGGCATGAATAATGAGGTTAACATTTATTTGAGCTAAACAAATTAAAAACATTTGACCAATATGGAGTATGAATATTGATCAGTAATGTGGAAGGCGGCTAAATAATTAAAGTAGTACCACAGTCACATGTGGAATTCTGGTCTGAAGCCAAGGGAAGCTGGGTGTGTCTTGGGTATCAAAGAAAACCCTTCAATAGGAAAGGCAGTGTGGTTAGCTTCATCGTTGCTTGATAAAAATCTTTGTAATACAGCTAAATAGGTTCAGGCATTGTTCTTCCAGTATGTGGTTCATTTGTGTGGAAGACAGATGGAAAGTTTTGTTTACAGTATACTAGTTCGGGAATCAACACTGTTTCTTGTGTAACTTAAACCTCTAGCGGGTATGGTTGGTTGGGAGGACTTTTGCTGCTAGTCCATAGGGCTGGTTGGAGCTAGTGTGGGTGTGGAACTCACTAGTCTGGGTTTTGTCCTCTAAACCTTGATTTGTGAAAGTATCCCTCTTTTTTAGGTTGTACTACAGCTGCTGTGGAACTACTTTTAGAATGTAGTTTGCCAAAGTGCTACTTTTCTTTCTTTCTTTTTTTTTTTTTTTGGTGAAAAATACAGACATTGTTTTTAATTGACAAATAGCTGTTTCTTTTTCAGGCAGCTTGTGTGTGTGTGATCTGCAGGATCACATGTTTTACTGTCATTCTCTTTTTCATAGGCTGGGTAGCTCAGTGGCTTTTCTCCTGCCTAGTTTGGTCATACTGGCTGTGAGTCCAGGCTGTCTGGCTTGCCTTCTAATTCTTTATTGGCTTTTTATGGTGCTTGTTTAACAACTGCTCAGATGCCTTGAGTTAGCAGATTTGAAAATTGGCTAAATATTTGAGAAGAAAATGGCTTGCCAAGAAGAAAAAACCAGATGTTTACTAAAGAAACGGTAGGAGGTACATTTAATATTATTTTTATTTTTTACTGGCAGATGTTAGTTTGCTGAGAAACAGTCTGCCAGTAGCTTCGTCCTGATTTGGCTTCAAGCCTCCACAAAAAGCAAAGGTTCTATTAGCTTTGTGGTTAACCTGTGGCTTGACTTACTGTGGATACACATTAGATGTATCCATGTGTGTTTAATTTGAAGGAACTTAGGAGGAAGGGGGAAAGATCCCAAAGGAACAGATCGTGCAACTAGTAAAACGAAGACCTATTTGAAGTAATGAGGAGTCTGAACTCCACTAAGGCAAGTCAACATGGGCCTAAGCTAGCAAAATCTGCCTGCACACACAGGTTCAATGCAGCTCCTGCAGCACAATCTCTTTAGCCAGGTCAGTTCTCTGGTCTACTGCAGAGGCATACATCAATCTTATGGACTTGGAGGGCTTTTTCTATCTGTTTCTGGGAGCCCAGAAAGCATGCTAAATGTTTCTTTCCTGAAAACAAGAGCTGAGAAGAGTTGATGATGTTTCCATTCTCGAGTAATCTTGTAAACCACTGTTTTGCAAGGTGATGAGATCTGAAACAGCAGTTTATAATCTCTGTCTGCAAGACAGTTAGGTAGGGAATAACAGGATTCCTTGTGGACTCTCCTTAAGCAAAGCTTTTTGTAATGGGAATGTTCACAGTATTACACGGAGGGTGTGTTTCTTTTTTTTGGTGTGGTTTGCTAGGTGAAAAGAAGTTATTAATTCAAGCAGTGGCTACTTTGTCAGATGCCATGGGAAGACACCTAGTAGCTTCAGATTGTATCATTGGCTAGTTGGTATTTTCAGGGCAGTAGTAATTAATTTCCTTAATATTACTTTACTTTACTACCAGCCCTGTTGAGTTCTGTAGTTTGGTTTGGTGGTGATAGGTAGGAGCAAAAGTGGTACAGAGCACGAGAACTGGGAGAAAACTATGAATGGATAAAAAAGGCTGGAGTATCAACAGAGAGTAGATTTAAAAAAAAAAAAAAGTTGCAGAAGCTGACACGTCCCAACGATAAATTGTATATTGAAAGTAAGATGCATGTCTAGACTGTATTAGCAATCGTGTGAATACCAGAACTAATTAGGCCTGGTTTTCAACAGGTTCTTCTCTCATCATTATTTTGGCTTTAGCTTAAGAAGTCAGACTTAAGTAATTCTTTGTCCTGTTTTTGACATAAAGGGCTACCTCATTTAAATAGGCTATTTTGATCACTTCAGTCAACAGCTTACAGCTCCAAGGAGAAGATCGAGGAGTGCTGAAATTACTTAGCCCTGCTGGTGGTGTTAGGGCTATAACCCTAGATCAGAAGAAGGGTAAACAGCTAAGACCACCTTGAGGGGGTTGAAGGCTCTGGTTGGAGCTCTTGGTCAGACTAGAAAAATGTCAGAAGCCACCGAAGAGTAATATTTAATGCTAAGGTCTTGAGGGTCATCTTGACCCTCTTCAGAAGAAGCCTTAACCTTTCTGCTGAGGGGTGTGTCGCTGTTTTGGAATTGTCTTCTGTGCGAGCTAGCGAGAGTATTCCCTGTGCTTTTGAAAACATCTCTGCTCCCAAAAGACCATGAGGGAAGCACAGGCCCTCCAGAATAACTCTGGAGGCAGGAGAAGAGTACTGCAGAGTAAAGGAAGACGGAGTGGGATGCCCGGAGGCTATGACCTACCTAAGCATTGCTGGTTGTGTATTATCATTGGAAATGAACATAACTACCTATGATGTTTGCTGTGCTTTTTATTCTGTTTTTGCCTGACGTGTCAGTAGGATAATGAATATGGCATGAGTTTGGACTGATTGTGATGGGGTGGCAGGGCTGGGGGCGGGGGGGTGTATGGAGGAAACCTTCCCGTTCTGGATCTGTCCTGAAATGCTGTGGTAATAGCTTTGCATGGTAATAGATTTGCATGTGGGTATCTTATTTGAAAATCTTGACGCCTTGCAAATGAAAGGGCTTCGGACTGAAGGACCTAGTTCTAAACCTGAATGCTATCGTATTCGTGTGGTTTTCATTTTGTTTCTAAAGGTGGTGGCTTTATTAGGAATGTTAGAGAAGCCTCTGAAAGTAATGATGCCTATTAAATATGCACAGGCAAATATGAACATGCTAGGGCAAATATTTACCAAGCTAAAGTTTACATGCTTAAATTATATAAATTAATGGCATAGTATCTGAGTGTACATCTGCAAATACATAGTGTTCACCTCATACAATAATACTAAATTTTTTCATTTTCTGCAGTCTGCAGACTCATTATTTAAGTCAAAATGTACATTTGGGATTATAAATAAAAGTGCTTAGAAAATATAATTCTTGCTCAAACATGTTATTACCTTTAAAAATAGGTATTTGAATTGCTTTTGACGGAGACCTCAGTTTACTATGGGACGCTTTATGAAAGGACTTTGTGGACTTACTCTAACAATGACAAAAATGCCATTGCAATGAGAAGAGGTTTTTTTATGACTGTCAAAATCTGGCTGGAGGGAGATGGTGATAAGTAGGAGAGATTTTATTGTGAGTGCTTGTGCTTTACCTGCCCTTTGGAGAACTGCTACATTCTTCATCTGTTGAGGGTGGAACCTGCCTCGTAAGCTTCAGAGTCAGGAAAGCAAACTTGAAAGGAGAATACAGACTGGCTTTTTCCAATCTTCAAATGGGGAAAAAAAAACATAACATCCTACTGAATTAAAATTAAAAATACTCTGTCTCATATTCTGTCTGAGCCCGCAGGCAAGCGTACTTTATTTTGCCACTTGTCTAGTCTTGTAAATACTTCGTTTCAGAATTTATCTGAAACCATTATGAGTCTAGCATCATTATTTGTGGAATACTTATAGGTGCAACTTCTGGTTTTCCATATCAATCTTTCTTGTTGGATTCACAGATTTCAGCCTTCTCATGTATCACGTATTATTAGGAAAAAAAAACAAAAACAAACCCTGAACATCAAATAATTCTTAACCATGATTTAATAAGGTACATATATATGTGAAAACTATGAGGAGACTTCTTTTTTTAAAAAATCTGTCTAGCAATACACTTAGAATTGAGGAACGATGTTCCTTAGCACTTTGCCATAAAGTAGCATTGTACTAAAAGTCTTTTTTTCCTAGTTTTTCTAGTTTTGCTCATCTGAAAATAAAAATTCTGGTATTGCAGTTTTTGTTCTGAAAAGAAATAACATGCATTGTTTGCAAGGCACAATACAGAGGAAATATGAGTTGCCAACACACAGTATACTGTTTTACTTCAGGTCTCATGAGGAAAGTGAAATAATATCCTGAAGCCCATCTATTACAATTGCCATGTTTATTGCTGACAGTTAAATAACTACTGAAAGAAGTTTGCTAACCAAAAAGAGGTGTGTTTCTATGTGTGGGATGTTACTCCATCGTTTGAAAGCTCCACTCAAAACCTATGTGAAAAAGGAGGACAAGCAGGTGGTGTCATGAGATGAAGTGCTATAGCTTTAAGAGCTTTTGTGCCCTGATGCTGGGTTCCTCTGCAAGCTCTTGTGTTTTGACTTTCGAGTCTGGTAGAAGCCATAGGCCATGTGGGATCTCTGTCATGATGTGACCCTGCCGGGGTCCTCAGCAAATCCAGTAACCAGGTGCTCCCGTGAGGGCACCCTCAGGGGCAGCTTCTTGTCCCTCTTCTCCAGTGCATATTTAAGGAGCATCTTCCTCCAGCCACATTTAGGACTTCCTGGGTCTCTTCGTGCTATCCAAGCCCTCTAGCCTAATGCAAATGGGCCCATGAGTCAGGAGGATAAGGGAAGGGGTGGTGTGAAGTTATCACTGAAGGTTTCCAGCTACAGCTGAGCAAACTCTGTAAGCACGTGAGAGAGCTGCCTTTCACTGTAACAGGAAGACTGTTCTGTAATGCGCTGCTGAAGCAGGGCCTTACAGAAGATCTTCATTGATTCTTGACGTGTTTGACTGCTGAAAAATATTGGCAATGCATTTTATATAAATATTATTAATGTGGTTCGCTAAAATCCCTGCAAATTCTAGAGAAGATCATGTGTTCAATAAGTTGTTCTTCAGCATAGTCTCTATCAATAGAAAACCTTCAGTAAGGTAACAGAGGTTGTTGCTCCTTAGTAACAGAAAAACAGCTAAAGTGTTTACTTAACAAAGCAAATATTTTCCAGTACTGTTCTTTTTCTTTCTTTGTCCAGAATGCTGTAGATTTATTTAGCATGACAGAAAATTGAACTCAATATGACTTGAAACCATAGATGCATTACAGAACCTAATTATCACCAAGGAGGGGAAGTGGGAATGAAGTACTAGACATTTCTATAAAGTTCTAATTATCCGTGTGTCATATCTATCTATATGTGTGTTGTGGAAGCACTGTCTTTAAAAAAAAAAAAAAAAAAAGTCGGCAGTATTATGTGCATAGTTTCTCTATCAGTAAATAATGTTGGATCATTTACTTGGAGAGCCTTTAAACAGCTTTCTGAAGGTAGCCTAATAGGCATATATGCATAGTTCTATTTGAAAGTCAGTGGGACTTTACTTCCCTTAGCTTTTCTAAAAATCCCAGTATTCATTTAAAAACCTTCCATCGTATGAAACCAGGAGTTAGATTAGAAGGGTGAGAAGACAGGGGGGAAAAGAAGGAGACATTACTGGTCCTTTCCCCACTGCAATGGGGCAGACTCGGCAAGTGTGGGTAAGCCTTACCTTTTGACTTGTTTCCATAGGACTGTGACGTTCCAGAGGTAGAGTTCTGCCTGGCAGCTGGTGCTACAGAGGGACTTCCTATCTGCATACAGAGTGCAGTTGCCAATTTAGAAGAACTGGATGTTGAGAAAAACCCTTATATAAGTATCAAATCAGGAACGTGAGTACTGAACACTTTTAATAGCATTTTGCCAGCAGGTAGAGGCGTAACATCATGGGGTGAAAGTCAAGTCAGCAATAGGAACAGTATTTGGGTTTTTGTGGCTACAAATCAGTTAACATATAGTAGATATTCCCAGCTCTACACTTCAGCATTGTGCTATGTGGCCTCCTAGCAGTGGAACCAAATTTTTGAAGGCATGTTTCCTGTAGTTGCTGGCAGAAGTCTTCTATAATTCCATCTTTGAGTAGCTTTATAAATAGAACAAACAGTTCAGCTATCATTAGCTTTTAGTTCATTGGAGAACAGATAATGTTTCCCTAGTCACCCACCCTGTTATATCTATAACACAATGGCTGAATTCCAAAAAATTAATATTACATCATGTGAGCATTCCTCAAGCTGCAGCCATATCCTGGCTTTCTGGAGAGAGGTGATGCAATATGATACAGGCCCCTTGGTAGCCTAGAATTTTCCTGTATTCAGCGGAGTAGTCTGTTTCCTGGGTAAATGGCCAGCACTTCACAGTTCCTGAAGTTTGGGAATTCTGTGCCTTTTATAAATAATTCCAGAATGACATTAGCTATTCTGTTGAAAAGAGTCTTGAGTTTGCCTTTTTATGTGAGGCAAGCCTTCCTTCCTGTGATCTCACAATATGCGTATGAAGATTGAGGTGGTGAAGGAATTTAAAATGAAGTTTTGTCTTAGTTTTGATAGAACTTTGTCTAGCTTTTAACTGCTTGTAGTCTCTGTTTGTAGTTTTAAGAAACTAATTTTCTGTATGGCTCAATGCCTCTTCCTCCATTCCTTATTTGGTCTACTTACCCTGTGTCCAGCTTTTGCATTCAGCTTACTTTTTGATTTAAAACAGTCTGAAGGAGTCTCAGTATTTTTAATCTTCATGTTAAAATTATGATAGCCTGCTTTCCAATGGATTGCTGTAAATAATCGTATTTTAATAATTTCCACTGAAAAAACTGAGTGGGATTGATGTTAGAAGCCTCTTAATTACTAAGGTGGCAGTCCTAGGTAAAACTTCATGCAAGTGTCTCATCCTCATTACTGGCATTGGTTTTGTATACTACAGTGTAACAAACTGGCTTCTTAAGGTAAACAAACAAATTGGTAATTTCCTGCTCTTTCATTCATGTTTAGCTTGGATTGAGAAAAAGTCTCTGAGATCATCTTAGTATTGATGTTGCCAGTGTATTTAAATAGAGCATGGTTTTGATGTACTGGCAGTATTAAAACACATTGTCTAGCTCTGATGAGTACAAAAAGAAAAGTAATTTTAATAAGATCATTGTGTTTGTAACGTATCTGATAATAATAAATCCTTTATCCTTATTGTTCTAGATGGCTTGCTTATTCAGACTTTAATTACAAGGGAGAGATGAAGGTTTTGGAAGAATGCGATTCACCATCTGAAATTCCTTCAGCAGATGTCAAGTCTTTGCGTCCCTTAAAAATGGTGAGGACTTCACAGTTCTCTAATAGGTTGTGTGACTGCCTTTTTCTACCGTTGTTTTTTCCCACCAAAGGTTTTGATCTAAATATAACTTAGGTTCCAACATCCTTTCAGAGTTAATCCTTAAACACGTAAGACTCCTCTCACACCACAGTGCGTTTGCAGTGTTGTAATGGTACAGCATTCGCTTGTTCTAGGGCTTGCTGGGCTCCTGCATCTGCCGAAGTAAGAACACATAGTCAGAGGGAGCGCCTAATTCCCTAGGACGCTTTCCTGGGGAACTGCTGTTGTTGAGGGGAGACCAAATAAGATATAACTGGAAGACTCGTAATTGGCTTGCAATCAACACCAATTCATTAACTAAAAAGACTTTTCAGAAGTTGTTGGTTTTCTTTCTTAATGGTACAGCTGGAGTCTGCTGGGGATGAAAGACCAGGTCAGGAGTGCATTACTGAAAAATAGTAGCATTCCTGTGACCACACATTGCAGAAAAATCTTGGGAGGTGCAGCTAATTTTTGTTACAATAGACAGCATGTAGATCTAAATATGAAAGAGATGTGGAAGGGTATAACACATAATTCTTCTGTATACATAGCAAGTCTACAGAAAGAAAATTTAAGAGCCACAAAGGAATAAGATCTAGCAGCTGTCTTGTTAGTTGCTCATGGGAGGTAGGTGTCTTATTCCCCACAGAACATCATTCACTAACATTTCCAGAGAAAATGCATTTGTTGTATTTGCTCTTTGACCGTAGACGTGAATATGTCAGCCTATATTTTCTTTCTCTCCTATAGTTCCGTAGAGTTTCATCACTTGTGCTTAAGAAACTTGAAATATATGCCACACAGCTTTAAAAGTTATATTTTAAAAATTGGTCAATGTAAATGAATTAAAAAACCACAAAGTAAATATTTGCTTTAGAGTGCTAATAGACAACAAAGGAATAATTTAAAATTGCTTACACCCCTACAGGCTTCTCAATGCACTGATTTTATTTGTAGGTCAGGTTTATGGTGTCCCTGGCTTTTATGAATTATCAGAGTATTTAAACTAGTTTTTGATTTGGCCAACACTGAAGATGGTGAATATGATTACAAAGGCTTTGTGATCTGATAGTACTGTAAAATACAAGTCAAAACATCACTAAGTTTTACATAAATGCCTCTTTTTTTTTTTTTTTTTTTTTTTTTTTTTTCCCTTCCCCCTAGGGTGGACTAAAGGTACAAATGCCAATGAATGTCAAGGTAAGCACTGAGGACACTGACAATAAAATATGAGCACACTGGAAATACAAAACCTTTGTTTAGACTGTTCTCTTTTTGTTGGGCACGTGATGTTTGATTAAGTATTCAGTGTTTGCTGCTGAAGGAAAATGCACTAATACTGTCAAGTCCACTTTCTTGCTAGTGTTCCATGAGATTAAAAGTAGTAGTAGTTTGATTTTTATGTATTAGGAGAATGGGAGTTTGCTATAGAAAAATTGTAAAGCTTTTACAACATAAAGTGAGTTTTTCTGACTGACGTATCAGTCACTGTAATGGAAAGGGGTCAGGAGAGATTTTTCCATTTAATGTATAAAGTGTAAAAAAAAAAAAGGGGGGGGGGGGAGGAGTGAATGGGGAGGGGAAGGAAGGGGGCAGAAATAGAACCCTTCCTTCCTATACCTGGTCCCAATACAAGAGCCATGAGTGAGACCATGACCCTTCTGTGACTTAAGAGCAGAAAGCTAATCCAGTTATTGCTCCTTTTTCTCTCCTTTTTCTATTTCTCCATAAAAATGCTAATGCTTTAGGTAACTTAATTATACAAATGCATGCAAGACTCAGGAATTTTTCTAATAAATATTGCAATAAATATTAATACTATTAATAGCAGATCTGTGTGGTTTTGTAGATGAGGAATCCAGGGGGTGTGTTAACTGCAGTAACTGAAATAACTTAAGCAAAGTACAGAGAAAGACCTCTTGTCTACTTTTTGAGGGGTCAAGCTCAATTTGTCTAGCTGTGACCAGGTAGGATTCACTGCAGGCTAATATACACTGCCCATGCATAGGATTACAGGATAAATCACAGTCGCATAGCTCCAGAGTACATTTATGTATATAGAATTGTGTGAATAAGTATCCTTCTGTGGAAATGTCTGCAAGTAGCCTGAGAAGCCTATCTAAATCCAAATAGGGTGTCTTCAGCTTCTAGGGTACTCAAGAATCAGAAGGGCTGGGGAATGCAACCCTGAATTTTCTTCATAGCGGTGGCTTGTTTGGGCGTGGGAGGGAGAGGAAGGTGTCTTTCACATACTGTAGCAATATACACCCCCAGACTTTCAAGTCTGGCATACTCATATTCAGGGCATACTCAAGGCATTGTTCAACATGTTTTCTAGATAATAATATATGAGAAAACTCACTTTGGAGGGTGGTCCAGAGAGTTTTCAGAAAACATCGGTTCTGTGCCAGCTCTGTTCAGTAGTGAAGAGGAGTTTCAGGAAATTGGATCAATACGTGTAATTGGTGGAGTGTAAGTATATTTCACTTTTGAATTTATTTACTTTAAAATAGTAAATCATAACTAAATGCTAAGAAGTGCTGACTAAGGGGTGTTTAGAATATCTCACTGTAAAATATTTTGAAAATAAAGGAATATGTATTTCTCTTGTCAATTATGTCTTGGATAAAATAACCTCTCCATATGGCTTATTTATCTAAGGGAATATAGGAGGGTAAAACTAAGTGTGAAGGAGATGTGAAGTCAATATTTGCCTTTTGGATGCCAATAAACTAGGCCACTTTGTTCCTTAATGACAGCATTCATACAGAGCTTTAATTTATATTGCTTTATACTTCTGATTGTCTCTACTTAATTCACTGAAATGACTTTAGGGTAGGTGTGGTCAGTCTTCAAGTTGACATTTTAAATGCCTCTGAAATCTGTAAACTGTTTTATTGTCTTAATGGTTTTCCTTTGCCACCTGTTGCATGTTATCTAGAATTAAGAATCCACCCTTATTTTCCTTTCTTGAGGCCTCAGATTGATTTTCTGTTGCCCTATCCCTCTGTCATACACACACACGCACAAAAGGGGCTGTGTGGCATAGTCCTTGGGTGGACTGCTCACAACGTAGGCTCAGCTCCAGCTATTGTAGAGAGCTATCGAACTCATGCATTGTTCTTTCAGCCTCTCCCAAGGCCCAGCAGGGTAGGACTGTTTGAAAGCATGCAGGATGGTTGCTTCTGCCAAAATGCTTAGCAATAAAATAGTTTTCAGAAACGTTAATTTTTTTCTTAGGGGATTTCACTCTTAATACTTCAGTATAAAAATTCAATAATATGCCTCCTTTCAGGCTGTTGTCAGAATCCTGCAAGCACTAAATTCAAAATAAAAGTAATTGAATACTCAAATAATCTATTCATAAATACATTATGTATTAAGCTATATGGGAAGCCTCAAATTACTAAAAATCATCCTTTCTTCTCTTGTGGTGGCTTTTATTTTTAACACTGTGGTAACTTACCCAGCTGAATTAATGTAAACCAAATGATATTAAAAGTAAAGCTCTTCCTGCCTGCCAAATTTCAATGCTGACAGAATTTGTACAGCAGTTCTAATACTTACAAGGGAGTTTTAATGAAAGAAATGTTTACAAGAAAGAAAGGAGGGGGAAGAACTTTTTCAAATTAGAATACACTAGAACTTTCAAAGTTGATGTGGAAATGCCTTCTTTTAATTGAGTCTTATCTATTTGTTCAAAATACTTTCAAATTTTTTTTCCCTTAATGCTAAAATATATTCCACGTACAAGATATTGTATATATTCAACTCATATGTCTATTCATATCTATGTTTGTAGATTAGAGCAGGAAACAATATAAGCAGATGAAATTTTGTTCTGCTGAAACCCATTAATTTTGTCACCAGCTTCAGCGAGGGTGGCATCTCATCTGTTATTAATACACTGAAGAGATGTACTGTTTGTTTTTTCTCATTGACAATTGGTGGTTTACAGTGTTTTGGCCACTAGATGTGTACTACCTTCTGTAGTACCAAATATTGGTATTGGGAATATGGCTGACTGAGAGGAGGTACATGGAGAAGCATTACACAAATCAACTGTTGTTGGAGAAAGAATCACATGGTAGGATTTTGATCCACAAAGAACACTTGATGGGTGCCTGTTGTGATTTCAAACAAGCATTGCTTTGTTTGTTAGCTGAGTCCGTGATACTCATCTTAGTGTTTTTAGGATGTTCTCTTCCCCTTTTATTTGTTATGGAAAAATCACATGTGCAGTTGTTCTGCTTTTAGTTATTTCTCTTTCTTTTGTTGTGTGGCTGCTGTAGATGGGTTGCCTATGATAAGGAACGCTACAAAGGCCGTCAGTACTTGCTGGAGGAGGGAGATTATGAAGACAGACACTCATGGGGGGGAACTGACAGTGTCCTCCTGTCTTTCCGGTTCCTTCAGGCTGTAAGTACTCTTATGAATTTCACACAAATTATGCACAGTTCAATACCTAAAGAACAAGGTTATTCTTCGTATGTGGCACAGCTGTCTTGGGTTTAGTCATTCCATTTTTGCCCAAGTTCATTCTCATTCTTTTCCTACTTGCTGAAATTTAGACTGCACTGTATACATTGTAAAGGAGAAGCAGGTTCTAAATAGCCTTTGTAAAGTTCATACAAAGAACGTATCATGCAGAATTCCTTGTCTACCTGCCAGATTTTCCAAGTATCTCACTTCAGCACTTCAAGCTGTTTGAACCTCTAGAACAGAATTTTCTTAAAAGCTTAACATGCATAAGTGTACAGTGTAGTTCTTTATTAAAATAAAAATAGCTTTTCAACACAGCAGCTGTTGCAAGCCTTAGAACAGCATTACCTTCTGTCTCTGTGATTTTTGTGCCAGAAAATTTTGGCAGTAAAAATAATCATGGTGAAAAAATCCCTGCTACTAAAATGTGTTTAGTGGGGGCAAAGATGAAATAATAATAAAAACTATATCAGAGTCCAGTATTGGAAGCAAAGTTAGACTTTTCAGTGGTGGGGGAACATGGGATTTGAACTTTATAATTTTCTTTGGTTTGGATTTTTTTTTTTGCTTGTTAGGGGGTTTGAGGATTTTTATTATAATAGGAACTTTGTTAGCTCTAAATACAGCTGCAAAGAGTGGCTCCCTTTGACAATTAGATTGTTCACTTTGAGATTACTCAGTCTTGTATACTCAGATTACTCATCTCCTCATCTGAGGAGATGTGATATTCCATAGCCAGGAATGTTGTGAAGTGTAAACATAGGCATTTCAAGCAAACTCATTGTCTCAACAGTCATTTTTTTTTTAAAAAATAAAAATATTAATGCAAAATCAAAAAGGCCATGCTTAAATTCACAATTTGCGGTTTTCGTTTTATGAAAGGCACCTAGGAAAAACTATATTTATAATCAGTATCTATCATATAACTTAAAATAAAGATAGGAGAATAAACTGAATTGAAGAAAAATGTCCTTCACTGAATAATTTATTTTCAGGTTTCTGAGAAAAACAGGCAGGAATTTTCTTTTAACTCCTCATTTTCAATATCCAGAATCCTATTCAGTTACTGACTAATTTTAGTTTTTCATTCTTTTCAAGCTGTACATAGGATACTTGAGTAACTCTGGCAAAGGACATAATTACAAGCTTAAAATTGAGCACGTGCCTAGCAAGGATGACCTTCGCTGTGTATGCATGTATTTGACTCACACCTAGAACAGTCAGGATGCTCAAGTCATTACCATTTTAAAAGTATATATAATTTGCACTCATATATCAACATATAGCATTCAAATTGGCATATAAATACGTATCAATATGTATGCATTGATAATAAAAGTGTAAGTAATACCTTTCCTCAAATTGTAGAATAACTAAAGGCAGTGAGCTAGTTGCCAATAAAATGACTAACGCCACTGGCATTTTGTTGTTCTGCTTGACCAACAGATTGCCTGCCTCTCTCTGATGTGCAATGCATAGGTCAGTGTTTAGGCTTGCCATATGCTCCCTTCATGACTTTGCATATGATACTTAATGTCAGGATTTAGTGCCAAACTCTTGTTTCGAGGGGACCTGACCAAAAATCCAAAACTAATTCTGTGTGTTTAAGGCCCCTCGCTGCACAGGGGGGTACTAGCTCTTCTCCATAATCTCAGAAATTCTGTCAGAAGTGTGGTGAAGCTTGTGATGGTCTTGGACTCTGCGGAGGTGTTCCTGGATATCAGGTCTTTATTGCTCTTCCCTAGAAATTCTGTTTTAGTCAGATGAATTCAAGAGTCTCTGTAGAAGATTAAGGACTTTGTGAAATGTAGCCAAGTTGCATTATTCATGGTCACCTTAGGTAGGGAGTGGAGCTGGGCATTGACCTTGCTCTTTATGTGTACTCACCAGTGTGGTCTCAAATAGGGGCCAATCCAGCTAGACTATTTTATTTTTTTTTTTTTTTGGCTCGGGCATAACACCAGGTGACCTTGACCACGTTGGCTTAAAGGCCAGCCTGGACCTGAAAACAATTTAGCCTAGCTCACATGGCATGAAGCTGAAGCTAATGATCCCTGTGTACCTGAGTCAGCTCCAGGCAGAGTCGGATCAAATGTCTTTGTGCCGTGCTCCCAAAGCAGGGAGCATGGTGCAGAAGCACGTAAATGGCTCTGTAGAGAGCCAGGCTGGGTATAGTGTGCCTCATTAGCCTGTGTCAGTACTGGCTCTGTCGATGTGGCTTAGTACTATGCAAAACTATTTAGATGTTCCTGTGCCACAACGCTCAACATGACAGGTTCCACCAGGGCTTATTAACGCTAGGAAAATCCAGCCTGTGTTTCTGTACGGATACCAGTGACTGCAGTTGAGCTGAGGCATGAATTTAATTTCCTGACAAATCAGAAAGGTTAGACATCACACACAAAAGAGGGATTGTTGCAAGTCACCCCTCCCCACCCACCGCGGAAGATGTACATGCAAAAGCTTTTGGGTTTTGTCTGTCTTAAATATTTCTGCTGTGAACAGTCACAAGCTCTAATGTGGGGATTCAGGGAGTATTCTGAAAGCAGCAACAGAAAGGACCTGTAGAATTTTATTTTCCAGCATACTGCCAGCTCTGTTACCGGCATCTATACTAGACACATTTGGAGTCAAATACAGGGCTTGCTGCTGAGGACACACAGCAGTTTGTACTGTGTGCTGGTTTGGGGGACAGTTGCGTCTGCTTCTTTTCTGCACTGTCAAATGAGAGGATCTGTGAAGCTGGGGTTTGCCCATGGCTCTCGTGATGAGGGAAGGAGCAAAGCTTCGGAGACTTTTTCAGTGGAGCAGAGTGTGTTGCTTTTCGAGCTTTCCTGCGAATGTTTTCAAGTCTAAAATGATTTGCCTTGGTCTGAAGTCCGTTTTTAAGTATTTCTCCTGTTGCTTATTGTAAGAAAAGCTGTAGTGAAAATTTAGGGAGGTAAAAATAATGGCTGAATTTGAAACCGGTTTTAAATGTGATTACAATTGTGGATATACTTCAGTATTTTAAATTTATTCAAAGAAACCATGTACAGATTTGATCTGAATGGCTTTTTGGTAACTCTGAGAAAGTCCTCGATTTGGGACTGTTAAGCTGGTTTTTATTTGCACTAGAACTGTACTAGTATTTTTTTTTTCCCCTCAAAAGTAGTCTGAAGCTGCAGTTGTTAATGATGATTTTGCCAAAGGCCTGATAACCTTTTCTCTTTTTTGCAAGATTTGCTTATTTTCAACTTACTATAACATTGCTGAATGCTTCAGAAACACTGAAATTGAATTGAGTTCATGCTTTTCATTAAAAGTTAAAGGAATAAAGTGAATAGATTGTTGTTTTTTGTTTTCCCAAGCAGTGGCTGAACTGTGTGCTTAAAATTGATAAGTGGTTAAAAACTTGGAGATTTGAAACCAAATTCAAATGATCTGAAGCTGTGCAAGTAATCTGGTCAAGCAACTATGCTAGCTGAAAGCATAAAGCAATGTCAAACTGCTGTTTAAGAGAAAACATGACAGTGTTGTGTGGGATTGATTTTATAGCTATAGTGATTAATCATACAATGGATATATCCAAAATCTACAAACCCCTTCTGCTGGAAAGGTGATCTTGCCCAGTCTTTTCCCCTCCATTATTGCCTTGTCACTGGGAAGGGATGAGGAAGGAGAACTTGAAGTTAAAAACTATAGTCATGGTAATGCTTTGTGTAGTCATTTTTGAAGCTGTTGGAAGATCAGTGCTAAATCCCCAACTCTTCTCTTTCCCACACAAGCGTCTTTGCACTCTCAGTCATCCTCTCATTCAGTAGAGGGAAAGGATGGTGCTCAGGGGCAGCAGGTTCTTCCCCTCTTCAGTGGAAACCATTGAAGGCCATGTCAGTTTGCCAGGCTTCCAGCTAGTCAGTGGTCAATGCCACACTAGTCAATGCCAAAATATCCTGTAAAGATCCACACAAGGGACCCAAGTCCCTTCACTGTTTTATAGAACGCTGTCTTTCAGGCTACATCTCTTTTGCAAAATGTTTTATGTTGTTTAGTGTCACTGAGCTGTGACAGCCTGTCTTCTAACTCCTGTGCTCCCTCTTAGGATTTCATAGAGTCATCAGTGGCACTTTTTCAGTCTGATGATGAAGATGGGAAAGCATTAGACATCATCAATGAAGAAATCCCTGATTTGGAGCAGGCTGGATTTGGCCCAGAGACAAGGTCGATTCTTGTGAGAAGTGGAGTGTAAGTCTACTGAAATATATGGATGGAAGTATTTTTGTGCACAGTTGGGTTTGGGTACATCTTTTGACACAATATATTTCACATGCTACAGGTGGTAAACAATTGGGGGAGAACAATGTTTTTTTCCGTTTCCTTGGTAAATGAAAGAAAAAAAAAAAATCTTAGTTTTCTCTAAATCTCATGCCTACACCTTGATTTGGAGCTGGGCATTCTTGTTACTAGAGAAAAGCTTGTGAAATTCCTCCAGAGGTCACACAGACTGTAGTTTCATGATAGGGGAGCTTTGGCAGTAGTACAGAAGAGGGATTTAAGGATGTTAAGATGTTTTGAGACAGGTGAAGCCTGTACAGAAAGGCTGAGGTGTGCCTTATTTGTAATAAAGTCAGGCTGCTGGCACTGAAAATTAAAATATGTTTTAGAGAACTAAAAGTAGAGAGTTAACCCAACAGGTGTGGAAGAGTACCCGGTTCAAGCTGATAACAGCCTACAGGGTGGACTTGGCTAACTTTCAGTGTGCTTATTATGAAGTCCAGGAGGAAAATAAACGGCACAATTGCAATGAAGAAGGAAGGTAAATTAGACTGCCTGCAATGTCTGTTGATGGACATGTGCAATATTAACTGGTGGAGCAAGGACAAAACTTAAAAGTGCTAGAAGGCTAAAAAGTAGTATGAGGGAACTAGAACACTTGGCGTGAAATAACAGCTCTGATACAGCAGAAACTGCAGAGATTCACAGGAAGGATAAGCAGACGAACTAGCAGCTCTATAGGAATGATACAGTAGGCTATTATAGGCAAGGGTGCGGTACATGAAGAATGATACCAAGTGCTAAAACATAAAATACATTATGGGAAGAGAGTGCTATGGGAACATGTGGGTGGAAATTCCAGCCTTTAATAGCAATTTTAAAAGTGCAGTATTAATATTGTCATACCTACCCTAATGGTGATATGGGTCAGCAACAGTTAAGTGAGACTAAAAAAGCTTCAAACTTAGGACATAGTGGGGGATTTAAACTGCTCCCGTAGAGACTAGATATTAATGTCTCATGAGGATGAGATGCAAGGATGAAAGGCTGGGAGGCTCGATTTGCAGAAGACGTGGCCGAGGAGGGACACAAATGGGATCTGCAAAATCATGAATGTGGTTGACAAGCTTAATGCAGCAGTGTTCAGAATCCTGCATGACAACAATTGGGGGATGCTTTACAGAACTAGCTGAAGATTGCTTTAAAACAGGTTTAGAGGTGGGGAGCAAAAAGCCTTTCTTACACCGGAGGCAGTGAATTTCTGGAACTCTCGGCTGAAGGAGGCTGTGGTCGCAGGTAGCACTAGGAGGTTTAAAAAAGCTTTAGACAAATTAGTGACAAACAGATTCATAAATGGGTGCTAAAAGGGCTAGGAAAGGAGACGCCTTCTAATATCCCTAATATAACAGTCCCGGATGCTGGGCGACTAAGGAACACACCACCGGAAGTGGCTAAGTTAGTGATGTCTCTCTAACTAGCTTCCATCTACTTCTGCCACTGCCAAATAGCATGTACAGGGCTAGAGGCACCCTTGGTCTCATGGAGTTGGGGGTTTCTTTCTTCTTAAATTGCAACAGGGAAAGCAGGGTGAGAGAAGCTTGAATGGCGAATCATTGCAAGTTTTTCTTTATCTTATCAAGGCTTCCTTATTTACTTCTCTTTCTTCTTACACCTTTTTTCTTAAATCCAACTGGAAAAGTTGGAAGAAAGACCTGTATGATGGGGGTATGCTGAACAGGTCAAGATCCCACTGAGAGAGATTCAAAAACTTTCCAATTGTGTGTCTTTTCTCTGAGCTTCAAAGCAAGGCATCATCTCATGCTGAATGTATATTTGACAGAAAGGCAGAGACCCAAAGTTGTATGTTTATCAAAGCAGTGTTTGCAAAGTAAAAGCAGAAAATCAAGTATGTGACAAATCATGCATGTGCCTCTCATTAGGTTCAATGTTACACTATCTGTCAGATGGACTTATCAAAACTCTAAGGAAAATGGTTCTCATTCATATTTTCATCAAACTACACAGAAAAATGTGATGTTTTCAGTTTAATTTTTGTGTCATTCTCCAGGTGGGTCGCATATCAGCAGAAATATTTCTGCGGAGAACAATATGTATTGGAGAAAGGAAAATATAAGTGTTTCTTTGACTGGGGAGGATCTAGTAAAATCATCATGTCAATTCGACCTATTAAGTTGGTGAGTTACCAGAACTTGTTAAGGAGAAAACTTAAAAAGGAATGTGAGCTTTGGAGTTGAGAGCGTACAATAATGTTATAATGCAGGCTGTGTCTATTTACTTGGAAACAATTTAAAGACCCCTGTGAATGACGTAATGAGTCTGTTCAGGATGGAGACTGAAATAGATACTCTGGATCTTTCAGTCAGTTCAGAAGATTGTCAGGGAAACCTCATAAGAAGAACTTCCCTTTAGCACACTGCATTAATGGAAAGAATAACCTCGTGTGGAAAGATTAATTTCCATTAAAACTTATACATTTATAATGCCTAATTAATAATGGATATAAAAATACTTGAGAATTTATCTGGCCTATATTGTTTTTGTATAATTGAGGTATTATTTTCTTTTGTTACATTTATGCTAAATATTTATAATATGTATACTGAATGAAGACAGGAAATATTTTTAATCTGTTATTAAATCCAAGGTAGTGCAACTTGGCCAAACAGATTAGTGCCGAAATGTCAAAACCCTAATGCAAAACAAAGACAGTCCTCAGTAATAAGTATATAATAAATGATACTACTGCACTGAAAATAGGAAAGGAACATTTAACCTTATCGTGAAGAGCATGTGTTGAAAGAGGCATCAGAGCCTTGTGTTGTTTTTAATTCTTTTTTCAAGAAATAGAGTCAAAAATAACACATAGACTCTAATCCACGTTACATGAACTAATTAATGCTTGTGCAAGTTCTCTGTGTGGAAAGGTACTGAACAGTCAGGCAGGTAGTTGTGAGCGTAGAGGCCAAGAGCCTGGGAAGTGTATTTTTCTCTGCTCTTGAGTTCATAATTAACAAACTTCAGGAACTTGTCCTCTAGGAAATGAATTGTAATTAATTTTATTTCTTTATATGCATGTATATATATTTATTATTGCAGGAACCGCTTGGAACGAATGAGCCTCCACATTTGGTATGTTGACATTATATAATAGTCTCTAGTTCTAAACTATATTTAATAATTAAATACAGGTAATCTTGAATGTCATGTTTTGTTACTTCAGATGATACCTCAGTATTATCATCTCCATACAGCAGATCATTGATGGAGGAAACGGGTAGATGTATAAAGGTTAAGTTTGCTAATGCTTCTCCTAGCTTTATTCCAGATCATACCCTTGAGTATTCTGTCCTCAAAAATGCAATCAGTTCATTAGGTTTTGAGTGACTTTGAGTCTCTATAGCTGTTTATTTTCCTCTTCCTTCTCTCCCGTTTCTGGAAACTCGCTGTCATGTGCATTCATCCTTCTCTTTGTGGCATATTTTTCTTTCCATTATTTTGCATTTTATCTGGTTTGTCACTGTCTTGTTCACGTATGAGGTGAAGAATAAAATGTAGACTGCAGAAGATTGAACTACACTCTTCAAGCCTACACATGCATCAACAGAGGAAGTTGGGCTTTTAGTCTAGGCTTTAGTCTTTGCAGTCTGCTTTTCATAGTCTCCCAAGCACGTATAGCCACTCCTTAAGGAGTAGGCACCACTTGCTCTGTGCTTCTCTTTTCCTCATAGTAACGCATGAGCTTAACCGAACACATCCTGATTATAATAAATCTATGATAAATCTCTTCTACGATACATGCTGACAATTTCCTTGAAAGTTGTGTCTAACTTGGTGACAACTTTAAAAGAGAAAGCGGTCCCTATAATTCACTTCTGGTCTCAAGAACATGTTAGTTTGGGCTCTTTACACTTTTGGTTCTTACCTTACAAGGTTATGTTCAATTACTGTACCTTTGTGATATCTTTCTAAAACAAAAACCTGCTCTAAGTGTTTGTGCTCCTCACCAAGCACGGTCTGTGTCTCCTGCTGCAACATTCTGTCCCAACAGGGCTCTCCTCCATTCCTGCGTTAGTTGCTTGATTTCTCTTTTTCTGTCCTGGAGTGTGCTGCTAGCATGGGTGATGCTGTAAGTGGTTAGATTGCGCTCTCTCTGACATGCTTTTAATTAAGCAAATTTGGAAAACTTTATTTCAAGAAATGTGACATTTTTTCAGACAGAAGAGACTTTAGAGCTCAATGGTTCTGTTTCAGAAAACTTAAGTATTTTGTCATCTGGACACAATTGTGCACTTTCTTGCTTGGATGGGTATAGTAGCCATAAGCGCGTGGGAAATAAACACATTGTGTTACTTAGCAGGTTGACCACACCCTTCTTTTTCTCCAAGTATTTTAGTTCTACAATTTTATGATTAACCCAGGACTACAGGAAATGTTTCCTGTCTGAAGACATAATTGGTGTATTATTTTAGTCTTAAACACTGATTTCCTGCCAGACCTATTCACATGGCAGTTTGCGGCCAAATCCAAAGCCTTGTGAGTATGTTCACAGTAAGGCCTTGGTAAATGATACCGGATAAAATAACCAACTCTGAGGAAACTGGTGGGATCCAAACAGCTAAGATCATTTTCTTTCCATCTTCAACTCTTCTGTATTTTCAGGATCTCCCCAAAAATATTTTTTGAGTGCTTTAATCCAGTTTTGCAGACCTTTAAGATCAATTCAAACCTTTGAAATTTCAATAAAGTGTGCTTTACAATCTTTTTATTTCCAGTAACACATGGAAAAAACCCCACCTGTCTGTGTATATATGCACACACGTATATAAATACGGACATCTACTAGACTGCGTTTTGCCTTTTTTTGTTCTCCAATAGCAGCCTTAACACTGTTTTTGAAAAATACTGTCCTGATTTATCACAGTCCTGGTTTTCATAGGATTCTGCCGTAAAGCTACGGAAGGAAGAACATCGTTCATATTGCTACAGCTCTTTTGGGGGGGGAAATATTTTGAGTAAATTTTTATGGGAAAACATTTAATCGCTTAGGATAAGTAAACGACGGTCTTTTGAGTAGCTATGAAGAATTTCCCATTCAGAGTAAAATAAAAGTTTCCATGTATGGAACAATCTCTTAGTTGGAACAGTCTCTTAGTCTGGAACTTCAAAGCATGGTGCGTATGAGCTGGAAAATCCTTAAGCAGCTTAATGTTTGGCCCTTGTATAAGCCATACACCAGTTATTTTGAATTATTATACATTCTCCTACCTTTAATAAACATATGTCTGAGCTAAGGGAACTATTTTCACTGTCTGCAAGATTGTCTTTTTTTCATTTCTGTTTTTAGTTGCTCATCGGAAATTGAAAAGCAACTAAATTTTCTTAAATCTCTCAGTAACTCCTCTGACCTATTCCTCCTTTCCCTAATAAACAAAGTACATATAATGTAAGAATGCCTGAAATCACCAACTCTAAAAAGCCATTCACTTTATTCATTAAAAAAATAAAACTTGGTTTTGTCCAGCAAGAACAAAGTCTCTTTCAATAGTCTCTTTCAATAGCAGCTGACTTGTACAGATGATTAAGGAAGCAGAGATGATTGCTGTGATAACTTGTATTTTAACATGCTGTTTGTTCACTTATTAGGAAGTGAAACCTCATATAGTAACGTCAAGCCCTGACAAAGTAGAGATAGCTGCAGTGTGAGACTAATTGCAGATATGCAATGTTTTCACTGAGGACTCAGTATTTCACCCCAGCTTTTGTCAAATTAAAACCTTAATTCATTATTAGATAAATTCTGTATGAAAATGAGTTACAGATCTTTTCTGAAAGCCTTGAGTAGCAGCTGGCCTATGAGGGAAAGAGTGTATATATATGTTGTTTTGTAAAGAACTTTGAGATAAGTGGGTAGAAAACACTATGTAATTGTAACTTAAATAGATGCTTTGTGAAATAGCAGTGCAATTATATTTACAGAAAAATCAGTTATACTTTATTATTACATTGTAGCTGATTTGTGTTCTTCAATTTGCAGTTACAGTGTGCAAGGCTAGGTTAAGCCTTCCTTGTTCTTTCTAACAGGAAACATATTAATTTCTTTTAAAAACATAGTCTGAGTTTTCCATAAAATCATTTGCTGATACTTGTGTTTGGCCTTCTTGTTCTGTACTGGCAAAAGCATTTGATTTCTTTTCTTTGGCAGGAAGCTAGGCCAATTTGGGGGCATGAAGGGGGAGGTAGCTCTTGCAACAGCCATCATGTTTTTCTTCCATTACAGAATATGAGCTGTTCTCTTGATACAGTTAAACTTTTCATTCTTTTCCAGTCTTTCTTTCAGGCCTTAAAGTGAAATTTACCTCAGTTACACAGTGGCAGCCCAAGGGTACAGAATTCTGGGCGACTTTGCTATAGATCATAGGCTATATCATACTATTTTTTCCCTTACTTTCTTATTTTTTTTCTTTTACTACAACATTTTCAACCTTATTGTTTTTTCAGGGTGAATTGATCACATCTTACTGGTAGGGTATGGTTCAATGTGGTGGCTCAAAGTTCTTCACCACGACATGTAAAAAAAGCTTAGCTGAACTTCAGAAGTTCATGATGCCATCCACCTGGCTGTACACAGTTTCCTCAGATATTTTCCTGCTAGTTCTTAGATGAGAAACTACCTGCAATCACTGTGGTCACAGAGGATTCCCAGGCACTTTGTCAACAGTATTTTTTGACCAACGCTTCCCCGTCCTGTTTTGAACGCTGGATTGCTGAGCTGTAGCAAGAGTTAGCTGCAGTTCAAGAGTACTTTGGGTGGAAGATAACATCCTCAGTCCTAGCCATCTCTTTTTCTCTGTGCCCTCTGCTGCTGCAGTTAAACTTATGCTTGATACCACTGTCTTAGCATCACTGGGAAGCATCCTGTACGAGACCCAGAGACAATAAAACACTTGATCTTTCTAAAAATATAGCAGTTGTAGAAATGTAAAAGATTCCTTAAATGAGAATTCATTCTTTTTATTGTATCTTTGTGAATTGAATGGGTACTTCTCTAAGAGCACAGCTATCTCTGTTTACATTAATGATAATGCGTTCATTTTCTTCCTAGTCATTGGTTGTGTTTTGTTTTGTTCTTGTAGCTCAAAGCTTTCAGTAATACACATTTCCAAGGAGCATGTATAGATTTCACAGCAGAAGTTTCTGATTTTACATCATTCATACCATGTTCTTTTAAGGTTCTTCGGGGATGGTAAGTCTGTTTTACATGCCACCATTTTAAGTAATATGAAAAGTTTTTTAAACGCTACTAAATTTCACACAGGTGAAATTGCATAACACATGCCCATCATATTCCATCATGTCTTAGACCCTTTGTTTTGCAATGCATCTCAGTAACTTGTCCTGTCATTGGTTTGGGTACTGTGCATTTTGCTTTCCCTGTGGGAAATTTGCACAGTTACTGTGATTCTTTTTTTAACTCCAGTTAGAATTTATTCCAGATTTTGAGAAATTGGTACAGTAGAAGTGTCTGCATTCCACTTGTGTCATTTGACTCTGGAACTGAGACTTCTGTACCACAAGATTTGATTTTTGCTGCTTTGGTTGCTTTGTGGTGTAGTCTTTCAAGTCACCTTACCTTTAAGCTTAACAAGAACAAACAGATTTTTTTTATTCCTTACTTCCTTAGCAAATATTAAATCTTGAGAAAAACCTTACTGTTAATAAGCAGCTAGAGCAGCTAATCTTTTTTGTTATGTTATTCTTGCAGTTGGCTCCTGTATTACCAAGGGGAAATCACTGACAATCACTGTGTGCTGGAAGAAGGCCTCTACGTTGACCTCAGTTCCTGTGGCTGCCCGACTGCTACAATCAAATCCCTCAAGCCTATTCAATATGTAAGGAGTTTATTAAAAAAAATAACGTTTTGGAACTCTTTTCCTAGTCAGATGTCTGAAGCAAGTGCTTGCACTAAACAAACTCCCACTCGGGGAAAACAGTGAAGTTTGTTTTCTTGGCTTATGGGATTTTTTGGGTTAGGAGCAAGCCTGGCTGCATGCATGCATGTGGTCACTTGTAGGCACATGCTCTTGGGTGTTCTGGGCTCAAAGTTGCTCTCTTCTGTACAAGTTGCATTGATTGGCATTTTTCTGACTGGTCTTTACAGTACAGCTCAGCAAGCGTAGTACACAGTGAGACATTGATTTTGTCAAGCGTAAGACTTCTTTTATTAGGCTTACAGCCAAGGTTCAGTCTTAAAGCAAAGTACACACAGAAGACATGAAAACTGAACTTACAAGGTAGCATATACCTGCCATTATCTGTTTAATTTATGAACTGTTTTACAGAAATATAAAAACGACTTTCACCTCCTAATGGCATCTCAAATCGTGGGTCAATAAAGTGGTATAATATACCATGCATGTGGCCTGTGTGTATGACACGTGAGATAGTCCAGTCCAAAGCTCATGTGGCCATCCTCTCTCTTGGTGACTTCTGAGATGCAGGACAAGCACTTATTGCACATGCGTATAGTCTTCGTGTAACTTTCAGGTCATGTTGGTTGTACTACCCAAGCACACAACTGGCAGTCAGGTGGCCTATTGTAGCAGTAAGGTGAGATAACGAGGTCCTCGATGGTCAGGAGATTGGACAGGAATGCGTTCTAATATCCCGTACAAGGTAGATACAGCTTTTTGGATCCTCTTGTAATCCTGCACAGAGGACATATGCCTCTAGAGTCTTGCTGTCCTGTCTGGGCCTTTGTTCTGAATCTCAGTATGCTCCAGGGTGAGAATATAAAAGATTAGCTGGCTGTAACGCTGTCAGTAAAAGAGAAGCAAGTGGCTGCTCTGCCCACTCCTCTCTAGCACTGACCAACTTCTCCAAAACTCTTCCTCCTTCCCTGATCACAGAACACAAACTCAGTCTATGTGGTGTGTGCCCTTCAATGTAACTCTTGGGAAACCAGACTTTAAAGGTTACTCAATTCACTTGTCAAGTATTAAAGTCCTTTTTGCTATTTTTGCTATTTCTGAACAGATATTTAAAAACAAACAACAACAAAAAACCCCAAACACCTGAAGCCACGGGCATGCTGGGAAGGATGTACAACTTGAGTTTGAGCTGGCCTCTTCACCATGTTACATAGATGCAGTGACTTGAGTGGAGCTGTAGCTTCCCGCCTGGTTTTCAGTTTAAAGATCTCTTTTTGCGTTAGGCTTTTGGACTTTGCTCTGCTAAATCAGAGCGGAGTTTTGACATGAAATGGTAGGTCTCATCCAAATCCCCCCAGCTGTACTCTCATAGGGAAGTAACTATGCAGTTTGGCATAGTAGGAAGATACTGGCAGCCCTTGATTACTGAGGGCCAAGCCCTGGGAGAAGTGTGTTTAGCAGGCTGTGTGTGGGAAGCTTACGCACGTCTTCCTGTACTTTGTAAGTGGCTTGCACCTCTTAGTTCAGTTCCTCCCTTGCAAATAGGAGCCCTTGTATTTCACAAAATCGAGGCAATAAACAGCATAAAATGCTATTGAACCACACCTGTTTTACAAATAGAAATGCCCTCATCAGCCCCTAACACATTGTGTACGCTAGTTGCACAGGACAGTGCTCAGAGGCATTGTGTAGTACAGATGTGATGTTAAGCACGCAGCAGTAAGTTTGGTCAGTGGTCAGAAAACAGCCGTAGTTAATTCTGTGCATTGTCCGCAATGCTCTGTTGTTGGAACAGAGCCCTTTTTATTACAAGATATTTCTGTTAGCTCATTCAAGAGACCAGCAAGCGTATTCCCAAGTGGAATTGTTGTAGAGCTTTACTCAATTCAATTGTGACATTGGGAACCCCTTCCATTGTTCAGCTTTAAATACCAGCCCAATTTCAGACCTAAGGTATCTTGATAGCTCACATGTAAGAGGGAGAATGTTTAACCCCGACACCAAGCCCCAAACGTGCATTGTCTCCAGTTCTCCTGTAAGTGAGATGTATTTTCTGCAAGTGTAACTGTTGGAAGGACTCTCACGCCGGGGGAGCCATGTATTGCTTCACTGTGTGAGGTTTCTGCATCACAGATGTTGACTAGAAGTAGAGGCCCGTGTGTGGCACTGGCAGAGGGGGAAAAAAAAAATGCTTTTAGTAGTACAAAGAACTAGCTCATTATCAGCCTTTGAAAACAGTCCAAGTTCATTGACTTGTGTAGGTGTGGTCCAGCTATGTATTTTAGAAGTAGATTGTTTCAGCCAGTCCTTTGAGGTAGGAGAACAAATCTGCTGGAGGAAACGGGGACACGGGATCTGGGTATTCAAGATTCTGTGTATGCAAGATTGTAATGATTATTAACTGTATGTTACCTTGATACTGTACAGCTGAGTGAAGTCCCAACTCTGGGCCTTTATCTGTAGGATGTGTGTAAGAATATAGATTTCTTTGTGTGGGGCTAACTCCAAAGTAGCTGTGAAACACAGCAGTCAGCACAGGCCGGTGACCTGTAGGGTGTGCAGCTTGGCTGGGCATCCACATGGATTTCTGCGTCTGACCCTGAATCAAGTTGCCCTTTCTGCTCCTATCTGTTTGGTAACTGAAAGAAGCATCTAGTAGTGTTTTTGCTATTGCATGGAGCAGTACCTTCAGTGTAACTTTGAGTTTTCACTTAAAATCTGTAACAGTTTTGAGGGGCTCTTTGGGTGTTATTAGCTGCCACAAGATTTCTGGCTCTCCATTTTGGAAGGAGAATTTGAGGACTGAAGTTAGGTACTTGTAGTACTCTTTCACGGCATGGGTGTGCTTTTGTGACCTGGTGGGACAACACTGCAAGGTGGCAGTGGGATTTTTGTGACTGAGAGAGGTAACAGTAGTAACGCTTTAATCTATATGAAATGGCTAAGAACTTCTGCAAAGCCTCGACTGTTTGGATTTTTTGTGATTTTGGTTTTTTTTGGTTTTTTGGTTTTTTAATAGATCAACCAGTTGAAGATAATGAAAGGCTTTGAGGGAATAGTTTGTTCTCTGGAAAATTCAGCTTTGATGCAAGCGAATGTAGCAAATGTTTTTAAAGAAAAAAATAAGGAATTTTTTTTAGGAAAGTAAACTTTTGAGGTTTTAGTTTGAAAATTGCCAGAAATACAGTTTGCTTGTTTAAGAGCTTAATTACATAACAAAATAAAAAAATCTCATTCTAAACGACTGCGTTGGCCCAATTTAAATAGAAAAAAACCTCAAAACTTTCAGAGCAACAAAAAATTAATTTGGATAAGAAAACAGGCTTAGACTAGCAGTGGTCTGATTTCTTCACTGTGATGACAGTATTTTACATTGGCTAGTTTTTATTCTAACCTTTAACTCTTGGAGGCATGTTTTATGGGTTCTTTGCTGAAAAGTGAACTTGTCATCATGTAAGTATGGCATGCTGTTTCCACCCCCTCTGCACACACTCCCCCATTTCTCTAGAAATTTGAATTAACATGGTTCCACTTTGGTTATTTCCCCATTTAATATACATTGCTGTCATAGAGGAATTAAGCAGATCTTTGTAACCAGTTTCCTCTACTGTTTGGAAAGTCGCAAATCAAAAGTTAGGTATGTTCATAAGGAGAGTGGGGAAGGTGCTGCCTTTTTTCCAGGAATCTCTTTCCCATCTTGGCTTATTCTCCGAGGCATATAATACTCAAGCTAAATCTTTAGGAGACCTGTATTTTTTCCCCTGCTGTTCCCTTTTGCTCAAATTCAGACTGGACTATTTTGTCCTTCTGGAAGCGTTTAGAAAAAGCTATGGTTTCATGAGAGGATACAAAGAAGGAACAAAGCACCTTGATAATGAGATGACATCCTTTGTTTTCGGTATTCTGGGAAGAAAAATAGTATTGCAATACCCATGTATTAATCTAGATTGCATATTGAATAGCCATGTGTTACATGGCCTCTTCCCTTCCGAGATGGGGAATGCTTCTGAAAGACCAATGAGACTTTTTCATGTTATAGGTGGGGAAAATATGCTCACAGGAACGTATTTCTTTAAGCGAACAGGCAGTTACACACTTTGGAAGCCCATTTAACATTAGAAGGGTATGCAGCTATTTAGTAGTGGTAGGAACACTGGAACTAATGTTAACTTGCCTCTCATTGCCTCCTTTGATCTTAAAATCCCAAACCCCTCTTTAAGAAATGCTCATTGATGGGAGTTTGTTGGTATTGTTGGTAATAGCCAGTCTGCAGGCAGGTAAGATTATAGCACAGGTTAAGGGCTGTTGCATTTGCTACAGAGGTGCAGGTTTCCATGCCTGCATCAGCAAGGACTTGCCTTTTGCAGTGCCATGAATTCATGAAAAGGGAAGCATGGGCTGCTCGCCTGGTGGCAAGAGAGCAGGTGAAGTCAGCTGGGCCATTTATAGTGCCATGGTTGCTTATTGGGACTTTTGCCCAATGTTTGTTGCTTGAAGAGGTTAATCTTCAGGGATAGAAACCCTTACAAGATGTTCTTACAAAGGGGAGTTCAGCTCCAGTGCTGCTTTTTCTTAGGCACGTTGTTTTGTCAAACTCCTGTAGTATTTGGTGTGACTTACATGGACAAGAGTATTCAGGATTGTTGCAGTGAGCAGTTAGTTTTCCTTCTAAAATGTTAACTTCAGCCCTAAAGTTAAACCAGTCTCATAATTTCTGAAAACAAAAATGAGTTCTGGGTTGTAGGTTGGGCAACGCTTTTTCACCTTTTTTTTTTTTTCTTTTCTTTTGAGGCAGTCCTTACTCTTCCTCTGATCAATCGTGATAGTTCCTGTATTTCTATATTGGTTATCTTTTCTATGTTAAATACAGGTGTTACCCGATCTCCCCAGAATTCCTGTGAGGCAAATAATGAAATCAGGCACAAAAATGAATCGGTGTTTCCCAGAGCTGGGCAATGAGTCATTTTGTGTAGCTGGGGCTGGACCGTGGGTGTTAATGTTGTCCAGCACTGTGTTCCTCTCCCTCAGCTAGGCATCCTTCCCACACTGAAGGGAGTAGCCAGGCAAGCGCAGCTATAGTAAAATCAGAAAGTTGTAAATGATGAGTTATCCAAGACTGAAGAGTAAAGATCTTTCCAAGGATGTTGTAATACAGCTGTGGAGGCTCCTCCAGTTAAGGCTCTGGCAAATGCTGTTTGCATAGCAACAGGTCAGCAGGGACGCAAAGTGGGGAAGTGTACCAACCCTTGCCATGAGTGGGTTACAGTCATACTTTAATCTGGCCCGGTGGATTTCTTTCTTTGGCTTTATTAAGCTTTCCCATCAAAGTTTGCAAAATCTAAGTTTGCAAAAAAAGGTGTGAGGAAGGGTGTTTTGGGGTGAGCCCTTCTCAAAAGGGCTTTATTAGTACAATTTTAACAAAATTCATAATGAAAAATTATCTGTGTGTTACAGCTAAAATTATACTTGTTTTTGTTATAAGCATGTGTGCAAGTTCACTTGTATATTTGGTTTTCAGTTGTAGCACCTTTTGGTTAGCTGCTTTGTGTCTGCAAGCTATTGCTTTTCAGTGGGTCAAGCACCTAAGCCTTGCACTGCAAACAAAAGGCATTTGAAAGGAAGCACATCTTGCACTGGTCTTTGTTTAATATCAAACACATCAGGCTAGCACTGCATTTTTTCTGAATTGGTGAAGTATAAAATTCTGGTCTGAATTGTGAAAGATTTGTTGTGCACAGCTTCTTGCCCTTAAAAAAAGGTTGAAGGTGTTTGAGGGGAATGTCTGAGCCAAGTTGAACTGTGCAAAAGGTTTTTAGTATGTTGATTTCTATGGTTTACCTTTCAGCCTCTGAAATCACACCGAGGGGAGGGAAAAAGGCTGTGTCATTTTCATGGCATCAGGTGCTGCATTAGGCATAGACTACCACACCTGTTAAGTAAAGAGTATCACTATATTTAACAGTTCACAAGGCTGCTTATATCTTGAAATGTTATGTAAATATAGCCTTCCTTAATCACCAGCCTCTTGAACATATTAAATCTCTTCACGTTTCTCCCTGGACACTGGCATTAAAAAACAGGACAAGCAAAACCTCTTGAAACTTTTATCGGTGCTGGTTTAAGCAAGGCAATTAGTTCCTTAGCGCACAAAGATCAGGCCGAGTAATTCTTTAGTGCTTTGTCATTCTTGCAATTGGCAAACTTTCCCGTAAGGATGGCATTTCAGGTATTTTCCTTGAAATAACTCTGAAAGGAAGCTAAGGTAATCCTGACCTAGATATGGCAATGACTTGCCAATCGTGGGTAAATGAAGATGTCTTCAGCTTACCTTTTCAAATCAGGGCTGGGGTCCACCTAAAGCAACCCCACGATTTGAGGTTGTCCCCTCTTGTAATCTCTGCCGGGTTGCACTTCCTCTGGCTCTCAGAGAGCCCCGTTCCTCCCTGGCCTGTCAGGATTGGGCCTTGGTGAAGAAAGCTGACCCTGTCAGTCTCACGCTTCTCTATCAGTGATGACTCTTCAGCCTGAAAATGAGTGAAAGTGCGAGGAAGGGTGGGAGCAAGATGCCTCTGTAGTAAGTGTAACAGCACAGCCTCAAAACCTTGTTTTTTACTTTTGGTAGTTTCCATGGAGCTATTAAAACAAAATCAGAGAAAAAAGCCAGGCCAAGTCACTGCTGCCAGCTGTTGGTTTAAAATGGTATATGTAAAGTGAGTAATCAGCTCATTGCTCTATATATGGTTATGGAAATATGAGAGCTTCAGTGCTTGAGGCAGCAGCATGTTTTATTTTTCTGTGCTTTACATCTGTGCCAAGATCAGTGGGGTCCTGCTGAGGTCTCACTGGAGAGGTGAGATCGGTCCTTGTGATTGATTGTGTTTGTGTGTCGTAGATGAAACGTCTGCTGTGTGCTGACAGGCTGGGGCTCTGGGCAATCATCCGGGGCTTTCTCAGGCCCATTAAGGTCAAACAGTCTCAACCACATGAGAGCTAGAGTAATTTTAATTGACTCCACCAATTTGCTGTTCTGATTCTTGGTGTATAAATGGATATGCTGGATCAGGTGACTTGTCCATCTAGTACAGCATCTGTGTCTCTTAACATAGTGAATATTGCAACAGGAGGATAAATTCTAGGCTTTGGTAACAATGTCTAGCAACAAGGATGCCAAATGGTGTTTCCCATGCTTACTGATGCACTTGTGAAAATTTTCCCTGTTGGACTTGTTCTGGATATGGCTTCTGGTCTCCGCTCAGGTGAAAGCCAGTGCCAAGGGAGTAGGCTCTTGCAAACTGGAGTGTGATGATACAGCGTTGCTGAGCAAAGCAACCCGAGAAGCAGCTGCCTGCACTAGGTCTGCTGATCTAGTTTTCAAACTAAGCCTTTAAATGCAGGCTGTCAATTTGACCCATCTTATCCAGCAGAAGGTGGGTGGGAAGAGCTGCCAATCCAAAATAAAAACAGTATGGGTTTTAATTTTTTTCTGGTTTTTAACATTATAGTTTTTGAGAAGTGAGTGGGCTTTAAAAATCTCTCCATGTGGATGATCCCAGGCAAAATGTCCCAGCAAATTCCCTGTCCATGCCATGTTGCATGACTTACATTGTCCCTGCACTGGTCAGCAGAGGAAAGCAATTTCTCTGAGGCAGGATTTGAACAACCAGCTACATACCGAGTGCGCTGAGTCAGTGCCGGTACATTTGTAAGTTCTGAATCACCACTGAGCTCTTCAGAGACACTTCACTACAATACATGTGCCTCTTCAAACATGAAAGTTAAGTTCTCTTAATTACTCAGTACCTGTGTCAACTTTAATTAAAAATTTTGTTTCATTCATTCCACCTGAGGCCACGTCTTTGCTGCAAAAGAAATCCTACCTTTTGCCTGGGCCAGCTATCTCAGGGTAGCATCTCCTAAGAACAAGTTAACTTCCCTGGAGAGGCTGCTAATTGAAGCAGTTATTCAGACCTATTCCCCCTTCCTTTACCAGCTGCATCAAGATATAAATTACAAGTGCTTATGATTTTGGTTACGATACTTCCCTCATGGTTTTAGGTTAAAAATACTGAAAAGCTGTACGAGTGTTCCTTGTACAAAGGCACAGACTTTCTGTACTGAAATCTGTTTCCTTTATGCTTTTCTGCTGATCTCACAGCTGTACCACATTTTCATGTAAACTGATCTTTTTATTTGCTTTCATAGGCAATCTCTCAACTGTAGAAAAGGACATTAAGTGAAAAATATTTCAATGCTACATGAGATTGAGGGTGTTACTAATTACACTATTTCTTCAACATTGTCAGAAAAAAAAATAGGAATGTCTGTTGAAAACATTGAGAACTTTTTAGTTCTGATGTTTTTAAGCTTTTCCAACTTGTACATCCCTAGGACTTTTCCAGCGAACCACTGCTAACTGAAGTCTATGGACAACAGACTTGTGGTTTGACTCACTACTTTAGATGCAAGCTGTGGATCTGAAAACTACTGCTGTAACTTGTTCCATTAATAAACTGGATTTATGAAAAGGAATTAAGGCCCTGATGATACAAATCAGATCAAAAAGAGATTTTTCAAATGCAAACACAGGCCCTTCTGCATCTCGAAACGACTCACTGTGTCAGTGGGGCACTATACTCTGATGACAAAGCCACTGATAAATCCAGTATGTTTCTGCTCTGTGTGCTGCTTTGGTGGATGTACATATTTTTTTTTTCCCTTGCTGTTACATTTGCTGACGGAGCATGATCTAACGTAAAAGCATGTGGAAATTAAACTGAAGTGGGTAAATGTGTGCATCATGTCTAACAACTGAAGCTAGACTATTGCTAGTAAAACTTTGCTTTTTTTTCTCCCCTCCCCCCACCCAGGTTTTTGCTGAGCCCTCCATCAGTCTGTTTGCTCTGGAATGCTGCAAGGGCAGAGAGTTGCACTTCACTGAACCCGTCAATTCTGTTTTGAATGAGGACCTTCATTTTTACACTCAGTCTGTATGGGTGAGAAGTGGATTGTAAGTATGGAAGAAATATTCCTCTCAGTTCTGCATTATAGGAGCTAATACTGAGCACATTTTCTCCCAATAACTGCTTTTTTCATAGGATGAGTTTTACATTCTAACTTTTATTTTGAGACAATATAAAGTACAAAAATGTGGTTGAATGGTAGACTTACTTTTTGAATCAGGACCCAAAATGAACAAAAGTTCTGGGCAGAGGTTGTATTTCCCCTGTAAGAATCATCGTTTTATTCCTATACAGTAATGAACAATAGAGCCTGTTGTTCAAGCCAGGAACCAAAAGTAAATAAGTCTTGACTGCTGACTTACAAAGACAGGTAGAGTAAACTCGGAGTGCCTTTAATAACTGGCTGTAAAATACCAGCTATAAAGTGCAGTGATTTAACAGAAACCACTGCAGTGGTTCAGTGAAGCTTGATGTGCTGATTGGCTGCCAAAGAGGCAGCAACTTCTGAGGGAAGCTCAGGGCGGATCTGACAGCTGGAACAGTAATTTGCTTCTGTTATTAGTTTAACCCTCCTCCGTGAATGTGAATACACACCCAAGGTCTTCTGTGAAAACCGTTTTACCTCTGCAGAAGTGACCTTCTAACCTCTTCTGTGTCTTCCCCTTTCACCTTTTGGAGAAGCTCCCAAGTATTCTGTCTGGGCCAGGTTTTCAGCCTCCACGTCCACAGCAGCAACAAATAACTTGCAGAGTCTCATCCTGCAAGTGAGACTGACTGGAAACTGCTGTTCTCCTAATGCGACACACAATTTCCTGTGTTTATTTTTAACTTTTTCCATACCTTTTTCACTTAGACAAGGCTGTAATTTTCTTGAGAGATCTTATGGGATGGCGCAAATCCACACAAGATTTGAACTAATTGGATGAGGAGTTAGTGTAGACTGTTCACGGCTTAGGTATATCTCTGTTGTGTTTACAATTAATTTTTCAAACGCATCTAATCTGTTACCACCTACAAGTTAAAACCCTTCTATGCATGTCTGTGATAAAGCTGCTGGGCACTCCTCTGATTCCTTGAGGTTGGTACAAAGGCGAAGCCTAACGTAGCTAATGCTCCAGAGTACTGTGGACTGTTTTCTTTCAGGAATGTTACACAAGCGTTTTCTTGAGAGGCTGGTTAAGGATTGAACCTCCCTTTCTTTAAGAGCAGTCAGTGGCGACTGACTTTAGCTGTGGGCCCATAGCGAATGTAAGCTTCCTCACGGAGCTTTGCCTATTCACTATAAATTCTAGTCCCCAGCGTCTGTGCCACTTTTTGCTGAAAAGATACAGAGCGAGCGATCATCTGCTGCTGTTGTCTTGAGGAGCCCCGGGTGAGAGTGGCAAGCAGCTGCCGTTTGAGGCTGAGAACAGCGTATGCTCATTGCCCGTGATCTGTGCTAGTTCGGAGAAGGAAAGGCCTTTTCTGGGAGGAACATCTGACTTATTTATGGTGGGAGTGTGTAAATCTTCCTACCTCTGTGGAGGTGTTACAGTCTAAAGTGTGTCCTGTTGGGGAACGTCTCTTTATGAGCTTTCTGCCCTCTCATCAGGGCGTGAAACTGGAAATTAGATCACTTTGCCCATGAAAAAGCCTTTACAGTTGGCTGTAAAGGAAGGGTGATGCTTTTGGGAGCATACAGTAGAAAAGCACGGGAGAGTGAATGCAACAGTCCAGCCCCTTCCCCGTCTTCCTGTTCATTTCCGAGTACCCCAGCCAGGTTAGCTGGTTCCCCGTCTCTGGGAAGGGTTGGGGCAGAACGGCTGGTCTTTCTCTGAGCTCCTTGTGATGCTCCCTATGAAACAGACCTCCACAGCCTGTCCCCATCCCACACTGCAGATGGTAGGCTAAACGCTGAGAGTGGCAGGTGATGATAAGTCTGTGGGTTGTCCTACAGGATTTGTTTGACTCATCTGTGATCAAAAGTTTCAGGAAGGTCAATTCAGAGGTTTTTTGGCTCCTTGCCCCAAAACCTGCTGTCAGCTTTAGACAAATGACAAAGATTTATGTAAACATACCAATGGTATCTTGCTGCCAGGCTTAGGTACAAGGATCCTTCCTGAGCCAACTGACCACCTCAGTCAGAAATGGCACCAGCCCAGACTGTGGCTTGGCAAAGGGGGCTGGGGCACTCCAGGGTGTGGGAACGTTGGTACAGCGGAGGCTGCTGGTCTGCCTGAGAGCTGAAAGTGTCGCTGGGTGCCAGAAGCCCAACCTGGCTTCACAGGGTTATTACTGTAACAGTCTTTCACCTCTCTGTTTCCTATAAATGTCTGCTTTGAAACTGCATTTCAAATGAGAGCGTTTGATGCTCTGAGAAAAACATTAACGGTTAATTCTCAGTGAAAAGTCAGGAGTGTGTCAGAAGTGTAAGGAACACACAGCAGCGGCCAGGCTGCTCTGCATACCTGTTAGTCAGGAGGTATGGGACTTAATTTGAAGAAACAGTGATACAGCCTCATTACAAGGTAGTTCACAGTTGGCACACTTTAGCCTCCATGGAGTCTTGAGCAAGGCTGGCTGTCAGTTTCTCCAAATTAGGTGCGGTGGGGAAATGACAGGTGCTGTGAGCACTCTTTGTGGCTGTTTTCTCACTGATTTAGAGTGCAGCCATCCCTCATGTTCTTGGCAGCTGACCTGTAAAACAGGTAATGTGGGGCAGCCAGTATTTGCTTTGTGTTCAGATGGGTTAATGAGTCAAGCGTTTGGGCTTCAGTGTCTGCACAACAATGTCCTATTGATATAAACAAAACTGATCTGTGATCCTGAGGCTGCCTTTGTAAGCAGCAACACAGTTGCTTAGATAACAAGGGATCTGTATGTGCCAGCATTTTAACTCGGTATTAAAGGATTCACCCATGGCCATGGCTCACGTGGATTCACTACAGGAAAGTCTGTCACAGCAATGTATAGGTTTTGGATTAAATGTTGTGTATGTGTTTTCAGAGAAGTGGAATAACTATAAAAAGCATTCACTGTAACAAAAGAAAACATTGGACAATATCCTCTCGTAATTAATACGTACAACCAGGCGAAGCTGCAAGTAGTGCAGTCTGGTGCGTGGCTTTGTAGTTTCCTAATGCATGCCCACTGAAACCTGCATTATTCCCATCTGGGTTCATGCAGAGGCTCTCCTATTTGTGGGAGAAAATGGGAGGGGGTGGGGAGAAGAGAGTTGTGGGGGTTGTGGAATTTACAAGTTTCAGACAGACAAACAGAAAACACGTCTTAGTTTAGACAGAAAACAGTTAAACCACTGAAATGGCTGGCATTTTGCAGCGTGGCAATAGAGGCTTGATATTAGCGCTACTGTGCAGAGGTTTGGGGGCTTTCAGGAGCGCAGTCCTGAGCACAAGCCTGTAGTCTTGTAGTTTTGTTCTGCTGTGGTTAATGTGTAGTCTTTTCATGTTCTGTTTTCTGTATCCAGGTGGATTGCATACGAGGGATGTAATTTTTTAGGAAAGCAGATTCTGCTGGAGCCCAGTGAGATTTCAAACTGGAATGAACACACTGGCTGGAAAGTAATCGGCTCCCTTCGTCCTGTGAAGCAGGTAGAGTAACAGTGTATGAGGACGTTTTTCTTTTTTATTTCGGACAGGGATTAGTGCACAAGTATCAGCTGTACCACTAAGTATAATGGCGTGCATTGTACTCCTTAAATCAGGCCAAATGATGACAGCCAGAAGGACCTACTGGAAGATTAGTGAAGCAGAAAATTCCTCCAGTGGCAGTTACTGAGATCTATATTAGGCTCCTAAAGGGAAGTAATTCCTAGTTTCTCAGAGCCAAGTTTGGTTTTTCTGAATGGCTCATTAGCATGTTCTGTAGATGTTCTATTTTTAAATTTTTGCCATCTAACGATAATAATGAGAAAACCAATTCTACATTGGCTTGTTTCATAATTAACATAAATGGAAACAAGAACAAATTTCATTGTGCTGTAGCCTGGATTTCCAAAAGAAGCCAAGTTTATAGAGTCCCACCAGGTTTTCCCTCTCTGCCTCACCCCGAGTAATGCCAATTTCAATCTCACTCCAAGATTCCTCTCAAAACCACGGAGTTCTTAGGAGCTCCGTGAAAAGTAAATAGAGAAGCAAGACTGAGATAAATGTCCCTCGGTCAAGGAAAAGCAGGTACAATTCTGCTTCTCTGCCTTTCCAAGCCACATCAGGTGTACTCAGTGGCACACGGTAAGCTCCAAAGGAGTCAAAGCACGTGTTGCAGCTGCGGGAGGGCAGCGTCTGGGCAGACAGGAAAAGGGAGAGGGGAGAGTGGCAGGGAATGTGAGCAGTAACCCCACTGGAAATGAGGTTTTGTTAGCTCTGCTTCTCACAGAATGACTTGTTTCCCCTACTGACAAATGCTGATTTGTTTTTAAATACTAGATTCAACTGCAGAACTGTTGCAGGGAACAAAAATAACCATCTTTAGCATTAGTTATGCGTTATTGGTGTCATCTGTCCTCGGCCCCATGTGTCCACCCCCAAAAAATAAAGCATTTATTTTTTTGCTTTCCTCACAATGATTTGATAGTCTAAGATGTTGACAGCTCCATGGACTTCTTTGGAAGTGGCAACTACCAAAGGATCCCTTTTTGGCTCTGTTTCTGCAAATAATAATGAAAATTACCTGGGCTGATCTTAAAACCAGAATTCTCTCTTCAGCCAGCAATCTGAAGAGCTTTTGTATTTGGTAGCATCCTTTTTTACACCTCAACAGTGAGCAGTGTCATACGGCCTACTTCAGCTACTTTGCTGGGATTTTGGCATTTGGGGTTTGCGTGATGGTTTTGGTTTTGTTTTGTTTTAAATCCTGCAAACCGAGGGCTTCCTTGTGTTTGTGCAGTCGCCTACCTGTGCTTGACGTTTCTGTGGGTATAGGGTCTTTTTGTTTCTTTTTTTTGAGACTGGAGTAATTCGACAAACCTGCACTTCGTATTTGTTCCTTCTGGCTCCATTAAAAATTACAAAAACAGAGAAGGCTGCCAGCGTAAAAGGTAGTGCAAGAAAAAGTGAAACATTTGAAACTCATGCAAAATGAGACCCAAAAATTTTGCTTAATGACTTCCATGGTATGAACCCTTCCAGCTGTTCACTATATTAATGCACATTAGTTTATGGATGCTTGGTGGGACACAGGCTTTATTGTCTGTACCTTAGGGTTTGCTTTAATATGAAAAAAGGAGATTCAAAGCTCCCAGAAGAAAACCACTGCTTGAGTTGGCGTTCCAGCAGAGCTGCCCTTTATAACTCACTGCTCTTTATTTGCACCAAAATCGGTGAATAACAGAGCAAAAGCTTGACCCCTGTAGTAGCCCTACAAAATCTCCTTATTTTCTGAGTAAACAGAGGTGCCAAACCAGTACCTTGTTTTCCGCATAAGTTCAAAAGCAATGGTGTAACTCTCTGCCGTATATTCCAGTTAATGGGGGCTGAAGTTGCTGGATACGTGACTCGGTAAGTTTTGCGTCCTGAGAATAAAAAGCCTGTGGAGTACAGCCCATTTACTGGCCATGGAGCGAGTGAAATGTGCTGAACTACAGATATTTGCATATCACAGGAATTAGTTCTATAGACATAAATACAGGGGTTTTTTAAAAAACTATCTGCCGTTGCTGTTTACAGCTGTCTGTCTGCACGTGAAAAACACTTACTGCTGCTTTACATGCGTATTTGTTTCCAAGAAAAATACTATTGAACAGCCCCATCTGACACTGGAAATGGAACGTGTACTTTAGAAAACTGATGAAAGATGGAGGGGAGGCATTCTCATGTCAGCTTGCTCAATCTTTGTGTTACACCCATCTTCCTTCACACTATTTCAGCCAGCAGTGTACCTCCGAGTCAAGAACCGAGCCCAGGGTAAATATTTGACAGTGGCTGGAAGCCTGGCAGATATAAGAGCAACATCGGTGTGCGCGTCCCCCTACAATGGCCAGAATACCCAGATCTGGCACTACTGTCGTGGACTCTTCAAATCCAAGGTGAGTTTCCAGATGCTGGAAGTGGGTGGGTTGTGTCACCTGCTGGCCTTTGACCTTCACTTCTTGCTTTTCCTGTTGGCTAGCATTAACGCCAGGATGGCTTTTGGCCTCTCCCATGCGTCTTAAACCAAAACTCTTATAACCTACCTCCTCCGACTACGTAAGGACAGATTTGATCTGTCTGCTTTGGCAGGTTGGGCTGCTTTTCACATCTGCCTAATGGGACTGATGTTCCCCGAAGTACGAGCCTGGTTTTGTCTAAAGTCACAAGTTTATTACCTCTAAAGAGTTAAGAATTTCTCTGAAAAGTAACACGTGAAGAAAGGCTGTAAGTGATTTTGTATTAATGCTGCCCTTGACAGGCTGTTATTAAATATAAACAGCTTTTTGTATTTAACATCAGAAACACCTGAAGTAACAGAGACCACCACCTTTGAGCAAGCAGCTGGTCACTTGCTGAATAATCTGTTCCCAGCCTGCTTGCCAGGCCTTACCGGCTCTAGCGCCATGACTGTAATATGCTTGGTGCTTGGGATGGAAACAAGGCGGACACAGAACGGAGGCTCTGTGGCCTGGATCTCACTTCTCCTCTTGTTCCTTAGGCTAACAACGCCTGCCTGGATGTCATTGGTGGCAGAGATGTGCCTGGGGCCAAAGTTGCGCTCTGGGCAGAACATGGGAAGGACAGGCAAAAGTGGAGACTCAATGAGGATGGAACCATCAGTTCATACCTCAGTGACCAACTGGTGCTTGATATTAAAGGTATTTAAAAAAAAAAACCACAACACAAAACAAAGCAGAAACAACTAACCCTCACATGTTCTAAGTGCATTTTTTGATTGAGGCTAATTGCTGTGTTCTAGCTCTTCCCGTATTTAAGGTTAAATACTGAATCCTGTCTTTTCCGGTAGGTTTATGTTGCTTGACAGTAGGATGAGAAACAACAGGGCAGGGGAGAACCTTACTCTTTTGATCCCAAAGCTTTATTTGGATCAGATCAACTATTCTACTTGAGGGAGTTCAGTAGTGCCGATGGCAAGAAATGGAAGTTACAGAAGACAAAATGGTAAAGGAAAAGCAACCACAGAATAAGTGTGGCTCAAAAAGAGAGAAGTGCTCACTCCTAGTGTTTTCACAGTGGTGAAAATTGTCATTGCTCAAGTCCTAGTCCTGCTAATTACCCATCACGGTAGAACTACCTCACTGGAAGATGTCCCTTCTCACTCAAAATTCGTTCAAGCCCTGCTGCTGGCGCTAGGGTTTTATCCCTAGGGGAATGCAGTGGGGCAGTGACTGCAGTGGCTGGCTATGAGGCCGGGGGCTCTGTGGTGCTGTCTTCTCAAATGAAAGGGCTAAGTAAATTAATTGATAGCCAGACCAGGGTAACTGCGCATCCCACAGGTGAAGTCATCAGCCTTTTCAATGTCCTGCTGGCCCTTACACATCCGACCTCTGCAGCTGACACTTGCTCATAATGATTCTCAGCCCCGTGATGCTCAACTAGTAGAGCATTCCTGGCTTCCAGAACTAAGGAGTTTAACCACCATTACTAATTGATAAATAGTTACCACAAAGCCATGAAATGCAACTGGTGATACTGAGGGCAACTCTTACGGCATCAGAAAGCCGTGCTAGGTTACTGCAAAAGATAGTGCGGAAGGCTGGGGTGGCGATACCACTTGAGAGATCTTTAGAACATGTCTGTCTTGTAGTGGATTTTTATTTGTAGTATAGTGATAAAAAATGCACTGTCATTCTATGCTACGTGTATTCAAAGGAGAGAAATTTTATTTCAAGGACTTCCTAAGATTGTGGTTGAAATGGATGTGCTACACCAAATAATCTCACGTGGGTCTGTGAATCTGCGTGTTTCTACTATAGCAATATGCGCCTGAAAAATCCAGGCGGACAGCGGGAGCCCAGGATCTGCCAAAGGCAAAATCTCTTTCGAGGTGCTGTTTCTGTGCACAGCGGCACAGCTGGGGACTCCGCTCTGTGGTGTACCCTGCTTCCTGACTAAGGGACCTCCTCAGGGCCTGATCTGGCAAATGACCTTTTGAAGGAGACGGACATGCAGAGGCAGAGGGGCAGACACCAGCCCCCTACCTGGTGGGATTTCTATTTTTCCATTAATTTTCCTACTTAATCACACTTTTTAAAGATTGTGTATAGACTTTTCTGAGCATTTCTTTTTAAAATTTTTCCTTCATGATTTTATTTTGTTTTGTTTTTAAAGGAGGAAATTATTATGACAAGAATCACATCATTATGAATCAGCCGATAGATGACAAGCATTCACAAAAATGGGATATTGAAATCTTGTGAGGAAAACCCAGCACACAGATGGACCTTGTGTGGGTTATTAACGCCTGCAGAGGGGAAAAAAAGCCAACTACTGAAGTCATGCACCACTGGAACCTTAAGCAGCAACTCCTCTCTACTTCCCTTCATACCAAGGGAATGCACAAATCTGGGAAGTCGATCTCATGTCTTTCTGCAGGGAAGCTGATTCTTTAGAGGCCACTCCTATGAAAGTTGCTGTTACTTTTCATCTGAAGTATTAAAAGTAAATGCAAAAGACCAGACATAAATTTTGTGGGATATGACCTGCAGGAGCTAATATGGGAAAGGCTCTTTAGAAACATTGTCTATTCCCATCCTTTCAAACTGATGGAAGCTCACTGAAGAATGAATGCACTAACAAGCTTGAAAGAGGTTGAGTTGGACTTTCATGTCCCAAGTCAAACTGGGTATGCTCCAAGTCATCCTGAAGCTCAGATCCTATCTCTTGCTAAAATGCGATTTATTTTGTTCATAAAATCAACTTTGAACTGGAATTACCAGCTCAGCATGTGAAATGGGGCAGTAGAGAACACCTGACTCTCGCCCCACTAATGTTCCTGGTAGGCCTTTGTTGTCACTTGTTTTAACAATACCAAATTTCCAGATTCAGGAGCTGGTTTTGCTGACCCATGGCCATGGGTTCCAACCCATGAAATTGTGAGTTGTGACTGAAGGTCACCTTTAAGGTGGAGCCATATGTACATGTATCAAAAGAAAACAGAGTCCTGGGTCAGGCTAGACTTTTACAAGGGCTATCTGCGTTTAGAGCAGTAATGATTTTAACTCTAGCTGTATTTTATTTGATGTATATAGGTTAATTTAATACAATGTAATTTGGTTTTGAAACCATGTCTTCCTTCAGAAAATAATTCACCACAGTATGTATTTTCAAAGGTGCTAGCGGCCTGCATTTCAACGCTTGCTCAATGTTAAAAGAAGAGCGTAACTGCGCTGCTCTTAACTGTGGCTCATCAGCAACGCGTACATCTTGCCCCAAAGGATGAGGACTTAGACTAATGGTCCAGACCGTGGCGTGCCGGTGGCTGCCTCAAATTCAGCACTATGCAAACCAGCCATCGCTTCAGACAGACAGGGCCAAATACCAGCCAAGCTGCTGCAGGCCTGAAAAGCACGTTCCTCGCTCAACACCGACACGCAGAGAAGGAACTGCAGACAGTTATAGGGCTGCGAACACCTGGTGTGGAAGAGAAGTCCTTTAGATCACTGGTAACTTCGTTTGATTTTTTTCAGCCTCACTGAATTAATCTGCATAATTGAAAATGTAATTATTTTTTTTTGCTTATTTGTATATTCAGGGTATGTATTTCTATAACTATTTAAAGAGTTTAGTTTAGCTAAAGACAGATGTTTTAGTTTCCAAAAGCTGTAATTATTCCAGTTGCGCATACAACCAGGATTCATCCCCAAACAAATGAAAACACATAACCGTAAGTAAGTTTGCCACAGAAATAAAAAATATGGATGTCTATTTTTGTATGAAATGGAGTTCTATATAGTACTATTTAAAAAAAACAAGCTTATCTACTTGCACTTGCTATTTTACATTCTAAATTTATCATTAATCTGCTGTTTAAGTAACAGATTTTCAAACGTTTGTATATATTTTTCCAACTAAAGCACTTGTTGAGGTTTTCTTATGTAAGTCAGCAGATCAGGCATTCTACATGTGACTTGCTTTCCATATGGAATTTTTAAAGCCTGTGTAAAAAGCTCCAGTCTTTTAAACCGCGAGTGACGAAATCGTATTTGGTATGGGAGTGTTACATAGGAAAGTCAAGCAGGCTTTTGTACTTAAGAGATCTTGAATGTAAAATGCTAAGCATGTGTATTTTAATTGTATAAAACTTTTTTTAGGAGGAGCTTCTTGCTTGGTGGTTTCTTTTTAAACAAACGAACTACAACAATAGTTTTTAGCAAATGTCAAGTGAATTCCTGTAAAATATTTCCTTTCAAATCAACAAAAAAGGGATAACTACACTGAATGCCTGCCTGTGCTGTTACATTAGTTTGCATATTAAACATCGGTGTTCAAGTATTAAAATAGCAGCACTACTCCCCTCAGAACCCACTCAAGGGAGCACGGAAGATCCAGAATCCAGCTGCAGGTTTGGGCTACCTTCACATTTAAATTGGCGCTGGGGGAGGCAGAGGTTTAATACTTAGTGTTTGTTTATTCCAGAGGTGGCAGTGCCTAATAGGAAAGGGGTTTTCTTGGGGAAAGTCTTACCCCTTTGGGAAACAACATGCACAGCTTTTACTGAGAAGCTTTTTTTTCCGCTCGGGGCAAACAAACAGAACAAAAAGGTGTCCTTGCTGGTGAACTTCACAAATGAAAACAAGTTACTGGTTTTTGCCCAAGGTCCTGGAGCCTGCTCCACCTCTACCTTTAGATGTCCTCCACATCAAAGCATATATCCAGAGGAAAAGGGGATACCACAGCACCCGTGTTGTCACGAGTGACTTCATCCATCCACAGACATGGAGCTGTGGCTCACTGGACAAGCAGCAGCTTACCTGTTTTCCCAAAGCTAAGGACAGAAAAATAACATGTGGCAAAGTATATATATTGCAATGCTTTGTTAGACAGCAATACAAACCAAAGGCTGGATGAATAAAAAAGTGATTTAATAAGCCCTCCTCTCAAGAGATTCTTAATGGCCAGAAATATTACTTATAGGAGCAGGTAATTCACAAATGCATCAGAGAACTTCAATTAGACATTCGGTCCACAGAGACAAGGCAAGGTTTTCTTTCTCTTCATCTGAGTTAAGGTTAAGCTCTTTAACAGAAACAGCGCTGCTCCTCCAAATCTGCTTCAGTGCGTCCAAGTATGACAAAGGAAACCGCAGCCCATGAGTCCGCTGGGAAAAAAAATAATTAAAAAAGGTAAATCCTTCCGTTAAGTGCAGTGTCCCTTGTTACGCAAGAGTGTGTTAGGCTATAGGCTATAGCAGGTGTGTGTGCCTTTCCCACACCGCACTGGGATTTCTGAGAGAATCCTGCACATGATGCAGTATCATCCTGCCAACTTTCTGAACAGACAGTTGTCTCTCGTACATGTTCTAGCACACCTGATGGGGGAGGGAGGCTTATGGTGTGTGGCTTCTTCGTGTGGTTTCCACACTGAAGAATGAAATAATTTTAAATGTACACTCTTGCCTAACCCTACCCATTATTTTTGGAAGATCAGCTAAATTTCTTTCTATCTGGCACATGCAGTCTTTGGACATAGTTTGACAGAACCCCAGAGGACCTCCATTACCATGGCTGGAGTCTTTAAGGGCAGGAAGATACATTCTGGGATGTGCACATATTGTACAGGTGCCAGTGTACAACCTCAGCTACCCGCAGTCTCTACTCTGGAAGACCAGTGAGATTTACCATAAAAGGTAAGTAACTGCCAGGCACAAAGCCTTCCCGTAATTACTTGAGGCAAGAACGGGCTGGGTTCTGCTTTGCCTCTGCAGTGTACTTGTGCAGCCCCCCTATTGGAAGTGTTTCAGGTCACGGACCTAAGATAGAGCATCTTAGTGTCGTCAAGGGGAACAAAAAAAGGTCCAAAGCTCACAGCCACGCTTTAGGAGTATTTATGATTTGAGTGAAAGCACACTGTACATGTCCTGAGAAAGAATGGAGACGGACTATCATCTGCAGCCTTATTAACACTTTACAAGGTTTCCTCCTTACAGTTAACTCTTCGCACCCAATGCTGACCACCCCACCCTAAAATGACCACCCTTATCCGGCAGTATGTTCCAGTGGATACAGAATCTAACGTGGGTTCAATGTGGTATAAACATGGCACATGAGGCGCAGCAATCCCAGCTGCTGCTGGACATGTGCCAGCATATCCAGTGGCATTCATAAAGGATGGGCTAAAGGACACAGAAGTAAGAGACACCTCTGGCCACTCCAGTAGCTTTGCTAGCTAAGATACAGGGCATGCACAAGAAATCCTGTTAACATCCCCAGCATTTAATTAAGCATGAGATCACATTACTTCGTTGTAGTATTAGCTGCCTCTGTGTTGCAGCCTCAGCTCATCCAGGCACTTAGGGGATGGGCAGCAGTGCTTTGGGTGCTGAGGAGTACAGCGGAACCAGGCCCCTGATACCTTCCCAGTCAAGCCCACCTAACGCAGCAGAAGCCAAGGTGGCAATGCGGCTGTTGCTGTGCGTTTGTGGGAACAAACCTGTGATGTGACTTCCTCACTCATAGGGTCATCTTCTGTCCCCATCATGTGAGTTTCTCTCCTGTTCTTTAAAGAATGATACACGTAAACCATCTCTCTGCGAATTTCATCCTAAAAGACAGCAGGAATAAGGTGGTTACAGATAGGCCACACCCTCAAATTCGGGCAGGTCTCGCACTCAATTTCTGCACATCTTGCATGTGTGCTGTCATTCAGTGTTGATCCATATGACATCAGAAGGCAAGGTGGCAAAAAAAATTGAAAAAAAAAAAAGTTTCCAAAACCTACACGGCCTCACAGCAATATGGGCACAAACAAAAGGGAGGAGAAAAATCAGAAAGTCATGGTATGTTTTTTCTCAGAGGCTAACATTTTACTCATGCAAAAAAACAGTGTAGAAAATAGTCTGTCCTGTTCCTGCCCCAGCCCCTTCTTTTTTTTTTTTAAATTAAGGCAACAAAAGCCACTTCTACAATGTCATACTATTAACCCTTCATAGCTAAGAAGCAGTCTGAACACAACGTAATCCACAGTGCCAGCATCTGTCTCGTGAAGCAACTTAGTAGTGCCACTGGCTCCTACTTAGGTACAAAGATAGCTCAGAAGTGAAGACTAAATGCAACCAGAGTCAGCAGCAGCTGCAACCACGAGCACTCCCTCTCTTGAGGGAACTTATTTTTCTAACTTATTCATGCTCTTAAATACAAACACTAAAAAAAAAAAAAATAAATAAATCCATTATCAAGAGCTATAGAGGCCATTTAGCAGCTGCAATGATCTCTCCCATCTCACCTCAGATAAAAGCCACGCACCTACCCTGCAGAATCACAGACTAAGCTCAGAGCTTTAGCTCACCTCCAGAAGGCAAGACTGTGCCATAGCCCTCAACAACAACCCCATGGTCTCCTGACAAACCCCAATGGGCTGCAGGGTCCAACTAAGTGTAACTGCCTGACCCTTTGAGACCAGTACAACAGAGCAACAACTCACATCCCTCGCACTCCCCACCCCAAGCGTACGAGGGTGGCTTCATTATACTTACGGAATTCTCTTGATCTGGTTCCACCGTAATGATAGCATGATCTCTAAACTGCAGTCTGATTTTGCTATCTATTTTTGGCAATTTACCACCTAAGATAAAAAAATAAGTTCTCCATTAGAAAGCAAGGAAGCCAGCCGAACAGGGTAAATGGAGCCCTCCGTGCACAACCCACTCTCTTGCGGCTAGATTTTTTTTGTTGCCCTATGTTTCAACACCCACGTGTTCTCAAACCTGGGGTCAGGAGGAAGTGAGAGAGATTTTTGAATTCTCTCACCTTTACAGTTTACAACTAGCTGTAATAGCAAGCTAGAGCATAAGGCCAAATTCTACCAGTTAAACATTTTCAGTACACAGTAGTTTATAAAAGCTGCCAATTTCAGCATAGGATAATCTTTATTTCACGCTAGGAGAGACATGCCATCTCTTCCGCTAGACACAGGGAATTAACCGAGATGTGCATGTGCACACGGAGAGCCTAGCACAACATGAAGCTGATGCTACACTATAATCTTTGCCTACCATAAAATACCAACGTCGTAAGAGACAGTGTTAGCACCCACTCTAAAGCACATCAGCCAGCTTCAGTAACTTCAAAATGTACCTGGCATCAAAGGATCAGCGTCACATCCCAAGCACGGTGGCAACCGGTTCATAATGAAATCCTTCTTCATGTCAGATGATCTCAGTTCTCTGGTGTTTTCCAGACGGTCTGCAAGCCTTCTCAAAAGGCTACTCAGTTTTTTTGTTGAGTCAGCTATATCCACCTGCTAAATATTCACACAGAGTTGCTCTCACATGAATTCAAGCTAAACAGACTAACCTAAAGAGAAAGAGGTGCGGTAATGCAGTGAAAATCTGGACATTACTCTTATCTTTGCAAAGGGTAATGTTTATTCACAAAACAACTAACTTAGTTTCTTTTACACATTCCTTACACACTGTTCATACACCAAAGCTGATGATACTCACTTTCCCTCTGGGGCTACCTGTACTGCTCAAGGCCTTGCAAGTGTCATTGAAAGAGAGACTTGCTCCTTCTGCATGCTGATGAGCTGATCAGCAGCACAACTGGACTACCATAAAGAGGCCACAGAACCATTTACAGCTTTGCTAACTTTTAAAGATTCAAAAGCTTGGCCTGACAGGAACTATGCCTGTCTGACAGCTCCAAAGCAAATAAATACCATTACATTTAGAAGGAAACAAGCCATACAAGGACACATACAAGGACATATGAAAGACAGGTGGTCCAATGAACTTGGCAACACTTCAGATGGAGCAAACATTCAGATGGAACACTCATCCCGAAGTCTTCAAAAGACATGGTTGTGCTGCCAGACAAGATAGATAGAATCATAAATCATTTAGGTTGGAAAAGATCCTTGGGATCATCGAGTCCAACCATAAGGCCTACTCTATAAAGTTCTCCCTTACACCATATCCCCTAACACCACATCTAAACGAGTCTTACAACACATTCAGGGATGGTGACTCCACCACCTCCCTGGGCAGCCTATTCCAGTGCCTGACCACTCTTTCTGTGAAGAATTTTTTCCTAATGTCCAGCCTAAGCCTACCCTGCTGCAGCTTGAACCCATTCCCTCTTGTTCTATCACTAATCACCTGTGAGACCAGCACCAACCTCTCTACAATGTCCTTTCAAGTAGTTGTAGAGAGTGAGAGTGTAGATAGTGCCATTACACTGAGCTTTCAGAGCAGATCAACAAGATACACGCTTGCCTCAGTGCTGACATTTCAGATGGATGCACTGTCTTTCCCTTAGTCCCACCTACTTACCATGAGCAGTTGTCTTGGTATGCTTGTCCGCAGCGCCACATCTTCTTTTGCTGTATCAAACACAAGGCCAGGAATTGCATCCAGTAAGAAATCTCCCCAAGAGCTGAAGGAGAGGAAATAAAAATAACCAAGCACTCAAATGGTTGCACTGAAATAAAACAGACATCTTAACTGATGTCAAGGGCTGGAAACTTAGTGCTCCAATTCCGAATCTGCTTTGTGCCTTTGGCCCTTCCATTACCACTCTGTAGTCTCATGCACTGGCTCACTCTCATCTCAGACTGCATGTGTGCCCTCACTAGCACGCCTACAGAGGAAGGAACTGGCTTCAGAAGGGTCCAGTTTGTGCTGATTCAGGTGCTTGCCATTTACCAATGGATTCAGCTTAAAGCTGACCACAGTGAATGAAGAAATTCACACCGGGGACATTATCCAACCGCACATATGGCCTCACTGCACACAATGAAGTGTGTGGGGTTGTGTCATTTAACATGCTTTTGAGACACTTATATTGAAGAAGGAAATGTACCCAGGGTTATCGAATCCAATGTCATCAGTTTTTAGCTTTGCTACAGACTTAATTATGACCCCAGGAACAAGACCCCTATATATCTCTACAGGGATTTTAATGATACCTAACAGGCACCTTGTAGGTGTCTTGTTTGTGTTAATTCACCATTCTCAGCCTACATAAGAAAAAAAAATGGCCTTTGATCTCAGTGCTTCTGTTTCCCAATTGTAACTAGAGGAGGGGAGGGCGAACTGCTGCGGGCACCTTCTTTGCCCAGTGTGAGTCAACCGCATCAGGAACAGGCGTGCTGCTCACAGGGAAGTGCTGGCCCATCCATGCGTGACCCCTCTCCCTACCACATCCTCAGAGGCTGGTTTAATGGGCAAACAACCAGGGCAAGCGAAGGGCTGTCCAGGGCTGCCAGAGGACTCCCACCCAACTAGGGCAGGCAGCCGAGCAGGGCCTGTCCTCCAACGTACACTTCACCCTCTGCTCTTGCTCTCCCTCAGCACTCCCCATTTTCAGGGCTGATCTCTAGACGTTACTTTAAAAAAAAAATAAAATGAAAAAGGTAGGACTTGTTATAGTCTCATTTACTGTCTCCACTCAAGTGCACCACTCTCTGCTACACACTGGGAGGGAAGGACTCTGGCCCATAAATAGAATTAAGGCAGCTTATACTTCTTACGGCTTCCCTTCTCTTGCCCCCAGTCTCCATCTGCCAGTAACTACCTTCAGCTACTCACTGTTTTTCCGAACTGCCCTTCTTATAATGAACTCACACTCACTTCTCTGCCTGCTGGATCTGGCCCAGAGGAACCGTCCTCCAGCACACAGTGGAATCCCTTTTGTCTTGGTGCCTAAAAGTCCCCGAAAGTGCCACCTCCACCTCCTCCCCTCCCAGCTCCTTCTGCACATGTCGCTTCCCAGAGCAGTCACAAGAAGTCCAAGCATCCTCCATTATAAGGACAGCTATTTTCAAGGAGTTCTCTTCAATTTTCCAAGGAAATGTTTCCAGACCATACTTCCATCTACAAGCCAAATCAAATTACCAGCCTGTATCAGGACTGCTGCTTATTTTACCTATGCTTTTTGAAAGCAGGTGCAGAGGCAGGCTCTTGCACTTCATTACCAATAACCTTAGTGGATGATGATTCCACTTTTTATCCTTAGAAGAACACCACTCTTCAAGTTTTTCCTTCTCCTCACTCTGGCAGAAGCACCCAGGGAACGTGCTCCCCAACAGCACTTCTCAAGTAACTCACTGGACTGGCATTTGGCTTACGCTGTCACAGAGAAACAGCACTGACTCCACAGAAGCCTGTCATGTCTACAGCAACCCTGTAAAACGAACCAAATTCTTGTCTCCCCAGCACTACCTGACCAGTAACTCCATATGGATCAAGCTGGACAAACCCTGTTCAGTGCATTCAGGAGGATTCCCACACACTGGTCAGTAAAACATCACTCCAGCCCAGCCTCCATCAACAGTCCGAACACCCACTTACTCTAGTGTCACTCTTTTGTCTGTTCAGTTCACTAAACCAGGGATGAGAGAAGCACCAGGCCAACACAAGGAAGCAGTAAGACGAAAAAGACAGGGAAAGGGGAGACGAGCAGGACGTCTCTTTGGAGGCCCCTCGCTACTGGTTATGCTGCATGTGCCATCAAACTTGGCAAAGCAGCTAAACACTAATATTGCCCCTGCATAACAAATGAAGTCACTCTTTGCAACAGCAGTCAATGTTTACAGAAAACAGCTTGTTGTTTCGGTTTTTTTTTACCTTCTGAATAGAAGAATAGAACGACTGTAAATTAAAATCAGCTGAACCCAACTTTTATGAAGACTTACACCTTTGAGCTGCTTCATCTTAACCCTCTCTTCAACCTGGAGGACTGGCCACATTAAGCGTCACCAGCAGTGCTGACATCCTGGGCTTCCAGAATGGTACAGCTGGTGGTTAGAGATTCATCTTACAACCATCTAGAATATGCCCAAACTTGTTCTGCCCTGTTTTGTGGCCAACAGAAATCCTTCCCCATTCCTAACTCAGGCCAATGACTCCAAACCCAGCACCTGAGAGGCTGATTCGGTGGCAGCAGCATTTCCCTGTGTGATGACAATGTTTCAGTGGGCGCAAGGATCAGATGTGTATGCACCGGATAGGAGATGGAAAACACAGATAAGTAGAAAATATTTGCAAAGGAAGAATTTGCAGCAAGTCTGTCAGAATAGATGTGGGTGACTATCAAATGCTGGAGAAAAACAGGATGAAAGGAGTAACTCATGACTCCGTCTGGGTTATGAAATGAACAGTAACTTCAGCCACTTGTGAGAGATTTTTTAAACACAAAGGTGAGTTTGCAGTTGCAACATTATCTTCCACATTAAAGTCTATAGCTGGTAAATAATAAAATAACCATTAAAAACCAATCAAGCTTGCTGCATGAAAACCTGGTAAACAGGCTGCTTCAAACAACAAGGGTCTCGCTCCCCTCCTTCCCCCAAACCCCAAAACTTCAATTACTGCTACCTGAACGCTAGCTTAGATTCTGTTACTAACAGCAGGGCACCTATATAATAGTGGGATACTAACATATATTCCATGTCACCACATCTCTGGGGGGAAGGTAACACGCCCTATCCCTGTGTTACTCAACAGAAAAACAAACCACACAAGGGCTAAATAGAATGAACGTAGAAAAGAGCTAAGCAGAGCTCATTACAAGGTGGTTATTTTTTTTTTAAGAAACAGGACATAACTTCTTTGAAAACACTGGTTTCAGGTCTGTACTATTCACACAAATCATCTGGCAGAGGAAAGCCATTTTTAGAAAAGCCATAATAAAAAAAAGAAAGAAAAAAGTAAATAATTACTTGTTTTGGTAGGTACTGATGGTCACGTGTGTAGAATAGGAGATCCCAAGAGGAGTGTCAGCTTGGTGAATAGTCCCTCTTGGGAAGTACAGTAAGTCACCTGGCTGCAAGAAAATCAAAATGAATTGCTATATTTAGGACACCTGTTCAAACCTTATCATAGTCAAAACAGAGAAAATACTCTCTGAGCAGACAAAATGACAACATATATTTTTTAAAATCACAAAATAGAGAGTTCCTCTATTATACGCTTTAATAACATAAAATAAAGCACTCTATGCCAGAAGTCTGATACCTTAAAGTTTCCAACTGTCAGGATTTACTATACACCTGTCTGAAAACAGGAGGCAAACTTTTAACATTATAGAACATGCACATCCAACTCAGCTGCATAAAGGGGACAAAGAAGCAACTGAGATGAACCTGCTGACAATACAGTGGGCTAGCAGAGGAGCAGTGCAATGTGGATTTGTCCCATCAGGTCAAAAGGCCAGCATTCCACAAGAAAAGCCAAATATTCTGTAAAGATGGTAATCTGTTACAATACTGTTGTCTGAAATTTTCAGTTAAAACACTTAAAAAACAAGTATAACCTTCCTCCTTATCTTTCTTCTCACCTATCTAAATTAAATCTCCACACTGATAAAAATTTAGATTAGGAAAGTCAAGATAAGAGAGAAGTGCACAGCACACAAAACTGCCTCCAAGAAGGAAAAATCAGTATACTTATGGCTTCTCCTATAAACATCTATATAGTTGAACACAGTCAAAGAGAAAATTCTGAAAGCAACAATGATGAAATTTGAATTCCATTTTAATTTTACTGTTCCTTAAATTTGGTCACGTCACCTACTTCTAAGAGCCTCCCAAACTAACACATATATTTCAAGTGAATACTACTTGAATTTTCACTGAATCAAAAGGTTGTCTTAGATTATGAGGCTTCAGAGGACTTGGCAAGATCAAGTCTCTTAATCCATTTTTAAAAACCTGCAAAGCATCACAGATCAGCTATGTGCAATTTACTTGTTCTGAAGCAAGCCTCTCTGCTGTTAATAAACTGCCTTTCTTATAAACGTATGGACTACACTAACTAGCTAAGAGTATTTTGAAACTCTCTTAATTTGCTATGTTTCCCATCCCCAGGAAGAAAACAAACTGGAGGGACGGTTGCATAAGGGAAGGGTAAGAGCCCTGAACACCTACCAGAGCGATTGCAAACTAGTCTGCAACAGAAATTATTTCACACTGTTGCACCCCATGCCTGCCACTGAGAAGCCAGGATCATGATTTTTCAAAGAAGTCTTCGCTGCAAAGTCCAACTCTTACCTGCTGGGCAGTCTCATCAACATCATTCACATAAGCCAGCAAGCACAACGCTCTTCAATTAAAATAATGAGAATCTTCACAGACTCCAGGTGGCAACACCCAGATTAGGGCAGGACAGAGCATTTGACAAGCGACAACACAGATCTGATCACTTTGCTGCCTTCTTACTTCTGAATTGGAGGAAGAAGGGGTGGACAAGGGAGAAGTACCCGCAAATTAAACGGAAAATCACGTATGAAGTGCATGCAGTGTCACCAAGACACACTGCAGCTTGGGACCTTATACAGAAACCAGGGTGCCTTTGCTCTCAGTCAGATACCAGTTTTTAGTGGGAAGGGAGAACACCACCAATATAGTCTCTAACTGATCCATTTGTTCTAAACTGCCCAAGGATGACAGACTGCAGACAGAAATGCAAAAAAGGAGAAGAGAAATACTCTAGAAAGATGTTTAGGGAGGAAACAAGAGTCATCTGACAGCATCCTTGTCAGAGACAGCTCCAGACAGACAATCAAAATCTGACAGCAGCCACCCAGAAGAAATGGGTCATGGGAAGTAAAGAACATCAAACAGAAGAAAAATAAATTAAAAACTTATTCTTAAGACCTTTTCAGAGGCCAGTATTTTCCCTCCACAATATCAGTAAAATGGCTTGTGGAATACATCGTTATTCCATAAAAATCAAAGGCATTGAAGTCCGGCCCAAAATGTTCCGGAAATTAAAAAGGGAATTTACTAGACTTTGCATCACCCAATACATCATGACAATTGAGTATTGCCATCTGTCAAACTACACAGCTAGCGATGTCAGTATTGTACCCAGCGTATGATACTAGTGTCCTACTATTCCTAAACTACCTACACACAAAGGCACATCTGAACACTGGGAAGAGCAGAAACCTTGCAGAGAGAGGCCCTGTGACAGGCCAAAAGGCAGAAAAACTAATGAGGCTTCCAACACAGAGCAGCACTGTCTGCTGGATAAATAACATGCTTCGAAAGCACAAGCATGTAAAACAGAAAGGGACAAGTACCAGATGCCCTGCTGTCAAAGGGGCGGCATTCATTAATCTTCATGAAATGCTCTTTTTATTCCAAATAACAAAAAACGGCCAAACACTTGATTTTCAGTTTTGGGAAAAGAAAACCAATTAATACAGCAAGTTAATATGGGGTTTAGTTCATGCTTTTGTTTATCAGCCAAGGATAAATATTTAAATCTCATTCACCAGAACAGTGACAACCTTTGGTAAAGCAGTTAAGTCTTGGTGCATAGAAGCATTAGCCTGATTGACTACAGACGGCGCTTCAAAGCATAAAAATGTTCCATAACCATATATAAACCCAATGGTTTTTCCGCACACAACTCCACAAACATGATCCAGGAGTCGCAGTGCCCAACTTGGAGGATACTGGAGAATTTCCAGGAATAACTGGTTTCTTGGTCCATTATTTAAATACTAATGCAAAGGATACCTTTGAAAAAGCATAGGTTAGACAACTGTCACCCAAATTTCTCATGCTCACAGTGTTTTGTGTGCCAACCCTCCCCTCAATTTCACAAACACGATCACTCAAAATACTGTCTTCAAGAAATGGACCATTTTAAACATGACTACTTTTCTGGCAACCACAGCCCAGACCACATAGAGCAATTCAATTATAATACCTTTAATATGAATTCATGCGTGGGATTCCCAATCCTATCTTCTGATTCAACATTATATTCCCGAGCTAAATGCACCGTTGGTTTATAGAGTCGCCAATGTTTCTCGCCTTCTAGCTGAAGGATAAACACCTGCAAAAGACCATAAATCTAAATGCATAAGGAAGCCTTGCCGCCCCTCACACATGCAACTGATCAGAAATTTTAAGTTGCCTTCTTACTTGGGAAGTCTGTGGAACCACGCCAGAAATCAGGGATAGAAAGTAAACAGGAGCGACACAGGTTGCTTTTGTGACAACAGAAGAAACAGATTTCACCTTGCCTGCTCTCAGCTACTCCACAGTATGGAAACAGGATTCCTCTCTCACTGCTTTTTAGAGGTCTACAATGCAGAAATTTACATCTGCACTGTTTCTTTAGGGTCTACTTAGAGACAACAGAGAGAAGAGTTGTGAAGTGTGAAGTTTTATCCTAAGGTAGCCATTTGGAAATCCTTGTGTCTCTCCAGTCACTTAAATAAGCACTAGACAGCTAACTCCAAAGTAATGCCTGTCACACAGATATTCAAAATATCAGGTGAGAGAGGTCTTATCACCATTCACTGACAAACAGAGCATCAGAAACATCTAGGGAATGCTGTGAGCTGGGGGTTGATGACATAAGCCAAAACAGGGCTGCTGAACAACGAGCATAAGGAAAATGAAACTCCAGATGTATTTAATGGAAATGAAAATAATAAAAAGCAAAAGATACATGTAATTTGGTCTTTTTTGTGTTTTAGCTTGAGTGGGATAACCTTTTTTTTTGATGCAGTGTCTGTTTGAATATTTCTTTTAGAAGCTCATTTAAAATGCATTTGGAACACAGGACTTCACCATACCAGTAACTTCTTAAAAACAGTAGGATGAACAAATGGGAACCAGCACAACTAGCCTGCTTTCACTGTCAAGCTGAAGAAAGAGTAAGTACTTAGTAAAGGAAAAAAGACTTCTAGATTCTTGGGTGTCTAAATGAAGTGAAAATGAAAAAAAAGATGCTAGAAAGCTTCTGCAGCTGGGAAATACCAGGTCTGGAAAGCACAGTTTATGTGATATTACCATTACATATTACTATTAGTACTTTTTCAGTAAAATTATAGAAGAAAAATTACTATAAAAAAACGCCAAACTTACAACCAATTACCATAAGTTTTCAGTGGAAAAACATTTTGCTGTAAGCTATTTTGGGGGGGGGGGGGGGGGGGAGCACACATACAGGTATCCACTGCCACTAGCAAAAATCCACACACAGTTTCACAGCCAAGGTCGTGCTGTCCTACCTCAACATCATCGTAATGAGGGGGAAGGCCCTGCGAGCCCTGGGGAGTGATGTAAACATTCGACCCGACCAGAGACCCGAAGTAGCACTCCAGTTTCTCCTGAATCTTCCACAGCTCCTCCTTTAAAAAGAAATGATGCCGTTAACTACTGAAGAGCTCAGCCCAGTCCACAGCCTCCCCACTGCTTAGGAGGTTTTTCTAGAGAACGATCCCAAGGAGAGAGAGGCTGGAAGGCAGATGCTCTGTATGAGTGCCCCTCCTGAAAGCAAGCACTGTACATGCAAAGGAGAGCTGCCACGAAGGTAACCGGTAAGCCAAGTAGCCTGGTGCCACAACATAGCATCAATGCTTGTTCTCCTCCCTGCACCATTTTTAGGTTGCAAAAACAGAGAAACAAAGCTAGACAGAGGAAAATAAACTGCCCATCATCCCATGAACAGCAAAACATCTTAAGACAATAAACATATGCAGGACTTGCATTATGTGGGCTAGCATCAAAGAGAGCGTACAAAGGCTAGAGACCTTTTTCCAGTGATTCCAATTGTTTGGGCATATTCAAGAACAAACTTTACTCATCCACATCTAACATGTGACAGACAATGCACCAAAGGGATGACTCTTTTATCATAAGATGCCAACTACCAGACCTGCACAAGTACAACTTCAACCAGAATTTATGTAGGTCCCGCTCAAGCTCTAGATTTCAGCATAAGCCATGCAAGATTTCAACTTCACCTGCAGATGCCCCTGACACTGGCCACTACAGCTACACTCAAACTGAGATCAGCCAGCGACACTATACTTGGGACTCAGCTGTGCATTTGGGTCCTTACGGACAATTCACAATTAAGTTATGTTGACACCATAGAACAAAAAAAAGAATACCTAAATCCAAGTACCTACAAGTGTCCGAGTCCTTTACGGAACTGTGCAGACACCACTGCCTCATTCTCATACATGAAGACTGCAAAGGCATCAAAAGGAACAAGAGAGAGAAAGGACACAGCTAAAACGGGGTGGTACCCTTCCATGGTGCAATTCAAAGCCAATGCATTGGCAGGAACGGCGGAGCGTCCTGGAAATGTTTTACATGGTTTCACACCTTGCCCTCCATTGAAGGAAAGCGGTACAAAAGCCCCTATGTGCACGAGGAAACGGTGGGGCAGAAGGGATAATTTAAGCAGACACAGATGCATCATCATTGATTTTGTGCATTTATTTTTTTTCTAAACTTTTATGTGAGAAAGCACATTCTTTTAAAAAGAATACTTAATATTATAGAATGAATCAGGTTTTGTACTGCAGAGCACTGAAATGTGACGGGCGGTGCAGAAGTATAAACCTTTTTTTTAATTGATACAGTTCATGTATAGATTTCAGCAGATCATTGATAGCAGCTGCTCCCCATAGATTTACTGGGGACAGATGAAGCTATGTTTAGCTTTACTCAAGCAAAGTATACCACATTATAAAGCTTGCTTTAATTATATTCAATGAAACGATCCAACCTTAAATCTCTGAGGCTGATGAAACTGTATTGTTGCCTTTTTCTGGTCAAAATCCTTCTTCAGCTGCATGTAATTCACTTTGCCTTCTTTATTTAAAACTTTCTTTTTTCCATTCACGCATCTGCAGATGTTTACATCTCGCCCATAGTATAGACCCTGGCTGCACAGTTCCTTCATATCTGACAACTGGAACAGGGACTGGTAGTAAGCAGCCACCAGGGGATCATTTCTCCGAACAAGCAGTGGCTTTTGCTCCCAATACTCCCTGAAAAACAGCTCTTGTTTGATGGGAGAGATCAAGCTTCCAAAGAGGCTGTCGGGGTTCTCAAAATTCATGACTGATGGAGAACAAGCTGCTTCCACCTTTGCTCGTTTACACTGTGCCTGCATTTCTTTTCCCATTTCAGCATGCTTCCCTCCTTTCTTGGGCATGTTCCTGTTCAAGAGGAGAGAGAGAACACAAACAGTCAACCAGTAACACAACCTCAAGAGCTCACGGGCCCAGAGCAGCACCTCTTGCCTTATCCAGGGAGACATCAGAGCATGCTGCAAACAGCTCTGCTTTCAGATGCTCGCTATTTGCTCCAAGCAGCAGAAAAATGAAAGCCCACAGTAGGCCTCCAATCCCCTCTCAAACCTCAGCAAACTCCAAAGGGCTCTACTGAGAGCCCTTGCTCACAGAAGCTCAAATCCCACAGCTGAGTTTATACTACAAAACATGCAATGAAACCCAACAGCCCACACAACAGATCTTTACAAATGCAGGAATCCACCCACACAAAGAACCTGTGGTAGACTGGTCCTCTGTAGCAAGAACTGCAAATCATTAAAAAATTAACTCAGCTTTAAGATATTTAATGGCAACAGGGAGGGTGGAGAAAGGGGACAGGATCAGAAACTTGTACCCTGTTACACCTCCTTGAAATGCATTAACATTGGGGAAAAAAAGCACAATGAAGACTTCCCAACGACCTTCCAGCCAGAGCACGATAGAGGAGGATGTACGGCATTTCAAGCGCAGGCAGAACCCAACCAGTTAAACGCAGCGGTTGGTGTGGTGTATGTTAAGGTAAGCTTTCCTTTCAAGCTGGCTTACATATCATAAACCCAGTATCTACATAGCTGTACGGTTACCACACTAAAGCTTTAGCAGGACTTACAGAGAAGGCAGCTACTGCAGCAAGGGGACACTGACACCGGTACAACGGCACACACCAAGGGCTACACAAAAATACAGTGAACAGAAAACAAAGGGAAATGGGGCACAGAAAGAGGGATGCCAAGTGAAAGAGTAGATTGCAGAGAGGGAAGAAGGAATATGTAACCAGATTCAGTGGGTGAGGATGGTTCAGTTGGCAGGAGGGTTACAGCAGTTTCCAAAGAAACAGAAACACCCAGAGCAGACTCCCCTGCAGGTGGAGCGGGATTTAGGAATGTGAAGTAAGGGCACCTGCTTTATGCTAAATCATGTGACAGTGCCAGGCACCTAGCGATGCTCACCACACTGTGGCCCACATATCACCCTCTGTCAGGGTCTCCATGCCTTGAATGGCCAGGTTTAGCAAAACCAAGTTTACAGAAAAGAGAAAACATTGTTAGGCCTTTCTTACACCAAAACCTAAATTTACAAGATTCTGCTTTCACTTCTGCAAAGCTGTCAAACTTTATGGTTTATGTAGAATAAAAAGAATTCTTTCATCCAAGCACAGACATTTAATTTTAAAGTTGGAAGTCATTTACTTTGTTTTTCCAGGTAGATAATATTCTTGCGTATCATTATGTAAAAACAAAAAAGTTAATTCACAAAGGGTTTAGCTGCCAAGTTCTCAGGAAAGTTAAGGTAAAAATCAAGTAACGGTAGGTCTAACACCATAGTATATGCAGACATACTTGCCGTCAGCATTTCACCCCCCAGACTAGCCCAGAGCACCAGGCAGTAGTATAGTACAAACCTGCCTGAGAAGCTGAGTTAAGTATCCTGACAATGAGCCAGCACCAAGCCCTCTAGCACAGCAGCTTGCCTGCTAGGTCTGGGCTGGCCAACCCAAACTGACTCTGGGCATGTCTGAGCAAGTTTGTGAAGCCAACACATGAGGAGGTGGAACACATCAATGCTTTCATCTGTAAGTAAAAAAGACAGCTTTGCTCCCAAAAGTAAATGCTCTCATTTATTAAGATGCTTTTACTCACGCAGATCCCTTATCATGAAACTTGAACTCTGGTTTGCACGCAGTACTAAATTCTCCTGCGGAGCAGTACGCAGGACAGCCCCACTGCTCCACCAGCTCCCAGGCAGAGTGTTTCATCAGTAGTTCGTGTAACAGCCCAAACCTCAACAGTAACCTACAGTCACCTTAGCCCCACTGGAGGGAATCCACATCACCACCTTCCTGAGAGGAAGGACATTCCTGGCTGCAGAAAACTGCAGTTCTCCATGAGGCAAGGGAATGCTTAAAAAAAGACTGAAAAGTAGCCCCCAATTGCTAGCAACATCTGAAGATGCTGCCAGCACCAAAATCTAAACTGACATCACCAAACACCAGCAACACAAATGCAACCAAGCCTGAATTGCCAGTTTTAAATCCCAGACTTAAATCCATCATATCAACCTCTCAGCTCACTCACACTGTATTTAACGAAGTTAAATTCAGGTATGTACTATTCACAGAATGCATCTTCATTTACACAACGTGCTGTTCTGTGGTGTTTTGATAGTTACTACAGCTGTAGAACCACAGAATAGCTTGGGTTGGAAGAGACCTTTAAAGATCATACAGCCCAACCCCCCTGCCATGGGCAGGGACGTTTTCAACTAGACCAGGTTGCTCAAAGCCCCATCCAGCCTGACCTTGAACACTTCCAGGGATGGGGCATCCACAATTTCCCTGGGCAACCTGTTTCAGTGCCTCACCACCCTCATCAGAAAAGTCTTCCTTGTATCTAATCTAAAGTTACTCTCTTTTCAGTTTAAAACCAGTGCCCTTTGTACTGTCATTACAAGCCCTGCTAGAAAGTCTCTCTCCGTCTTTCTTATAAGCCCCCTTTAAGCATTGAAGGGCTGAAATAAGGTATACCCAGGCCCTTCTCTTCTCCAGCCTGAACAATCCCAGCTCTCTCAGCCTGTCCTCACAGGAGAGGTGCTCCAGCCCTCATCTTCATGGCCCTCCTCTGGACTCACTCCAACAGGTCCATGTCTTTCCCGTGCTGGGAGGGACTCTTTATCAGGGAGCGTAGCAATAGGACAATGGGTAAAGGTTTTAAACTGAAAGAGGGGAGATTTAGATTAGATATTAGAAAGAAATTTTTCACCATGAGGGTGGTGAGGCACTGGCACAGGTTGCTCAGGAAGTTGTGGACGCCCCATCCCTGGAAGCATTCAAAGCCAGGCTGAATGGGGCTTTGACCAACCTGGTCTAGTGGGAGGTGTCCCTGCCCATGGCAGGCAGGGTGGGACTAGATGATCTTTAAGGTCCCTTCCAACTCTAACCATTCTACGATTACTGGCTCATGTCCAGCTTTTCATCCACCAGTACCCCAAAGCCCTTCTCTAGAGGACTGGAGGAAAAACCCAGCAACGCAACGGCCCTGTTCCTGCTTCAGAGAGAAGCAGTTATTTCACATCAGTATTTTTCAGCTCGCACACCAGATGTACCTGTTTATAAGTTCAGGCCTCTAAAGTGGCCCAGTGACTGCAGGGGAACTCGCCTCCCTCCAAAGCAATGGGGAAGAGAAATGGCCACGGCGACTCTGAGGCCACACTGCCTCCCCTGCTCCCCCTCACCACTCTGCCACACCGGGCTACTATTAAACTTTTGCCAGAAAGGAAAAACACATAGAACTGTGCTCCTGCGCTCAAAGCAGGTAGCAGTCAGCGCTCCCTGTCCCCCGCCAGCCTCATGGGCACGGCCGGGCTCCGCGGCTGCCGGGGCCCCCACTTCAGGAGCTCCGGGGCGGGGGGACGGTGCCTAAACCGCTCCTTCGGAGGGCCGGCCACGAGGCCGCCGGGCCCAGCGCTGCCACGCCGCGCCTCGCAGCGGCCAACGCCTTTCCCCGCGTCCCAGAAGGGCACCGAGCCCAGCGGGGCGGCGGTTCGGCCCGTTCCTCCCGCCGCCATCGACACCCCCACACCCCCACCCCCCCAACGGCTCCTCTCCCCTCACGCACCCCGGCCGCGCGCACTCACCCGGGCCGTAGCGGGCGGGGCGGGGCCGGGCAGGGGGAGGTGGCCGGGAGGAAATGGCGGCGGAGGCGGGCGGGGAGCGGAGCGGCCGCCAACGGGGGGGTGCGGGCCGGGCCGTGGTGGGGTGGCAGCGGGAGGAGATGGTTCCCGAGGCGAGCGGCGGCAGCGAGGTGCGGCAGAGGGAGCCCCCGGGCAAGGGAAGACGCGTCGCGCGTGCAGGCCCGGGCTGTGGGAGTGGGTCCGGCGCTGCTGCCCCGGCCCTGCTGTGGAGAAACACGGTTTGCGAGGGCCGGCGTTTAGTCAGGGCTTGCTGGGGATGGAGGAGGAGACACGCAGCAAGATGTCGAGCAGGAGTAACGCTCCCTGGTGTCGGCCAGTAACGGTGGCCATGTAACCGGGCTTGGTGGAGACAACTTAATGTCAACCTTTTTTTTCCCCCCACACCCAAACTAGAAGGTTTTAAAGCAATCCCGAGTTGAAAACATATGTGCATGATGATGTGTATTCATCATCATCTACCCAAGTTACTTTGTGTGTATGTGCGAGAGACTTCTTTTTGGAAACCAGTCAGAAATTACACCACAGTATCTTCACTAAAGTTATTACATGGATTAAATTAGGAGATGCAACAGGAAACCTTGTGGTTATTTGTATAAAGCTTTACTTCCCACACACAGAAGTACCACCACTTTAGCTGCGTTATTTTTTCCTGGACCAAAATCTTGTTCCAGAGCACCCCTGAGGCTCCCTCAAAGAAATCTTTGGAATCTTCACCACGCCCATGAAAACTTCTAGAAATAGTTTTAGTTACCTTTATTCAAGATGCCTCTTAATGTTTTAATTTACATTGGCTGAAAGAAATCAGAAAAACTGTTAGGTAGGTTTTGCTGCTTTAGTTCTTGTGTACTGATAGCTGGAAGCATACAAAACACAACTGTCAGCAAAAGGTGAATTTTGGAAACCCCAGCAGCCTTACAGTGCAAGTAGGAAGTTATGTTGGGCATAAGTTAGCTACTAGAAGGACCTTTCCGTGACAGATGAGAGAGGGGACTGGGTTCTATCAACAAGTTGTGGAGGGAAATTGTAGAGCCTTTCACATCTAAAATACCAGTTCAAATCCCTCCCTTTATAGAAAATGGTTTTGCAGCCCTGTTCCTCCTTGTGGTGTAGTTGTTACTCACACAGTAATAGCTCCTGCTTCCCTGGCACTAGCTGGATCTTTTGGAACAAACACTTGTGTGATTCCAGTGGGTTCTGCGTTCGTGAATGCATCCAGCAAACTCCTACGTGCTGAATAGAGAAACTGGCAAAATACAATACACAGGAAAAAGGGATAGAGGACAGAAAAAGGCAAACGCTGCTCATCCTTGTTCCTTTACCACCTGGACCACTTGGGTCACCAGCTGACCAAGACGTCGTGGCCACTTAAACATGAAATACATATTAATCAACATGTGGATGGGTTATCAGAAGAGAGATTTTGCCATGGGTGAATCTTAAAGGTTATCCTAATTGTACAAATGTGTACGAATTAGTAAAATTTAAGTTTCTCTGTAAAGCATTTTTCTTTCATTGGGCTGTGCCTTTTGGAGAAAAAGACGACATTCTCCACTTGCTGACTCAGTTCATCATGACGTCACTCAACATTCAGGACACTTTGCAAAATTTATTAAATTTTGAATATTTTAGAGTAAACACTCACCAGTAGTTGGGCTATTCAAAGGCATACATTTTTGTAGCTCTCTGAAAAACAGGTCACCAGCATGAAATTCTGCTTACTTCTTTCATGAGAATTATAAAGCTTTGAAGAATGAAGTAGTTCTCTAGACTTAAAATTTTGCATCACCTACATTAACACTTACAGGATGTTTTCTTAATAGAGATGGGTGTAGCAGCAGATGCTAAAAATAGGGAGGCCACATCCTGCACCTCATCTGGTCACAGCGGCCATTACAAGCTGTTATTTCTGTTCCAAAAAATCCACAAAGTACTCTCAGCATAACTGCTTGAATACCACTAGAATGAATACTCAACAAATATGTATTTACATAATGGCTGTGATATTTTAACTTTTAGTAAACGCTGTGGGAAGTAAAACCCCTGTATTTGACTGGCTGCAAAACCCGCCACAAATAATAGGAATGGGAAATACTTGTGAATACTTTTTTTTGAAGACTTCCATGCTGGTCTGTCTAGACAAATTGACTTAAAGTATTTATTACCATCCCCTTCTGGAAGATAATACAAGCTTCAGAAGAGGGTCATGTGAGTTTTAGTCATCCCTCGATCATACTCTAAAGAAATAATGTATTTAAATACTGTTTGTTATTTTTTACTATTTATACAAGCAAGAGATTTTTGAAGTATAATTGATCCTGATACCATCCCTACCACTGCATAAAGAAGATAGAAATTACAAGCTTGGCTGTAAAAGTATGCAGTTAAGTTTAATCTTCGTAGCATGCAACCTTCTTCATTATCATAATAAAACTTGCTATGTAGTACTCTCTGTGGGGAGAACACTTTGCCAACGCTTACATTGACAGTTGCACAGTTTCCTCCATCGCAGCAAGCTGTGCAGCGTTCAGGCACGTGCATAGGATGTGCCCAGAAGGTAAATCCGGGCAGGAGTCTCTTTTCCTTTACACTTCCATGTGTGGGCCTGCTTGCCAGGACAGCCTACACAGGGCTTGGGCATGGCTGCGCTGCGGGGCTTTTGCTGCTGGAGATCCTGTAAGACATTTAGAGGAGGGAACTGGGTTGGGTCAAGAAGCACATGGGTATTTTTTTCTGTTGGAGGCTGAGGATTCGCTGTTGGCTACAGAAAAAATACCTCTTCCCGCAAGGCAGATAAAAAAAAAATGTATGTGAAAACAATGGTGTTATGTTAGTTCATGTGAAAAGTTTAGGACACACATCTGGAGCAATTAGATGGGATCTTCTCAGGCAATCTGGAACATCTGTGCAGGATGCCTTCATAATATCAGTGCAATAACGAGGATGTTGTGGTATTTTTTATATATATCTATATTGCACATTGTCTCAGCTTGAGGTCTAGTGTGCTGTTGCTGTTGCCAATGCCTGTGTGTCCTTTGGCTTTGCGTTCCCAGCATTGTCATTCCTGGTACAGCTCTGCTTTCCATGACAGGATTTCCTGGAAGAGTATCAAAGCCGTCTTAGCTGTGATCATTTGTTTGGCAGCGAGCTGGCTGCCAAAGTACCCACTCACTCCATCAGATTTCAATCACCCGGCATACAGCGTGTCACCAGCTTCTTCAGCTCTGTGACTGGGAGCTTGGCTAACGCAGCTTTTTGAAACAGCAAAAGACATCACCATGCTATGAGCAAACAATAACAGAGTAGGAAAATCAAATAAACCAGAGAATGGTTCAGGCTTCCAAATTTATTCCCATTTCCTAATCTTGACCAAGCAGTGACCAAGCATTTACTTTGTGGCATTTTTTGCCACCACAAATTATCGTTTTGAACTGACTTTGTAAATTTAAACTCACTTCATTAAATGACAGACAAACTCAAGAAATTTAAGTGAAAGATGCTCCTTATTTGGGAAAGTTGCAAAAGTAATCTTGATTCTTTTCTGGAGCTCTGAACACTTTTTGTGTGTCCCCGAAGATCCTTAATTCAACCTCCTTAGCCTGAGGCTAAGGACATTTCCATGCAGGATTCATCTGGGACAGATGGGATTCCTGTGTATTCCTCTTTTGGCACAGCTGCTTCCTTTTATTTCCTGTGTGTCTCGGTGTGGTATCTTAAACTCTGCTGGGGATCAATGCTGCAAGCAGGCATATGTAGCTTCTCCTCCCTGTAACATTCAATCTCAAAAGCCAAAGCCGGGGAGAGAGGCAAAACCTCAAGCTCATGTATGCAACATAAAGCAGAAGAACCAGATTCTGATGAAGACGTGGTTGGTTTTCTTGACAAAGTTTCTAAAATCTCTGCCTCAAAGCCTATGTTTCTGAATTGAAGAGTTATGCAGAAAGCAGGTGGTTACAGCAGGTCTAGATGAGGCACAGGTGTGTGGGTGTCACATGAGGGGCATCGCTTGTGCAGGTGATGCTAGTCATCCACCTGGGAGGTGGCTCTAAGACACTGAGTGCATCGGGTCTGGCAGGGACATTGTTCCTCTGCTGCTTCTGGGACTAGTGATCAAGATTTTTCCGAAATAGAGGCCCTTCCCAGTGGTCCTGCGGAAAGTCAGGGACAGCTGACAGAGTGAGGGTTTTTCTTGAGGTGTTGATGATGCACAACGTACAAAGCCCCATCAGGATTGCTTCCTGCTGGTCCCTACTCCACTGTTAAGCCATAACTGCTTTCCCCCTAGTTACCAGGCGAGGACAAAGGCTCCTTAGGTGAATACAGGTTGCCTAGCAAAATTGAAATGCAGCAAGTGAAAGAAGGATAGAAGCTATTTGAAGACTGTTGGTGCTGATTGCCTACTAAAATGGACCACAGTTGGAGAACAGAGAGGCTGATTAAAGAGGAATGATTAAAGCGTAGGTAGAGACTGGATAATACTTCAGGTGGGAGCTGCTTTCTCTTTAGGTGTGTGACAAAGGGCTCCCTTAGTCAGCACACTGCTTCTGTGCTACTGCAGTAGTAGCATGTGCATTAGATTGCCCCAATGAAGCACTGCACAGTCCAAATGAAAAAGAAACCAGACTCATGAGAGTTTTTCATTAACAGTTTTGCTGCTAACCAAACCAGCCTTGGTATGAGGCAGAAGTCAGTTTCGGAAACTTTTAACCCTTTCCTCTACTGCTGCTGCATTATTTTTAAAGCACGATGCTCCCCTCATATGCAAAATAATGTCTAGCTTATAATGATTTTTGTTCATATGTACAAACACCAATAAAAAAAGTTGAACACAATATACACACTGGGAAATATAATCCTGGAATATGTGTCAATAACATGATTGTTCTGTAAAATAATCCTGCCCACGTTTCCCTTCAGAGATCTCTTCCTCTTTATGCGAGGTGTGTCCACATTGGAGACGCTGGCTGCACCTGCTCGAGTCTCATTCTCTTCACAGCGGTCTGAGAAACCAGTCAGGTCCATGTCCACTTCTGTGTCGTGAAAGCAGCCGTCAAAAGCCATTGCTTGCACTGCATCAATACTATACATTCCTGAGGCCTGGCAACAAAGAATAGTTATTCTAGCAGGAGCCATTTTAGTAAATTATAAATAAATAAAACAGAAAATAATGAAGGCCTTCTCTTCAGTGTTGTTCCCTCTGTGGAGAGCGTATGGAGAACAGGGCTACCTTTCAGTATTGCTATCTGTGGGGCTTGCCCCCTTGCACAGGACATGAGTGAGGAAGGGGATACACGTGATAAAATACACTTGTCTGACTGATTATTGGCAGCTTCTGGAGTTGTGGGAAATTACTTCAGATATTTCCATGAGTAGTTTTCTGATGGGATTTTCAAATCATGTGAGCAACATATGCACCCTTTTTGTGTTTTTTCCCTTGTGATATTCCAACAAATGAGTTTACATGAGGGGATATTCTCGAAGCAAAATGAGTGCTTTAAGTGAGTGCTTCATTGACCTTGTCATTCATCTGGTCTTGAGACAAAAAGGCATCAATAAACCCATCTCCCCAATTGAAAATGACAATGCAGGAGAAGGAGAAATAGACTCTGCTTCACGGGAAACAGGAGGGAATATTACATGAGTATACACTCATGGGGTATATTTCAGAGAGAGGAAAAATACCTTGATCGATAGGTATTTGAGAATAGAATGAAGGTTACCTTCCTCTGGCAAGGCGGGGAGCGGAGTAATCGGGAGATGTGCTCCCTAACCTCTGCCACAAGAAAAGGGAGGGAGAGGAAGCACAGCCCTTCTCATAATCTCAGAGAGGATGATACATTTCCTCCCTTCAGCCAAGTAAAGAAAAGTGAGATACAGAGTGGAGCCAGAGAGGTGGTTACTGTACTGTTATCACAGTGGTGTATCAGGATTACTCTGTGGCTTCTGTGATGCTTTCTGAAGGCAACAAAACACAGAGGACTGTACCTTGCCCTTTTTTTTGAGTTGCTTTCTCTCTTCAATTGTGGTGAGATAGTTCACTGCTGCGTACTCAATGACAGACAGGAAGACAAAAAGGAAGCTGATCCATAAATACACATCCACAGCCTTTATGTAAGACACTTGAGGCATTGAGGCACTTACTCCTGTCATGATGGTTGACATTGTCAGCACTGTAGTTATACCTGCCAAAGAAAAAGGGGAGGTTATCACAATACTGGCCATCTGGTTCTGTTTAGCTTGTCACTGTTGCTTGGAAGGTACAGCTTTGTGAGGGCATGGGATTGACACTGCCTTTAACTTCATTGCACAGGCTCTGGAAAGTGGAGTGAACCATGAAGGACCTATTACATACAATACTGAAACCAGTAGATCGTCTCTCTGCTTAGTGCATACAGTTAGGGCTGCGGCACACCAGGTTCGAACACTGGGGACACAACGCCGGTGATTCAGCAGCACAAGGAGCACATTTCTGTGACAGCTTTAGGCACTGCTATAGAGAAGTGAAAGCGGTTTGTGTTTTTCCCTCATTTCCCAGAGTCAGGGTCTCCACTACACACTGTCTTGTCCCAGACAATCAGTAAAGAATCACCAGTTTCCCTCCCAACCCCTTCTCAGTTTGTACTTCTTGAGAACATACATCACCTTATATGTCTCTGTCATAAGTCCTTGGGTGTCTAAAAACACTCTAGCATAAAAATTCTATGTTAATTGAAACTAATAAATATTTTTTGTTTACTTCAGTGTGTCCAGAACTTCACCCTCAGCTTTTCAGTCTCTCCTTTTACATGCAGCTATTCATCTCATTTTGTTTTGCTCAATCTCAGATAAAAAAAAGCAAACACCAACGCCCAATACCCAACCACAGCCCTGCCTTCAAAGAAATGAATGTAATGCTGGATGCGAAGGCATCTCAATAACATCTGTGAGACAGCACTGGCTGATAGCATGGCCTTTCAACTGGGTCTCAATATAGCCTTTCTCCAGTTTTATGCTTGTTCAAGTTCACTGGAACATACAAGATTTCCCTCTTTGCAAGTTTCTTAGGTTGAAGGATGGATTTGAAATATAGCATATAAGAGGAAATCAATTTATTTAAAATAAGTATACTTTAGGCTAGGGAGCTAAGCTTTTTAAACTTTGTTGTTAACATTGCCTATAAATTATGTATGCTTATGCTAATGAAATGTGTATTATTCACAGAACTCCTGATGCATAACCTTGTGCAGAAATCCATATATAAATTAAAAGAACATGATCAGCAAAACCATCTTGACAGCATTACAAATGACCTACTGAGAATTAAAACTTTGTTTTTAAAGATGAAGTTACATTTATTAGAAATAAAAGGAACTGGTAGATGCATTAATAAAAGTAGGTAGGAGGTACCATAATTTATTTCTAGACTAACAAATAGACTTATGTCTCATGTATTAATAGCTTTAGATTGTGCCAACAGAAAGGGATCTGAGGTATCTACAGTTCTATTTTTTCTAGACTGATATAGCTACAGATAAAAATCAAGGGTTCTCTCAGTACATGCAAGTTTGTTTCTTAAACAAAGACCCTCCAATTTTCATTTGTCTAAGAAATATGGCAACATACAGTTGGCTTCTGGAACTAGCATCAGTGAGAAGAAGGAACAGGAGCTTCTTTACTAATTCTTAAACCAACAGTTGCAGGACTCGGATGCATTGTGGTTACATTAGCTATCTTAAAAAATTTCCATCAGATCTTCACAGAGATGCTAATCTTTGAAAAAAAGTACTCATTCCAAGGCCATCAGCATTAAATTTCCAATAAAGGCAGTCTTGTAGTGGTATCAACTGAATCATCACTGAGAAAAACAATAATATTATTAACAAAACCCCACTGTAATTAGTCTTTTTCTCCTGAGCTGTGGTGTTCAGAACTAAAACTGTGAGAGCAGAAAGATGCCCAACTTACTCTTTGGCTTCCACAGAAGACTGTGTGCTTCGCACAGTTAAGCCATCAAAGCACATTTTCAAGGTGCCTAACAAAGAAAGGCTTTGCTACACAGGACAAGTCAGGAAACTGGTTCCAAGTTGAAGATATCAAATGTTTCTAGAGAGAAGGCAGAGCTGCAAAGCTTTTAGATAGATTCTGCTATGCCTATTATGTATCTCTCACAAACCATGGATTTGGGGAGGGATCTGACTATTTGTCACTACCTGTTACTTTGCTGGGAAAAGGGGAGGAAAAAACCAAACCAGTCTGCCAAAAAAAAAAAAAAAAAGAAAAAGAAAAGAAAAATGAATGAAATATACTTGCTCATGTCCTGTGTAAACAGGAAGCCAACATAACTTCAAAACCTCTCCCCTATCCATTCTATACTTCCCCAAAAAATATACATTAAAGGTTTACCTAGTGATACCCTGGCAGGAACGGCTCTTCTGTCAATCCAAAATGAAACCCAAGACAGCATCACCATCAGCATAGCTGGGAAATAGGATTGTAGCACAAAAAAGAAAATATGTCTTCGGAGTGCAAAGTTTATAAAAAGCCGATTATACCAACCTGTTGGAAAAAGAGAGAGGAACAGATTGCGGGAGAAGAGAGCTGTGTTATTTGTGAGCTCTGTTCACTGCCCCCCTCCTTCCAGTAGGAATGGTGTATCCACATCAGTAATAGTAACTGCCTAAGAAATATTGCCACCACCTTGGTTTTATATAGTGCTTTACAAACTGTCAATCATACCTCATTAAAATACTGCTGCCTTGGGACTGAAGCATCACAACTGCATAAATAAAATAATATATTACAACTGAGGTTAGGAAATTGAAAAAAAGTAAATAGACTTCAAGTGAAACTGCCAGGAGAATGCAGACAGAATATACAGATATATAATTGTCCTGTGTTGTCCTGTCCAGCTAGGACAGTGAAGCCAACACCCTGCCTCCCCCAAAAAGTAGCCTGCCTTCTCTGACGCTACAAATACCCAGCAACAAGCAGCACACGTCTTTTCCTACGGTCAGGCCGGTTTGACTGCCCAGCGTTGACTTTAGAGGAAAGGGTGCCATCTAGTGAATTTTGGGGCATGCTCTGTCTGTGCAGCAAAGCGTGTGTGCTACATCTCCCGCGATGGGAGGTAAATCAGTTTATAGTGAGGTGAAAAGAAGACAGAAGTGGCCAGCTGCGCAGCATCTGCCTGTCCAGTACAAATAGAGACATCAATGAGCCTGTGTTGGAGCAGTCATGCCGTCATGAAGAGTGACTTCATAAAAAAAGAGTATCTCAACAATAATCCCATCTAATATTAAACACGCTCTATGTGTTTTCAGTTGTGGAGAAGGGTTTTGATTTTAAAATTATTACCTCAAAAGTGCATTGAAATTGTTGCTCCTTTGGAGGCCAGGGAACTCCAACAGCCTAAATGCTACGCATGTGTAGGTCACTGAGATTCACAGGAAAGGATATGCAGAACTTAAAATGCAGAAGCCTGCTTCGTGAGCAGTATTTTTGTCCATTTTTTGCCTGAGATTCTTCAGGGGGAGATGACTCCCGTTTGAGTTGTGCTGATTGTTCCCCACTATTACTTCAGGGGGCTGGGGCTGTGTATAATCATTTTCTTCCAACAAGAAGCAAAATAAAAGAACGTGAGAAAGTGGAACCGCCTGAGTGAAACAAAACCTCAAAGCCAAAGAAAAGTGGATACCCACAAAGGGCAGCATTCTAATTAATGCATATTGTACACACATTGTTCAGATACTTCCCAGTGGTCCCTGCGACTTAAAGAACATCTTTCCTTTCACCTTTACCCTGCCGAGTAAGCTCATCATCAAAACATCTATCTGCATGTAAGCGTTAAGCAGTTACACTTTGCGAAGTCAAAGGTGCTGCAAAGGCCTGGGTACAGGGGTGACATGAGGTTGCACTGTTGTGCAGAAGGCTGTACTTGCTTGCATGAGTGTTTTTGATGAGAACAGCAAGGCAGAAAGAAGCCAGCTGAGTTCCTGGAACCCAGTTTCAACACACAGTGATAGCAGTATGATGGAAAACATCCCAGTCTCCTTCTTGCAACACGGACAAATTTGACGTAACTCTCAGCAAGGCACATTTATGATAGTAAGGTATCACTTCCCCTCTTCTCACACGACAGTGGCTCTTGGAAGCTGGAGCTCTGTTCTTAGCTCATACACAAGCAAAAGATAAGGATGAAGAACCTGATCAAGCTGTGAATTCCTCACTCCCTAGTCGGCATCATAATTTAAACTGGAATTTCTGCATTCAATATCAGTCACCTCAAACTTGAATCGCTCTTTTTCAAATGCAAAAAGAAGCTTTCCTGTATGTCTTAAAGGTGTTTTTCCCAAAGTGTTATGCATTTTATCATATTATACGGAATAATTTCTATTTTATTTATCTGCCTTGATATAAAGGGCAATATCGACACTGAAGTGAACTGACTCAGACTGGAAAGTAGGATAACAAGCATACTACTTTATCTGGTTAAAAACATATGGTTAGACTACTTACATAGAGAAGCAATTCAAAATTTATAATTGTATGTGCAAATACAAAGAAAATAAAACCCACCTTGCATGAAATCAAGACCATAATAAACTCCTAAAGCCTTATGGAGTTTGCCAGAAAGTATAGTTCAAGATCTATAGGGAGAAATAAAAACCTGTCTGGGGCAGATATCTGTATTTAAACAATGCAGCACACTGACATAAAGGGATTTTTTTTCTGCAACTATATATATAAACACGGAACATTAAGCAAACCATGAATTAGACCTCAGTAGTTTATAAATGCTCTCATGTGGAAATCTTATTGTTAGTAGGCTTTTAATGACATTTTACAGCTCCAAAAATGAGGAGATTTTAGACAATAAAACACACTGAGGTTCCTCTTGTTTGCTTTCTAGTATTTGACACTTTAGTGTTTGCATTTTCAAGGTTTTCTATATAACAAGGACCCAAAGATTCCTGTAAACCCAATACCCCAATGGCTTTCAGAGAAGCACGATGATTTTGCCAGAGCTCACAACAGCATCTGTTTGTTGTGCTTTTTTTTTCAGGTTCTTATTGTTGGATGTTAAGTTACAAGTATTATTATGGTGTCTTCTTCTAATATCAAGAAAATATTACATTGGTAATGTAAAGAGAACCGAGGACCTAGGCCGACAGACCAGTGTGAGTGATGGACCTCATTTTAATTGAGATCTCTCAGCAGTAACAGTCATTTATTAGCAACGAATTTGAATGTGAAAGACATTTTGCATGACTGTGTTTCTCTCTTCTAACGATAGGGGCTTACTATACCAGTACTGCTGTAAAAAGCTAGTCCACTGGAAGCACTGAATTCTTCGATGAAAAACTGGGAGAGGGAGATGTGCTCATCTGTGCTCAGGGACTTGTTTCCATGTTTCCAGTATAGCATCAGATCATCTTCATTGTATGCATCTATGAGAAAGTAAAAACTAAATCACCTCTTCTGCTGCAATAATGCTTCTGTTTTCTTTTCTTAGGGATAAAAGACCCCTCAAACAAACTGGGAAAACCATAAAGAAATATTTTTTTCACAGCAACTTGCCAGTGGTGAACATGGAAAAATATGCAAAGACCATATTCCACCTTGTTCCAAGCAGAGCCCAGTCCTGTGCCCTGCCAGCAGCTTACCTAACAGATGGGGGACACTGGCATGCTCAGGGTCACAAGGCACATAGGGTTGGAGCTCTGGAGCTGCCACACTGAGCAGATTGCCCGAATGATGGGGATCTGTTCTCTCTTCCAAGACTAAACAACAAACCAGCATCCTAGTTTTACTTATAATCCAAATAAGAATAAATTTTGAGATATCAAAAGGCTCTGCAGAACAGAACATTTTGTTGTCCAGAAGGTTTTGTTGTCCAGCTCTACAGTTTACCACAGATAACCAAGTCAGGGGTGAGAAAGCAGACATTTCACAGTAACACAAGCACTCATTTTTATTTTTCCATGAGGTCAAATATTGACATCTTATTTTACTTTTAACATGCACTTTTTTTCTCAGAAAAAAGCCCAATTTTTGACAGAGGGAACATTTTTAGATTTAAGCCTTGGAATATCAACCCCGTCAAAACAAAGCAGAGTGCATCATAGTTTTTCTGTCTTCCCAAAGCTCACTGAATTGTGGAAAGATCACAAACTGTCCACAGTTTAATATGTACGGGTTGAAGGGTTCAGGTCACACATCAAAATAAGTGAAAAAGATATTACGAACAAGGTGGAGTGCTGGTAAGAAGACACATGTGAGGAACAGGTATGAATTAAACTTACAGCTTTCCAGTTCTAAAGAACAGTTCTGAGTGTCCAGAGGAAACCTACTGAAATCCATGAAACACATAGCAGAAACTGTTATTCTGCAGAAAGGAAGAGAAAACAGAAATTCAATGAAAAATTTCACACTTTCTTAGAGCTGTGCAGATATTTTAGTGAGATCCCCAACCAATCTACTGTTTAGAATCCTAATGATTGAGTTTTTCTACTTTTTTTAGGTGCTTCTAAAATTGGTTGAAGATAGTGAGATTAAACTAAATCAGTGAGAGAACATATTTTTTAAACATAGTCTTTCTTATTAAGTACATTACCTTTGATTTTTAAACGTTTTACTGGCCTGATCCTTCATTAGCCTTTCACACGTTTTGCTTTGAAGGTTTACACTTATGAAAATTAACAAGGGGAGTTCACATTTCTTGACTGGATTTCTCATAGATTGAAGTAGATAGTATTACAGATTAGAGCAAATATTATTCCAAGTGCGACTGTCCCAGCAAGAATGATTATAATATTTAATTGCATAAAAAGATAAGCTGCAATTTCTGGAAGCCTACTCTCCTCTTCAACCCCATGGAAATGCCTTGTACCTTAAAAAGCTTAAGGAAAACTAGGTAAAAACATTGTTTTGCGTTCCACCTGCTTTTTCACAGATGTTTAGAAGATAAATGTCCCTTGACATTTCAACCAATAAGGTAAATATTGGCAAATTTCCCTTTCTTGTCACAGCTTGCATGTTATTTGATGTTTTTGTTTGATTTTTCAGTTTTTCCAAAACTGAATCCTACTTAAATCCTAGGGATTTAAGTTATAAGGGATATACTGGGTATGTAAGTGATCTTTGAAAATTTGTGATTAGTAATCACACTGTAGCTGAATTTGTACAAGTGCAAGATTTTACTGACTTGAAATGAGATTGTAAGAGTGGCACATCTTTAAAATCATGCATAAGACTTCCAAGTATGGGTGTTGTTTCTGTCTTTTAGCTATTGACTAAAGGATCAGAGGAACAACTATTTTAGCAACAAATCTGGATTTTTGTCGCACTTTGCTTCAATAAAATCCTGGGTGCTAGGCAATGAAGAAGAATTGTGGAATATGCAGATTTCTTGCACATAAGTATTTGGAATATAATCTACTCACTGCATGTAAAACTGGCAATACAAAAAGGGTGTTTCAATGAGCATCAGATTCTTTAGGACCATAAGAATTAACACCAGTCAGGCTAGAAACACGTTGTTTCACCTTAATAATTTTAAAACCTTGGTTCACCAAGGTTTTAAAGAGTTAGGTCAACCCTTTTCCTGCCTCTCAGTTTGATAAGAACTGACAGAGGAGGAAAGGAAGAGGACAGGACACCTGCCCTTCCTGCTTATGTCTGGAAAGAAATCCACAGGTTTGGCGGGGACTTTGGGGCTTTGCTATTCACTGGCACAGGAAGGTGAGGCTGGCTGCAAGCTCACCTGTCAGAACAAGGAGGAGTCACCCGGTATGCACCATCTGGTAATGCAGGGTTAGGGAAAGATAACTGGGAGCAGAGAGGACGAGGGCAAGGAAGAAAAGTAGAGCACCAGCTTGCAAATGTAATGCAGGACACAGGGCACAGGATCCCATCATGAAGGGGATCCTGAGCAATGAGCAGAACGTAGCAAATGGATTCACACTGTGTCTGTCCCTCAGGTCTACTTCCTCCTTTTCCTTCCCTCCCAAGTCACTTTTTCCTTTCTCTCCATTTCTGTCCTTCCCATCACGTGCTCCCTTTGGTTTGTTACTATTTGTGCACAGTTTCTTACTGTTAATCTTGATGACTCTCTACCCCTCCAGCAAGCTGACAGAATGTGTTTGCCCATCTTCTGTCTCTTCACTATTCTTCCTTCCCTCAGCTGAATATATGTCATAACCCCTCACATTCAGAGCCACTGCCGTAAGCCTTAGTATAGTAGTGTAGCTCCTCTAATCCCTCTCCCTTTCTCCTGAAGCATGGAAATGAATATAGCAATAAAATGCATACTTCACCTCATTGTTTCTACCTGGTCAGTGTGATTCTTGAACATACACTATTTTAAAGTGGTGTACAGCTGTTGTTGTGAGGGTTTCTGCATGTCTTCATGAGAGGATAGATAAATTCGTTACTTGTTGGAATAATTATTACATAAGCAAAATCTCAGGTGTTTGCATAAATCTTCAAACTATCCAAGATAGATGAAATATCACCTCTGTGCACAGCCTAATTAGTAATGAACTGGAGAACTGTGATTTCTGCAATGCACAGGCCTCAGGGCCTTCACCCTGGGGGGAAAATTCCTCCATTAAAACTATTTCTGCCACATCATCCAAATCTGCTTCATGAAGAAAAGAAGTAACATATAGATATAAGGGAGACACATTTAATGACCTTGCTGTTCCAGTCCTGGAACTGCTGTTTCACTTTCCAGTTCATTGTAGTCACACAACATGTCTAACACTGCTGGTATCAGCACTGATAATCTGCTCTCTGTGCCTATCTGGAGCCTTGATGAATATCAATGGTATGTTTACAGGTATCCCAGGGTGAAAATAGCTGAGACAGACAGTTTTAAAAGATTCAGGGGAAAAAAAACCCACATTTGTTCTTTGCTAATAATTTTTGGGTTTACTGTACTCAACAGTAAAACTACTGCAATATTGCTAAAACCATTGGCAATGAATTAACACTTGATACACTTCAGCACTATTTACAACAGATGAAACAACTGCCATTATCCTGTGATAGGAAGCAATATGTACTTGATAGAAAAATATGTCATTTATATGTTATCGATCCTAAATTTATTTTCACACTCGTACACCGGTCTCCAGTTCCCAGTATCTGATGCCAGGGGATGAATGGCAGTCTGGTATCAGAATCTTAACTGCATGTATTTACAGTAGTTTCTCATGGTACAGACTATTGGTCTACAATTGCAGTCTTGTATTTTCTTATAAAAGAGTATTGTTCTTACCGTAGACTGAAGAGTACGTTGCCATCAGGGTATACTCGGAGCATGACGTTTTCCACAGTTGTATCATGGATGAAAGATCTTTTGGAGTGTACAAAAAATACATCAGGTACCCAGATCTTTTTTATCAGTCTTCCATCAAAAGTCATACTTTTATTTTTGTTACTACGAAATGAAAGTCTCTCATCCTTCCAGTAATGTCTGAGATATAATGTCATTGTGAAGTCCTTTGTTTAATTAAAAACAAAAGAAGACAATGCTTGTTTTAGTCACATACAATAAAAAACAGCTCAAAGTAATCAATTCATGTAAAGGATCAATTTCTTCTCTGGACATCATCTGGAGGATCCTCAAAGAGAGGAATCAAATGCCACTCAATGATTTTAAATATAGATTGGAACTACCTTTGAGATACTGGCTGTTTGCCTCGTCACTGATGTCTGAGGTTCATACTTCATTTATACTTGGATATAACTTCTACAGATTTCAGTGATCTGCTGGATTGGGCCATCAGTAAAGTGAAAAAGAGACTTTAAAACCAACCAAAGGCAAATGGATAAGGGCTTTCCTTTCGAAATCTCCACAAGCTCTTCCCAGAACGGACTGTGGTTCCCTTAAAAGGGATTAATTTGAGTTCTTCATGAGCATTAGGTCAATTTATTAAATCCATTAATCTGTACATTTTGTACAAATATTACACAAGGGTTTTAAATTAGTACATTTATGAATGAAATGCATCATAAAGACACAATATAATGAATTTTGTAAGAATAAACAAATTTTACAAGAATTATAATTTTTTTAATATGAAAGATTGTTGCAAATATTTTATCATCATATTTAGAGAAATAACATGACTGCAAATATACATGTGGAAAGAGATGGAGATGATGCTGCAAACCCAGTCTGAGCTTCTGCACAGCCTGACTGCTCTGTGCTCACCTATATAACTTTTGCTTTATTAGGCAGACATCATTTATCTCAGTAGAACAATTACTTCTGATAAGAACACTGGGAAGATACTTAGGTCTTCCCCTGTAATATGATTTTATGCTCCTGTAATATGATTTTATGATTTGGGTAGGTTTGCAAAGGAATGCAGGGGCTCATATTGACGGATCCCATTGCAAACTCAATGCTACGACTAGAGCTACACTCACTGTGAAAAGATATTGTAAATGAAATCTCTTTGCAAAGTTAACATGCCCTGCTATTCTAGGACGGACCAACTTGGCACTAATGTCTGGGTGGCATTATTTGTGACAATTTTGGCTGAGGAATGAACAGCCTGCATCCCAGTGCTACAGGTCCTTGATTGCAGTGAGGGCGTCTCCTTCCCAGGACCATTCCTGGAACTGATTTTCCCATTTCCGTTTGTTACGACCACAGCTCCACATGCCAGAAATGGTAGGAATATTCAGATCTGCATAAGCAAAGGAAGCAAAGGACACGAACCAAAGGACACGAAGCCTCATCATCTGATGTGCAGAGCACTAAGAGCTCACGTGGAAGCCAATCAGAGCACTGTCCACTCTGATCTGTTCCTCTTGCCCAGGGAGAAATTCAACGTGTGCTCTTATATAACAATCGCTAGCTTCAACGAGGATGACTCGCAATGCTTCCAGGCAAGGTTGTGCTCTTTAAGGGTTTGCTTTCTTTAACTGTATTATTCTGTATCATCCAGCTAGATGTTTCTGACACCCTGCATTTTGGCTCAAATTCTTTATTCCAGTTCTACTATCCAACTTACCATGTCAACTTCAGATATGCTGTCAATGCTTTCTACCTGCACATCAATGCCCACAGGTATTGGTGACCCTTTAATGTAACAGAATGAAAGAGTGATGAGGAGTGTAAATCCGTATTTTTAAAGGCAAGACTGTATACTAGCAATGTGCAGATAGCACCCCATCCTAGTAATTAGTATGGTCTGTCCACGTTAGTACACTGAATGACAAAGTCCATGGCAACAAAGTAAACCCCAATGATAAACAGCTGTAAAAATAGGTACAAAATCTTTTTGCAGCCAGACTAGTTGTATTGGCAGTGCAGTTTGGACAGCAGTGACAGCTTCCTTGTGGTGCCAAAGCTAATGAACTGCCTGGAGTGCTATTTAGAACTGTCATAGGGAAAAGCTGAGCAAATATATCAAATACATCAAAGATTGCAAAGCTTACTTACCAGTTCCAATGCTTATTCCCACACTTACAAACAAAATATCTATTAGGTTCCTAATTATCTTTACTTACTTAACTATTTAAAGTTTGGCATAGATATTTGTGAAAAAGGATTACTTGCTCACTACCTCATATGGGAAAAGCTTTACACATACTAAGCATGTTCTGTGATGGAGTGTTGTCTATTAGTACATAATTTATTACCAAGTACAATACATACCACACTGCACTAGGTGACTTTATTTTGTATACTACCCAACTCTTCCATGCCACTGAAAAAGGCTGTGAGTTTATAAAACAATGGGATCTGAACGAACAAACTATAAAATGATATTTGCATTTTTACAATAAAATGACTAAAAATCAAATAAAAATTACAGCAAAAATATAAAATTATTTCCAGTCTCTTCACTGTACAATATCTAGAATGAAGGATCTAGTTCTGTATGGGTTATGAAACTGTGTAATTTTCAGAAAGCCAGTCATTCCACTAAAGCAATTAACTAAGTACTTCCTTACAGAGGAGGGAGATGAGAGAGATGTAGGCATATATGTGTATACACTTTGCCCCCCCCCCCCAAGAACATTCTGCATTTGGCATGAAAATCAAGAGTAATTATTGTACATGAGGTTCCAATTACATTTGTTAAAAATAGTCAGTTAAAATATTTTTAAAGTACAAATTTAAAATAACCTGGTACAAAACATGAGTACAAGGAAGTCTGAACAGCAGGAGATAGCAACAGCTTTTTTAACTTGTCTGTCTCTTTCTCTTGTCTTTTCCTTTTATCAGTGTCAAGTCAAAATAGTCGAAATATCACTCTCCTGATAACCAGCCACAATGCTGTGTCTCTTTTTGGAATTATCCTTAAAATAGCAGCCCTCGAGGATTACACAGCTGCCTTCAGTTCTTACCAGTAGAGATCTTGAACTATTTTTGAAGTATTTTAAAATCTGTCTCTGTAATCTCTTGATTCGACTTGTATTTTTTAATGGAGGGTTTGACCTTGCGACCTGTGCTCTCTGGCTCAGAAATCATGTCTCCCTCTGAGAGGAATGCATTGCTCAGTCTGTTGGCCAAAGCTGAAAATTCAGGACTCCAGACAACAAAGTTCAGTCAATTAGTTTATTAGTAAAACATTAGACAGCACTTGGGAAAATGCTGATTGTTTTGGAGAATACAGGCAGCAGGAGACATCTGCCCTAGAGGCTGACGTACAAGAGTATCAATGTATATATCCAGCCAGGATTCTTCACACAAACCAATAAAAATTCTTATGCCTCTCCTAAACCAGCTTTGACCACTTCTTGTCTTTGTTTTGACCACACCACACAACTAGTTTACTTTATGCTAAATACCGACTCGTACCAAGAGCTGGTACAAAAATGCCTGTTTGTAATCTGAGTGGAGTCATCCTGTCAGTATTCCACTGAAATCTAAACTGTCTTTCAAACTAAAGACAGGTTTTGCCTAAGTAGAGGTCAATGTGGGATTTATATATAACGGGAACATCATTCACAAGTGGCATTCGCACATCATTTAAATGCAAACACTGCAAAAAGATGAGGTGTTGTCTATCAAGCTCCTCATTTGTGTGATGGAACAGGACAAGCCTACATCGCAGAGCTGACACCTGAGCTAGCTGTGCACAAGGCAGGGTGGCTCAGGGAGCAGGTTAGCTGTAGAAGGATGACGCTGCAGCCCAGAAGCATGATCAGAACTGAAGCTGACGACTATGCCAACAGCAGTGAGGATAGAAATCTGGCCTCGTGGCCTTTGGCTCCCTTTCATGTCCATGCAATGTAATAGGCACTTTCTAGATTTCTAATTGGGGTGAGGTGGCTTGTGGCTTGGAAATGCCTGTTGGTTACCAGGGTTGCTTAGAGTGACTGCAAATAGGCAGATGAACTGTGTATTATCTAACCTTACCCACCACAAAGCTTCAACTTCTCTGTATTGTAGGTGGGTCCAAAGTGTTACTCTGGGGATTATGGCGGAGGTGCATGGTAGGATAGATATACTGGAAGTGCTCATACCTGAGCACACATTTGATCTTAACTGGTATTACTAAAACTTTGGGGGATGATTTGCATGACTAGCATATTAAAAACAGTGGATTTAGTCCTAATCATGTAGAATTATGGGGTTGGAAAGGGAGGAGAGGGGAGCAGCTCTCTTCATAAAACAACGGCATTACCAGTTTCTGAGTCAAGGACAAGTCTAAATCAAATAAAGTTAAATGTCAACCATCAACATTCTTCAAACAGGCAAGGAGCTACCCACAAATCATATCACAGAATAGAACGACTGTCTTTCTAAGTATACATATATCATGTGTACTTAGGAAAAGGTTTTTCTTAGTAACAGAAGCTCAAAGTGTGATGATGGCCCTCCTAATATTTTCTCAGGATTTGCAAAAATCACAGACAGTTTCCTACCCCAACTAGCACTATTCCAGTGTGGACACAATTTCATTCAATAATTCACCTCGTCTGGGCAGATATAAAGGAACTGATCACAGAAGTAGAAATTAGTGGCAGCTTATGATTATGTTGGTTACGTGCACACAAACTGAAGTGCCAGTTATACATAAATACACCCAGAGGCACTTGATTCTTTGAAAGGCCAGCTTGCACTAAGTTGGGAACTGTTATAAAAGTCAGTCAGTGGAGACAGTGAATAGCATAATAGAGATCAAAAGCTATGGCCAGGAGAAATACAGTGGAAGGTTCTAAAATGAATTAAATAAAAAGGGAACTGTCACAATGAAATTTGTTCCTGATTAGGTAGAAATGCTAGATCTGTGAAACAGACTCCTTAAAAAGAGATTCCTATTCTCTATCTGGTGAAAGGCCAAAGACCATACTCATGCTGCTTAATGAGAAAATGCTGTTCAGTCTAGCCTTCACCACAGACAATTATTAAACTACATCCCTTGACTCCGGCCCTGACCTGTTACTGACAGATCATAGCAGCTGTGAATATCTTCTTCCTGTTCTGACTCTACTTTGGCAACAAATGTAAGTCAATGATAAAGACGCTAAACACTGCACATATGTGCAACTTCAGTCACTGTTGTGTGCTGTTTTCTAATCACTTTTCTAATCTAAAGCATTTTTATATTTTCACTAACACCACCACCCCATAAAATACATATTGGCCTTGTTCTGGTCTAGGCCTTCTGAGCTTTGTCGTTTTCTGGGAACATTTCTTTCTGTGATTGAAAGCCAACTCCACTAGAAACAGTAATAATTAACTATTGGGAACAGGTTCCTGAGAACTGTAATTTTTTCATCACTTGGATTTGTTTTACCACAATTGGATGTTTTTTAAAAAATAACATTTCAATAAGCATTGGAAAGGATCCTAAACCAGCCACAACAGTGAAGTGATTTGTCTACCCCTAAGTCTGCACCATAGCTTTCTCCCTAGTATATTGAGAATTTCAATCTCTGTCTGACCACCAGGCAACAACATCAAATTCACTTTGAAAAAAAGTAACCATCGCAAAGCTGTGGTTTTTATTTCCCAGTATGACAAAACTGGGGATGGCAGAGAGGATTTTGTTATTAAATTGAGCAGCTTCAGTTGCTTCTGGAGCGTTGCTACAAATCATTATTTTAGAGGGATTAGTGATTTTCACAATGGAGTGTCCACAGATTTTCAAGATAATTACTCCTCAGCAGAAAAAACAGAATTGTTTTCAGATGGGTTTACCTTCACATAAACCATTTCCAGTCTTTTATTTTAAAGGTTTAAACATAGCAAAAGAATTCCTTGATGAGCATGGAATTTTTTTAATAGATAGTATGGCAGGCAAATTCTATAATACCCTTTTTAGAAGGGATATTATGTAAAACAGATATCCTTTTAGCATTTTAGGATCAATTTCTACAGTAATAATGACTGGTTTAGTGAATTCTATAGTATTTTTGTAATAGATCTTTGAACATGCAGCGTATTGCACCTGAAATTCCCTAAGATAAATGTTGAATTTAGAAAAACTGCCCACTGTATCCCAGTTCGCTTTGTAACAGTGTACGCTGGAAAAAAAGCTAGGTCTACAGAAAGCTCCCAGGAGGAGACAGAGACCAGGGAAGGATTAAGGTCTATAGCAGTACTTCTAAAAAAGGCTTGTGGGCCTGTAGAGGAAGAAAACCAGATAGAAAAGTAAACAAGCCCCAGGGAAGTAAAGCTATGTGGATGTATTTACTTTCCTCTGGCAAAGGTTTTTTATTCTTGTTACTGTTTTGTTTCTTTCTTATTTATGTGAGAAATGAAGTTGAACTGGTATTAGCAGTAGTCAACTCTTGGAATCAAAGAATTAGCAATGTGAGAGAAAAAAATCCAGAAGGAGCCTATTAGAGGTCTTGCAAATTACCAAAATATTTTCCTTTGGTTCTGGACCTCAGCTATTCCTTCCAGTAACACATGAGAAAAAGCCATCCCCCTTTCATCAGAGTGAGTCTTCACCACCATGAGAAGATATTTCTCACCTTTCAAGGAGGGCTCTGGTGCAGAAAAGACAACTTGGTGGCAAAGAGCTATTAGAATTGCAGCATTTCTTGAACATTCATTGGGCCCTAGTTTCTTTCCTTTCCCCCCCTTTTACCTTCAGATGAATTTAAGTGTTACTAATTTAGCTTGAGGAGGGAGGAAGAGTAAGGGGGAGTGACCTAATGGGATCTCTGATCCTCTGAAAATTTGCAATTAAGATTATGCTTAATTGCAGATTGGGATGCAAACTGCCTAGAAAGACTATTACCTCTTGACCAGATAAATGCTACTAAATTCTTTTCCATCATTTCTAGTACTTGCTAATGTTTTTATCCTCTATATTGGTTGACAAAGCAGAGATAACCGTTTTTAAGACTTCTTTAACTAAAACACTGTTAGCACAGGAGATGATAGGCCCTTAAGACACAATGTAGAAGGAAAATAAAATTGTCATTCTTCAATATATATAAACACAGTCAGAATTTGCATGTACACAATGACAATGATCATGTGGTACCATAATCTTTAGATTGCAAAACAGTTCAGAGAGTGCATGGAAGGGCTTTACTGTCAGGAAAACCAAGGCACAGAGGAATAAAAGAATGACCTCCTCTATATGCTAGTCTAAGATATTTTTTTTAATGGCAATGTTAATTTTTAGTAAGTGAACACAGAACTCAGGAAACCAAGAGCTCACACCAATGACTTCTGACATTGTTTTGAAATAAGATAGTTCAGCAAATAATAGGATATAGATAAACAGATGTATAGTAGAAAAGAAAGTTACTTTAAAGTATTTCTAAGGATTCACTCTAACAACTCTCTCAACATACAGAGTTTTGTCTGCTTAGGCAGCCTGCATCATGGCCCTCAGATCTGAGCTACTAGAAGTCTCTTTTCGTTGTCTGATATAGGCCTGTGCTCACCCTTTCTTACTGAGTTTAAAACACGGTCTTGACCATTCCAAAAAGTGCTGGCAACATAATTTAGTGTCTTACTTTTTCTGCAGTCCAAACTTAAGCTATTTTCTCACAGATTATCAATTTAGTGGGCTACTGAAAAATCAGTACTTCAGGCCACAGTAGTACAAAGATATATAAGTCATGAAAAGATCTGACTTGGAGTCTACTGACAGGTTGGTTTTTTGCTTTGGTAGGACCTTTTCCTTTGGTAGGACCTATGCAGACAGACAACCTTACCAGAACTGGCAAGCATTATTATACCGTTGCAGAACGCCTCATATACCCATATTCTGGCCTTTATCAGTGCTTCTGGAATCAGCAAGGACTAAACATAATTCCTACAGTGTTCACTGATGCAGTTGGTAAAGCTGTTGGAGCAAAGGAAACATCTGTGCTCCTAGTTCAATGTCTAGTGGAATTACTCAAATCACTATGCTGGTCCGCATTTGTTTGCATCAGCGGGGGTCCATCTATCGGAGACTGCCAAACAAAAGAGGACCATGACATTACATAGAAGGCAACAACAACAACAAAAAAATCCAGGAAAGGAAAAAAAACACAACCCTCTTCTCCCCCTCCCCCCAAACAACAACCCAAGAGCCTGCCTTAGGGAATAAGTGCAATGTAACAATATAAGCTCAATTTTTAAAAGAATGTTTGGGTGTACTGAATTATTGGTTTGCTTCACTCAACTTCACTGTATAATGAACTGCAGACAAAGTAGCATTTCTAACAAAAATGTAGAAACAGCTTGCTAGCAGCTTGCCGATTTTGCTTCATCTTGACACAGTATGCCCCTCAGACTTTGACCTCCAATCTGTTAATAAATGGACAATGTCAGGACTAAATTTTAAAATCAGCAGTCAGAGTCAAATTCTAATTGTGCATCTGGAATGGCATTGCAATCAACAGAAGAATGCCAAAATACACTCACATAAATGACAGCAGAGTTGTGTCCATTTGGTCAAAAAAAAGGATCTCTTACCTCCACAGAGCAATGATATACTTTTAGGAGAAACCAACCAGTCATGTCAGCAAAGTCACAATTATTTCCAGTAATAGTGCAGCTGGTAGCATCAGTATCCAACAATTCTACATTCATTTCCCCCAGGTTTTTTCCTGTGCATGTTCTCTCAGTTTACAAACCAAATTCAGCATGTGCTCTCTTTGTTTTTCCTTTGTTACTTAATTATAAATACTAAAAACTCTGGGTCCTGTTGTCTGCCTCATTTACTTTGCACGTGTGGGGCTAAATGAAATCAAACAAGCCAGATTTAGATTTAAGAGTTCCCTGAACTGACGGATCTCCAGCTTGTTCATAACAGCATGAATTTTCCAGCTGTGTTTTCTCCCAAACTGGGCAAAGGATGATTGACCTTCTCAGGGTAAGGGGCATAGTTGAGCCAGATTAACAAAATCTGTCATTCTAACTCCCTGACATACCCAGAAAATTGCAATGGGGTATAGGAGAGGGCAAAATTGTCCTTCTTCTAAAGGTAAAGAATAATTTTAAAATACTTGGTTTTCACCCAGCTGTTTTGACCTGTTTCTTTTTCCTCCCATCAGTATTATGAATTGATGCACTGTGCTGAGCTGAATAAATCATGCACTGTGGCATGTGACAGATACAAGACCTTCATGAATCACAGTACTGAAATGCTTCATTAGATTTGATAAAAACAAACCCCAAAATTCACCTGCTTTAAATACATAAAGCCACAGTGTTGTAAGTCTTTATGCAGTTCGGGGCTATGTTATGACTGCCGTGGCAATGACTGTAGCAATGGTATCTCTAATTTCACATTCTCTAGTTAAGTTTCCTTCTGCTGCACACTTAAACATCAGCGTTCTTCAGCGAAACCCATGCTCTGTCTCTGCTGTCATACAATAATTCTGGATCTGTTATTCAGATTGATGTTTCAGTTGGTGAGTTTTGTCCTATGATGAGGTCACACTTGTGTACTAACTCTCTGCTCCTGCCTTACTAACACGCCTCTTGTGAAAAACAAATCATTCTTTACTACTGTAACATCACTGAAATCAATGGTAAGATAGGAATAATGGAGTATAAATTTGGGATTGACATTCATTTTGCTGAGACTTTTTTCTCTGTGTGCCATAAAAATGTTAATGGCTTTATGTTTTAGTGTTAGAGATTCATGGGTAAATTCTGAAAATTTGGGAGTGTGTGAACTATTGGATCTGACTGAAAAAAGTGCCTCCCATGCCACTATGGATGTGGATGGTAGAAGAGAAGCAAAGCCGATGCGCTCTTCTGCTGAAAGCTATTTCTGAAAGACAGGAGTAGAGCTGAAATCATACCCATGGCAATGTGATGATTGAGAGGCCTGTGCAATGAAGTCAGTGGAAAAACTACAGCTGGCTTCAATAGGAATTGAATGGGCTCTATGACTAGTCATCTGAAAATAAAAGGACAAGGGGAAAAAGCCTGGTACAGATTTGCTGGGTGTAAAAAAATCCTCACTGCCTGTGGAAAATTACAAACTGCCAGATCACAAGGTATATTCTGAAAGCTGCTTTTACGTACATCATAAGTATTGCTTTCTGGGATGATCCAGCGCTAAAGTACATCCCAAACTGTTGTTTGCTTTCATGGAAATGCTACTTCCTTTCTGAGATGACACTCTCAAAAATTTAAATTCCTTGTGTGGTAAAGCAGGTGGTAACAAGAAGATGTCCAGGCTAACTGATATTAGACTAGACAGGTATTAGGCAAGTGGTAAGCCTAACTTTTGTTTTCAAGAAACAGATGTATCTCAACTATTGTTCAAAATCAGGCAAGATTTTTGCTCTCTGACAAGACAGAATTTCTAGGGTAACAAGAAACCTTTTCATATTCTCCCAGTGCATCCAGAGAGGCTCTTCTTACTCCAGGTCTCCCTGCAGCTGGTGTCAACAAGAATAGCTCTACAGACTTCAGCTAGCCTCCCAGATTTATGTTTGGTCCTCATATATTTTATTTTGGCTTCATAATCCAGAGCAGTTCGGTCTATTTGCATGAATCATGAACATGGAACTGGTGATGCAAAGGCTCAGACAAAGCTTATTAGTGAGGCAGCTTTCTCATTTTACCTTCCATGAAGGAGAGTCAAAACTGAATCCAAACTGTGAACATCCCATTGAATACTCCCTTTATCCACATGCAATTTAGTTAAATGAAGAACCAATCATCATAGTGCCCAACAACACAGAAACAACATGGTAATAAACTGAAGGCCTGTGGGTAGTTTTTTAATTTTGTACAGAGCAAACATTTAGGAATTGATGGTTCATTTCAATCTCTCAAAACAAATTTGATGACTAAGTAATTTGCTAATTGCTACTAGACTATGCAGTTTACAGGCATACCTTAATTATTGTTCTCAAAGAATCTTATTCTAATAATATTTTTTCTAATTAGTTCAGAAAAGGAGACAATTTGAACAGTTTCTACTATTCATGTAGACAAAAAAGTCCCTTGCCTTCAAATATTTCTGTACTACTTCTTTTCTTTTATTTCCTGGAGTACAACAAAAGGCGTGAGCTGCAATTAAGTCTGTCATTCAATTTTAAGTGATACTGAGTTTAAGTAAACTTCCAGAGAGAGCATAAACTATTAACCAGAGCACAGGCATGTGCTGCTTACCTCCAAATCCAGGTCTCAGCGCAAAGTCATGGTCCTCTATGCGAAGAAGCTGCTCAGATTTAAGTGGCCGGACTTTCGTGTTGTCAAGTTTCCTCATTTTAATTTCTCGTTTGCTATATTTAAAAAAAAAAAAAAAAAGAAGAAACTTCATTTCTTTCCTGCCTGACACCCAGAGTGCTAGTTAAATGAAGCAGGGACCCAAGAATACTGGATAGTTGAATCTGATATGATAAGGGAAAAAAATGTGCTAATAAAGTTGGAGAGGGATATATTGGAAAAGGTAGAGAAATCAAGCATGAGGGTGCCCAGGTCCATGAGGAACACCAACTATATATAAAAAGTCCCAGGAGGAACATCTAGCTCTTTTGTTCCCCTCAGATATTGTATCTATCATTATATAAGAGATTATAGCTATTTGAAAAAAATAGAATCATGGAATCATAGAATCATAGAATGGTTCAGGTTGGAAGGGACCTTTAAAGGTTGTCTAGTCCAACCCCCCTGCTATAAGCAGGGACATCTTCAACTACATGAGGTTGCTCAGAGCCCTGTCCAACCTGACCTTATTATTCACATAACCACTTGCAACTCAGACTTGGAAATAACATCATGTATCCATAGTTTTAAACCATTTCATACATTATCCATATCAGAGACAATTATACTTCTTATTATAAATCTTTTTTTTTTTCCTAGGAGCTCAAATGAGTCAATAATTTTTCAGAAGGACTGAGAAACTGATGTTCCTGGATCCAGGGACTTGTCTTTTGAGATCTTCTTAAACATCACTCAGATTTGGCCAAGTTACCCATTAGCTCATCTGCTTATTTGCTGCTCAGACATGCAGTATTTCTTTGCATAAGGAGTCCTGTCTCTGCATTTTTCCCCATGCCACGCATAACTGAGCCTCTGCACAGCACCAAGGCAACACAGATGAACCAGTGCTCTAAGCAGGACGCCATGAGGAGCAGGGAAGCGATCGTGCCTCTGTACTCAGCACTGGTGAGGCCTCACCTCGAGTACCGTGTTCAGTTCTGGGCCCCGCTGTACAAGAGGGACACTGAAGTGCTGGAGCATGTCCAGGGGAGAGCTACCAAGCTGGTGAGGGGTCTGGAGACCAGGTCATATGAGGAGAGGCTGAGGGAGCTGGGCATGTTTAGCTTGGAGAAGAGGAGGCTGAGGGGAGGCCTCATTGCCCTCTACAGCTACCTGAAAGGAGGTTGCAGAGAGGTAGGTGTTGGCCTCTCCTCCCAAGTGAATAATGACAGCACCAGAGGAAATGGTCTGAAGTTGTGGCAGGGAAGGTTTAGATTAGATATTAGGAAGAATTACTTTACTGAAAGAGTGGTCGGGCACTGGAACAGCCTGTCCGGGGAGGTGGTTGAGTCACCATCCCTAGAGGTGTTTAAGAAACATCTAGATTTGGCACTTCAGGGCATGCTCTAGTGACAGAGATTGTAGGGGGTTTTGTGTGCGTGTGTGTGTATGGTTGGACTTGATGATCTCAAAGGTCCTTTCCAACCATGAAGATTCTATGATTCTATGAATTCTGTACTTCTTTCTGATGACTGTTGCTAACTTTCTTCCCTTCACAGAACATCCCAAACTCCACTGGGAAATCCACATGCCTAAGAATAGACTCGAGCTCTCCAGACGGAAATCTCATGTGCTGGGCCTGCATTTAAAATGAACAGCAGATGCCCATCACTACGCAGACTCCTTTTCTGTTATTCCTATAAAAAGAAACCATGGCACAGACAGCAGAGGGGTCTGGTACATGCCCATATCACAAAGGTATTGGGTTAAAACACAGGCAAGATCGACAGTGAGATCTGGCAGCTGGGGTACACAGGCTTTAGAAAGAATCCATTACATTATTTGGTTCTCCTATAAGGAAAATGCTATGGTGTCTCCTTAGGTTTCCAATCCCTGTTGCATGTCCTGCTTTAAGCGGCTGGCCACAAGTAATACGAGAACTAGCCATACCTCAGCTTCAGAATTATGCCTAGTTTTGGGCCACCATTTCAGGAAAGGCATGGGAAGATTGTAAGAACCTGTGTAGTCAAATTTAGAGGAAGAAGACTGAGGGAACACATCACAGACTTCAGAACACATCGTGAGCTTTTACAGGCCCTTTGCTCCATGTCCACTCCCCAGTAGGATAAGCAGTGGCAACAAGGGAGATCCGTGGTACACATTTAGGAAAACCTTTCTCGTGGTGAGAACAGTGAAACATGGGAACACATTGCTTGGGCAAGTTTTGAGACTCCTTTCGCTTGGGCTATTTAAGAATAGGTTAGACATATATCTCTAGGAATGACTTAAATATAGCTGCTTTTCCACAGCCAAGGGACTCTCCCTAGACATAATTTCTTTCATGCCTTCTGTGATTCTCAGTGACTCTGTTGCCAGCAACTCTAATTATTACTTTAGACTGAATGATAGAAATCTTGTTCCAAAGGTTTCCTCTGTAGTCAAACACTGCTTAAGATGAGGTATGGAATACCTTAGGATAAGGTATGCACCTGTATTTACTCTTTTTTTCTTGTTTCCCCCTTTTTTTCTTAATAATCAAGCCCAAGAAATTACTTTTAAAAATGCTATGTTACAGGAATGGTGGTGGCTGCTGGGCTATTCAGAACTGTTGGGCTTGAACAATTAATTTACCTTAGTCTTCTTGAATGTCTCTGGCAGTGTTGTCTGAACCAAATTATCATGGCAATCAGAACGCCCATCAGGCATTTCAAATACAGACTTTAGTTTTCTAAGTATGAAAATTATGTGGATGCTAAAATGAAAACCTAGGCTTCAGAAAATTAAAATCACCACAGAGCAAGCCTGTATTAGAGTAGAATGGGCAGCAGAACTGAACACCTGCAATGCTCTGCAATAGGTATATGAGGAAATCCTGCTGCTTGGGAACACGTATAAGAGAAAATGATGAATTCTGTTCAGACTCCCATGGCACAGCTAATACAGTTTGGAAGCATTAGGTTATTTGTCATTGGCTATGTGAAGGAAAATACCTGTTTGATGCTCCAATGATTTCACTGGAAAAAGCAGGCTAAAACTATGATACATCTATTACAGCTTCTTACTAGAAGCAAGTATTTTACTGAGGAAGACTTTCCCTAGTCACAAGAGGCAAAACATAAGCCACCAGTGCAGGAATTTTTTTTCTTAATGAGCCCCTGAGAAGAGATGTTATGGGATTTTGATATTCCTTCTGTTTTCCTAGATAACGACAAAATAAACAGAAATGCTGCCTATATGAAAAGCTTCTGTGCCCGCTTACTTGAACAGCCTCTTCAAGCTGATTTTTTATATACAAATGGTGGAGTATCTATAATTATTTCTAGCTGCTATCAAAAGTGGTTGTTCAAGCTAGGCAATTCTTGCAGGAATCAGAATAGCACGTTCATTACAAACATGCTACATCTTTTCTTCAATACCTTCCTTTGGCAGAATATATATTTTTTTTATTGTAAAGGAAAACAGGCTTACATGCAGAGATATACGCTCATGGTACTTGGAATTAATGTCCATGAAGGACACTGGTAACATTGCATGTGTAAAGGTACCAAACTTAGAACAGTTCCATAAAAATTTCTAAAATTATTTAAAAAAATACACTTCTGCTTCACGTTTTTTCTCCTTCCTGACTGCTTCACCCACCCAAGGCTAAGAAGTGTTCTCCAGCAGATATTTGTTAACATCAGCATCTGGACTCCAGATGTTGCTTCTTGGCTAAGAGTTACAGTATTAAATTGTCCTCACTGCAGCATTACAGTTTTTTAACTGATGATTCAAAGAGAGTTGCATGTATGTATTTGTTTACTCCAAGAAATCCTAGACCCGTATCTAACTATTGATCAGCACTACAGCATTGTGAAATCATCAGCAGATGTTTTCTTGAGTGCTCCTCCCATGGCACCAATTCCATTAAAAAGCAGAAGAGAAAGATATAACTAGCCTAGGTCTCAGAAAAGCTTCCTGAGGTCAGTCAAGACATACTTTTCATTCTCATAGAAGCACAGCAAAGACACAGATTATATTTCGGTGGCCTGGCACCCTGGTGTCTTTATCACGCAGCTCTGGCTAGTGCACGATAATCTAGGAGTCTAAATGCAGTCATTGATTCTGCACATTCATTGTATGGCAGATGTCAGGCTGTGGCATTTCAGAGGAAAAGCCCACATAGAATCATAGAATCGTTTAGGTTGGAAAAGAACTTTCAGATCATTGAGTCGAATCATTAACCTAACACTGCCAAAACCACCACTACACCATGTCCCTAAGCACCACATCTACATGTCTTTTAAATACCTCCAGGGATGGTGACTCAACCACTTCCCTGGGCAGCCTGTTCCAATGTTGATAACTCTTTCGGTGAAGAAATTTTTGTGAAATCATTAGCAGATGCATGTATCAGCGGATACATGTACCTAAGGAAAGGAAATCTCTCTTTACCTACCTGGGGTAGTAGTAATAAAGGGAACTCTGACAGATGGCTTGGTATTGGCATAGATCTGGGTAATGATAAATATGAATTTGTTGGTCTCAGCAAGGCACATGCTCAAGAAACTACTGCTTCCAGTTATAATAGCTCTGCTCTCCACAGCTGTATGCCAAGCAACATTTTACATTATGCAAATGAAATGGTAATCTATAATTAAATTCCAACAGAGGTTCATAAAAAGCACTTGAAGTGTTTCAGATCACATAGGGAAGACACCCCTGCTGGTACTTACATAGGAAGTTAATGGAAGCACTAGCTCTTTGGATGAAAAAAAGTAAGATGTACTCTTTGGGCACTTCACTACCCAATACTGTTATATGGACTCATGGCTCGATGCCTTGGTATCTGACAGAGCTCTCAAAGAGCAGTTGTCACTGCCTACAAACCAAAGCAACTAATTCAAAATTCTTTAACAACGGACAAATATGTGTCAGGCTTTTAAAGGCAAATTTAGCTGCTCCTCCTAAGCTTGAATACTTAATAGTGAATGAAAGGTGAAAGGTCCGCTCAAGGGTACTTGGATCGTTTTTAGTTAAAGCATTTAACCACATAACACCATCAGTGCAGTTCCATAACCAGTGGCATTCATGGGACTGATGTGGTTAGTATCCCAGCTGGTTGTCTTTAACTTAACAGGTTATCAAAAGTGTACGCTTATTCAAGGAGGAATCGGACAAGTTAATGGAAAAGAAATCCACTGAAGGTCACCAAATCTGCAGAAGTTACATCCAATACAGGAAGTCTCTGAGGGAAATCTGGTGACTGGATACAGGTGGGAATATTAGAGGGAAATAACTTATTTGTTTGCCCTGTCCTTATTCTTCCAAACTTGTGCTTACAGCGCTTGTTAGAAACATGTCACTATATTATATAGACCTTTGGTAAGATCCTGTGTGGCTGTTCTGCTGTTTTAATGCCCTGCATAACTAATGATATGGTAAAAATTCTTGGTAGGAGACTGGAGGAAGGCTGGAGCACCCATGGGTATTCAGGAAGATATAAACACATTTCCAGCACCATCCTCATTGCGACAGATTTTGAAAAATCTGATACTCATGTCTTAGGAAGGATAGTTAGGAGAGGTTTTGGATTTCAGTTACACTAATTTAGTATCTAAGATACCACACTGCCTTTATTGCTGCAGAATGGGTGTAGTGGGGAAAAAAATTCTCATCATATTCAAAATGAAACTAGGTAAGTCTATGAAAAGAATACGATGAAGGACCCTTTTATGAAAAGAATACCTTAGATTTAATAGCCATAAGCTTCTTTCCAGTGCTATGTCCCCAAGATACTTTAGCTACTACCAAATCAACGTATCCAAAAAGTAGAAGTTACGGCAATCTTATTCCCAGGAGAGTCTGTGGAGTTATAAAACAGAGTGATCTCTTAAACATTTTTACATCTTTATCAAATCTTGAAACCCAGATAAATGTAATAATCAAAATTTTACATTCTCTGTCTCACACATAAAAATTCATTTCTAAGTGTTCAGTAACATCAGTAACATGTACTGTCAAAAACTCTAATATTTTGACAGTAAAATGTTTTGTTCTTTGCTGTAGGAAATGGACCATGAGAATAATCTCTTTCTCATGTACTTTTGGTTAATGCTTTAAAATCTTCTTTACAAGAGAATGCAGACAAATGGCTTTGGAGGGAGAATTGGGTTACTCTATTAAAACAGTGGAACTTGTAGGTTAAGTAACATTTTCACATGGGATTCTTTTTAAAAGGCCACCCATATAACCAAGGCCATCTGTCAGCTGTGTCCCTAATAACCCTAGTGCTGGCTGAAAGGTTTTCCCCAGAAAGAAAAAGAGGCTGGTGTAAAGTCAGACCCTGTTGCAACGTACTGGAGGATAATGCTGCCTTTAGATCAAAAATAGAGAATCAAACAAAGAGAAATTAAATGTATTTGGATCCTTCCCACAGAAAAGCTGATTTGCAGCTGTTAAACTTTGGGATCTTTTGTGGCTTCAATTCTGCATTCTTCCCAGTTCCAAATCACTAGGACCTAGGAAATGAAGACATAGAGACATGGAAGGCCAAAACATTGCCTTGTGTAAAGAAAACTGCTACACCAGTTAGCATCAGCTGAGAAGGCACAGTCCTGGCATTCCTGCTTGTTCCTATTCTTCCTTTCTGGTAACACACTTCTGCCTGTCTCACAGCATTGCCGTATGTATCCATTTGTACAGATTAGTAAAGATCTGTGAAGATGGAGGGGACACTGTGCTAGTATTGTTACTGCTGTCCTGTGGCAAAAGGTCATCAAAGAATGTCCAGCAGGATGCCACAAAATATGCTGTCTTCCGCCACCCGGCTTCTCTCCTGCTCTGTGATTTTTTATGTCAGTGATGGAGCAACTCCTCTCAGCTATTGCAGAACAGGATAAATGCAAACAACAATAGCATATGCTTCCCTTTTACCACTGACAAAAGAGTATCAGCTGATCTTAAAATAGACCTTCCTTACCGCTACAGCGATAAGAAGATATTTTATTCTGTTTCCATTTGATTCTTAACTGCTTCCTGAGACTAGCAAAGCACCGGATTAGACCTGATGTTGATATTAGGGCTAGTTCTCTTTATTTTGTTTTGTTATTACAAATAATCATGCACCAGCACTCACTCCAAAACTGTCAGTGAGTTTGAAACAGTCTGATGAAGAGCCATTCTTTTCATGAGCTTTTGGCTTAGACCATAGCTTTTGGCTATGACCTTGAATTGAAATCCAGAAGTACTGAGCAATATAGCATCTCCAGGCACCTCCACTGTGTCACTGGGATACGTTCTGTTGCCTTGCATTGCTTAACCATCATTTTATCAAGACATGTAGTGATTCAGAGATACGTCACTGCTGGATTATCACATAAAATGTGACACGGAAGGTAAACAGCTGTATACCTGCTACAAAGCACATAACTTGAAAAAACAACTTAAACACATGAGAGGAGTCCACTTATGTCACTTTTCTTCAATATGTGATATTGCATGAATAAACTATGAGCTCCCCTGCCCATTTTAATAAGGGGTCAAGTACATGACATGAAAATGTGACAGAAGTCATATCTCTTCTCCTTCCTTAAATGGAGCTACTTATTACAATTTCTCCTGCCCCCCAACAACGGGAAGATTTTGCTTGGATTATCACTGGCAGTCATTGGTCTGTTCACATACTGTTCGATTAATCTAGAAACACATTCAGAGACCTGACATGGCAGATGTGAAATTGCATTTATCGGAAAAAGCACTAACACTTTGCACAGAAACTTACATGTAAAAACCTTTGTATCATTATTCATTTTAAACCAGCTACTTTATTGGAAAGACTAAGAACAGAGACCATCTTCAGTGTCTAAAAGCATAAGTATATTCCAGAAAGCCAACACACTGTCACCACTACAAATAAGATTCACCTCACCTAGTGTCATAAAAATGTCTTCTGTATCTTGATAGTGTAGCTATTCTGCTGGTTTGGTAATGGAATTCACTTTATACCATTGGCATAAAATTTTGGAAGGCACTTCTGCTTCTTGCAAAGGGAGTGAGAGGGCAAGAATAGCTGGTACCTCACAATAGTAGTCTGGTATCACAAAAGTAGCCTGGTATCACACAAGTTAAAAGAGGTGGATGTGGGTGTCAGTGTGTACATATCTGCATATATATGAAGCATTCATGAAATCACAATATGAAATGTCTGGTTATCAAAAATTAAATAATAGTTCATCATTTATGTTTTGGGAACACCCTATCAATACTATACATACTATTAATCCAGGAACTGGCAAAACAGGACAGTGAACAAAAAGGGTGCATTGGAAGCTTGCTGACAGCATAAAGTTTATCAGATGAACATAGACAGAGATAGTATATTGCTTACCTGTTATGCTTTCTTAAGAATGAGAATTGCTGCCGATGATGAAGATGGTGATGCTGACTTTGAGAACTGTGTAGCACTGCTGTTGGCCACAGGCAGGTGAGGAACAGAAGTTTCATGACCAGGACCATCTCTTCCAGAAGAGAAATGCACCTGATCAACCAATCCACCTTGCTGAGTTTTTATTTTTAGTGTTTTTACTGTTTAGAAACAGCATAGCACACAAAGGATGCATCTGAAGCAAGGCATCACTGAAGACAGAAGATAAGGGCATCCCAGTTCTGATGTCCACGCCGAGTTCCCCTCATATTTTGGCAAATTTCTTCATCTCTACATCCCTGCGGCATCTGCTTTCAAACCAGAAGCACCTTGCTTTTAGAAATGTAGTAGATACAGCAATTTATTTGGCCAGGCTGCAGTCTGATCCATTGCTTCCACTCTTTCAGCATAGGCGCATATTTGAATTCTCCATCACCCCCTCAGTAACCTCTTCAACATAGCCTGTGCAGGCAAAGTGATGTCAAACATTTAATCCCCCTTAAATCCCACACAAAACCATACAAAAATCTGCTTTAATGACAAAGGTCTCTAAATTAATCTTGCTTTCTATATATGTGTGTATCTGCTCAGAATAATTTTCTGTACAGATCAAGCTCTTTCATTAACTGTATTCATCGTATTGTCTTCCCAACCATTAACATAATTTCTGATTCTGTGATCTGCAGTAGCAAGCATTTTGTCTGTAGATACAGAACTACTTTTGGACAGCACAATACCATGGAACAAGTCCAAACTAAAAATGAAATCTTGTTTCAATATTCCCCAATAACATTTGGAAATAACAACAATTTTTTTTTCCTTTACTAAACTATTTACTTAATTTACCCTAAATTTACAAGGTATGTTCATGTCTAAGATCCAGTATCCTTCCACCACCCCTAATTTTACCTTTAGTTCATTTAGCCTGCCCTCCCTGTTCAAGAGCAGATTGAATTGCAAAACATTCTATGAACAAAACCTTGCTTAAGCACTAACTTGAGCATGCCTGCTTCTCCTATGAAAGATGATAAGATTTCTTGTGGGCTTAAAACTGGGCAATCATGGACACACCTTCTTAGCTGACACAGTCAGATTTATCCTTTTCAAGCTATCAGCAAGTTCAGTAATTATCAAAGTTGACACTGCATGTTTATTTTTCTTTACCTAGAAAATTAGAGATACGAGATTGAAAGTTAGGCAAATGGAAATACCCAACCCCTGTTTAACAGATGTAGAAGTAATTCAGGTCTCCCAGCAGCAGGCTTCTTCCTAAGTAAGGCAAATAGATGGATGAAAACAAACCAAACACTGTGTCTCCTGAGACTGTTAACACCCACGCACATTGGGATAATAATTTTGTGATGCGGGCGCCTGCCTCCTCAGAAGTTCCCTGAGATTCCCAACTAACTTCACTTGGGCTAAGAAATAATTCTCAAATGCAAATGATTTCCAGGAAGAGGTTATCAAAGGACAGCTAATTCCCACTGTTTTTTCCATTTGGAGTTCAACAGCCATCTGCCTGTTCACAAATAAAATAAACATTTCCCTTCCAAAGCATGCATCAAACTTTAACAGTGTTAGATTGAATTTGGTGGCCTATATCAAAAGCTTTCAACCTTATTACCCATCTCATTCTACATTGTTCATAGTTTAGTTCTTTCCTGTTCAGCAAACTTATGGAAGATCATTTGTAGCTTGACCCAGGGAAAGTCAGACAGTGCTTCCAGCAGGTCTGTTGTATGTATTCCCAGGGTGGAGTTTCTGGAGAAGGTAAACACAAGCTGCAGTTAATAAGACCTTTAACAGGTTCTATTAATTTGCATTATCTCTTGGGTGGAAAAGGGAAAATAAACAATAACTCTAATGAGAATTTATTCCAGGTAGAGATAATACTTGTTCCTGAGCCAGTTTGGTTAAGTTGTCTAGTCTCATCCAGCCTACATATATCAAAGCATCGGCACACCTAATGAAATTACATACAAGAAGAGATTCAAAGAGCTTTTGGATCCTCCTCTTTCCCCACCCAAGCACAGGCCCAACAGTAGCAGCAACAGTAGCAATTCAGATACAAAGCTAACTAGGCTGTAGGCTGTGTGGTAAACGTAAACAGTTCTGCATGTTCAGCTATCTGCATGTTCATCAGTGTTAACCATTCTCCTCAACTGCAAAAGAGTAACAACACATATATACTGTCTTCCCTGCTAATAGTAATCATCCACATTGTTTCCAGAGACTTTTGGGAAAGCCATATTTTAAAAGTTAACATCATCTTTAGCTGAAACTGCTAGCTGTTATCCTCACTAAGCAGAAGACACAGAATGGGGAAGGAGAGGATGTTCTGGGTGCTGAGGTTATCCACCAAGAGCTCTGAAGGGGACCTGAGGTTCAATCATGTCATGGTAATGCATAAATGTATTGACTTTGTGTGCTGACCTCAAGGAATTCAAATGAGTCCATTAAAAATAAATAAGTAAAAATTGCTTTGTGTATTTGTTTCCCAGCTGGAAAAGGGAGCGCTTAGAACCCCTGCTCCAGGAATATGGCAAGTTGGCTTTGCAGAATGACTGGCATATCCCTGGCCAAGCTGCATATGGATGTCCCTCCCTCCAGAAGGCACATCAGCCAAGAGGAGAGTCTTTAACATTGAAAGAGGCAATTAGATGTTTTCATTCAGCTATCAGCACCCCGCTGTTTCATTATTCCTGGCTGTAGCAAGAACTTCACTGCTAAGCTGTGGTGCTGAAATGACTGCTCCATGGAGGATTTCTAAAGTGTGCTCAGTGTTCCTTTGACTGCCTCTGCTGAAATCAGCTTTAGTAAAAAAGAAAAAGGGCTGGATACACTGACATATTCCACCACCTTCATGCTGTTGATGTTGTAACACTAAATATTACCTTGAGGGGCCCTGCCTAAGCACACTGAAAATCTAAGTGCTACCCCTCTGTCCTTGGCTATGGCATATTTCCAGAAACTAATTGTCTAGCCCACACACGCAAAGTCTTCAGGAGGCACTCCTGCGGAATGAAATGGTGAACACTTCCATTAACAAGCATGTAATATCAGCGAGGGCAACTAGATGTCACCCACAGCAACAGGGTTTCCTCATACTAGGGTTGTTTTCATTTCCTCTGGGTAAGAGAGCATTACACAGAGCAGATTATAATATCATTATAAATTACCATTAAGAAAACAGGTTAATCTCCCATGCATTTGTCAGTAATAAATTCTAAAAAGATCCGTCTTTGCAGAAGAATAAAGACAATACACTTTGCTTGTATTGGGTAAGTCTTTGATAGATCCTTGTGATTAAACACAGAACATTGTCTCTTTGCTATCATTAAAATATTTCTTTAAAATTATCTCTTCTCTGTAGCCCATGAAAAGTTTGTAATGCTTATTTTTCAAGGACAAAACCCAGTGCATGGTAACAGTGCATAAGCTCATTGGAACAGTTTACAAACAACAAAGCAATCAAAAGAAACAAAGGTAAATACACCACCTAGTCTCAAAAAATTAGATGTCTTCGTTTAGTGAGCAAAATAAAACACAGTCTCAGGTAATTACAGTCTGGAACCACAGACCCTTCTCTGCCACAGATCACAAAGCAGAGCAAACTGACAACAGCTGAAGAACAGAAAAATGCCAGGGATGAAGAGATGTTTCAGAGGCTGGAATTTTGCAGAAAATCTGAGCACATCTAAATGCCATTTTAAACATATGGAGCTGAAATACCATAGCACACTAGCACTTAACAACCTGGCTGCAGTGAGAAGAGATGCAATGTAGAACGGGGAGCGTAGGTTTACCTGGCATATGTTTTTTAATCTCCTAATCAGAGAATGAAACACAAGGAGAAAAACATTCCTAAGAGTCTCCTAAGAGGCACTTGTTTCTGATAAACAACCAGCAAATCATAAAAAGCAGATTAACCAGAGCAGTGACTGTGAGAGTGTGAATGCAACACTGAAGCACAAGAATAGGCAGCATTTTGCTTTTCTATGGTAACAGACTCAGTGCATAGCACTTACCATTTATATCATGGTGACTTGAAAAAATACTAGTCAGAATTAATGACACTTTGTCCTGCTTATATTAACACAAATGACAAACCAAGTTTCCAGAATAAGGTATCCATTCACATTCCCTAACAAGATGAAGTGAGAGGAAAGCAGAGACTGAGCATTATGATTCCAGTTTGCAGATCTCAGAACAGATGAAGCGCTTTACTTAACACTTGCAGTGGAACCCAGCTCTTATGGTCTTGCTCTTTATCATGTCTCTTAGTAGGGTTGACAAGTGAACGTTCATCACTGTCCCAAATAGTCTGAGGTAACAAATTGGGCATGTTAGAACTGCAAAGTACTAAAAGAGAAAAGAATTCAAAAGCCAGCAAGACCCACAGCTCAGCTCAAAATATGTGCAAGATTTTTGCATGGTGCCTACTGAGATGGGCTCTCAGCCTGGAGTTTTACAACCAGCTTAAACAGAACTATCGGGTATCGGGTTACTGCTGAAACACTGTCCTCCCTGCAGTGCGCTACTACTTGCTGCCCTTGCTTCACCATCAGCAATTTTTCAGCCAATTGTTAAAGGAATGGGCAGCAGTGTGGGAGGGAGGAACTGGCCCCTCTCTGTGGTGACACATGGCTAGACTGGCTTAAGCCAACCTTAAACTGTACCATTAATTTCTTCTAGGCAATATGAAAAATAGCAATAGTATTAAAGTAAGCACATAGTATTTTCCAATGAGTATTTAGTTCTACTGTAAAAATAAAATCCTGATTGTTTTCCTTTTCCCTTTTACAGGACATAAAATTTTTGCAGCCTGAGTACAAACTTCCTGTGACATTATAGTTCTGGATTTACTGTTTCTTAATATCTTGCTGTCTGTGGAATTCTCATATCATCAAAGGGAGCGTTCCTGATACCAGGCAAAGTCCACTGCAAAGGAAAAGAAACTATAGATGCACAGTCACCAGGTACAGTCTGCACATAGGTATCGCCCGTATCCAGACTGCACACAGGAGTTTGATCTTGTGTGATGTCTGTGAAGTCTGGCCAACTTCACAACTGCTTTAGCATATTGAACACACAGTCTCTGGCATGTTTTCCTACGAAATTCTCTGTTCTGACAAGCTCTTCCAGCCACGGATCTGAAGCTATTCCACTATTCCAACCGCTCAAACATTCCTATTAGTAGTAAAGCTAAATCTCAACCTTGTATTCTAAACTCTAAAGCGCAATTGGGAAATGACATGAACTTAGAAGCCACTACAAGAAATACAAAATATTTGGCTTCTAGCTGGCTTCACTGGCAACTGAGGGGTCAACACATCTTAAAATCAGTACTTTGAAAACCATACACAGACAAGTTGGCAACACATGCTGATGAGAGATCAAAACCACAGAAATCAAGTGTAACTTTAGTGGTCTGCCTTTGCTTCTCATTAGAGAACAATCATTTTTTATGCTTCATTAAGACAAAGTGCAGTTCAGTAAAAAGTAAAGGACAGCTACACAATTGCCTGAACATAGTTGTAATGCTACATGGGGTCTCCTCAGGTATCTGAGACATCCATTCACAAACAGGGCATGGACCTGTAGAAGGTTTGCAGCTTTCCAGAGCAGCAGCTGTTGGCCTTGAGAATTGGCACTAAAATGGCATAAGATTGGAGACTAAATCCCACTCCTGAAACTTGTCCAGTTTCCTTCTGTCTTCATCCATTGGCCATTCATCCAAAGGAATATTTTAGAACTGAAGTGGGGGATCCTGACAAGACCATAATCCACCTAAGGAAGTAATATTTTCTGATATAAGACAGCTTCTTAATATCAGACTCGAACAGATGACCCTGTTTGGCACAGGGGTCTTTTCTGCTTTTCCTTCAGTTTACAAAACTCAGGTTTCTGTTTGGTCTAGAATAGTGGTGGCTGCACACTTTTGTACAATAAGATACTTGGTTTGAAAAAGTGATATGAACAACAAAGAAAAACTACAGACTTCCCTGATTCTTTGCATTCCCTATTTCCAGATCCTCTAAATTGGGGATTCTTTCCCTTTCATCGTTCTACCCCAGACAGAACAACCACTGAATTAACTTCACCCCTAAATCCCTTTACTTAGCTTCTACACCAGAAATTCTGAAAGTAAAACAATCAGTTTTACTGCCTCTAGTTAAGGAACAATCTATGTCTTGAGGGTGATCTTGGAAAAACGAGCAGCCACATTCTTCCTAGATTTACACTTCTCATAAACTTATTGTCAGAAAACTTTGCCTTTCTGCCACCTCATGTTGCTCACAGGCATGGGATACAGTTATCTGACTCCTGCATTTATGTCCATCTCCTCCCAGGAGGAGTTTCTAGAGTTTGCCTCTTTACGTCTGTAGGATATATTTCTTTAAAAATCTTTTAGCATCTTTCACAAGGGAAAGGAAGGGAAGATCAAGGGGATGACCCATAAGCCTGAGCAATTCACAGAAAATGAGAATTTGCAACCGCACGGTGTATCCCCAAGAAGTAAGCTAGTTTGCCATCTGTATAGCCTGAACACTGTGCTTCAATCCGAAAAGCAATGTATACTGCATCAGATGGTTTTTTTTTCCTTTCTTCCTTGCCAATCTGGCAAGTGACACTGTCTCTCAGCAGCACTTACCAGTCAGATCCTAACTGCTATCTGAAGTTCTTTTGGCTCATTTCCCTCCACAGATTAAAACAAAACAATTCAGCAACTGTGTTTACTCTTTTCTTGCTGCCACGCTGATGTCTATTAAGCATTTTCTACAAAGGGGATATCAGAACGTGTCCAGTTTGTCGTCCAGGAGTCAACAATATCTCCAATAGGAACTAATTTATGAAATGTATTGCATCCCTACAAAACTCCTTTTCTGTCACCAGTGAACATGAGGAGAAAAAAATAATTGCTGAATAGTGGGAAAAAATGTGCTTTTTGGCTTTGGCACTCAAATTTTCTTTTTCATTTTACAGGCAAAACAGAGACAGATTTATTGATTAAAGTCTCATCTCTATTGGTCATAAAACAGCTTCAGAAGCCATCAGGCACCATTAGTGTGCCCGTTTTCCAGGCTTTTCTTCCCCATTGATAACTTCCAGAGAAACGTATGTTAACATCACAGAGCAGGTGCTCATTTCAAACTGGGAAGCCAATTCTGACTACCTGAATTGTATTCTTAAGAAATTCATATTTAAGTTTTATATACTAAAGACTTAGCAGGTGATACCCACGTTTGGGTCTTCTAAGGTTTTACAATCTATGTTTTCCTAGTAGCTGACAAAAGAATGTCTTTCTAAAACAATAAGCAATTGAACAATTCACATTTCCTACCAATGAATGACAAAAACACTATTTTTTTTCTACATATTTGGATACCTTGCAAGGTAGAATGGGCAAAGACCAAGACAAACACATAGACACAGACACATAGAGACATAAAGGGAATAAGCAACATTTGAAATGAAGCAACTGTTAAAAATAAATAAATTTAGGTTCGTGTGTTGCAGAAACTATAGTTCCAAGAGGAAGCATCTGAGTGTACAACAGGAATATTTCCCTGGAGGATTTACAAGTAATGCTACTGTTGAGTTTCTTCCATTTCTCTTTCAGTCTTTTGACACTTGGGTATTAAGAAAATCTTGAAGGAGAGAGAAGCTAAGTGAGGGACAGCAGCACTGAACGTTGGTTTGAAATTTGCTCGATACGTAAAAATGTCTGTTCCTGATAAGAACTGCTCCTTCCCATAATTTCAAATAAAAAAAATCTTAAATCAAGGCAGAGATAACCAGGACGGAAGTAGGAGGAGAAAAAGGTTTATTCTGTCTGCTGAAAACTCCCATGTGCCAGCACGTCACTCCCCCAGTCACCAGCCCCTCAAGCCAGGCTGTCCCACAAGATGACAAGAATGGTGATACTGCTGATCGCACGTTTCAGTGAGGAGAGTCCACCCCACCTGTCCAAGTGTCTCACAGTGTCTACTGAAAGACAGGGTGATGCAGGCATTCAGCAGGTCTGTGACCTTTCTGTGACTGACAGGAGAAGCCAATATGAATGTGCGTTAAATCTAATCCAGTTTCTGAGGCGTTGCCTGAGCTCTAGCTCTCCTGTTCATTATTCCACTATTAACATAAAGATAATTCCATACAAATATTTGGGCTCTGAGCTACAATACAGGTATCCTGGCTATGCCATGTTCCATCAGTAAAAGACAGGTCAAGTATAGCGGAGATCGCAAATAAAATGGAACACCTTCACTGCAAAATCACCCCTGCTGTGATGCCTTCAATGCAGAAATGTTAACCCACTAATTGCCTTTAAACACAGGAAAAGCTATGGGGGATATTGGAACATGTGTACATGGTCTCCCTACGAGCATCGAGTGCCTGCCGTGTCACAAAAGGAGAGACAGACAGTTGCCCACAGAAACAAAAGAGTGGGGCATCAGCTTTTCAAAGCCAGGACAGACACAAAGACGCATCTCCTCATAGCTGTGTAAGGACATCACAAGATCAACGTAAGTTTCTACAGGCTATCAGCACACAGATGATTATTTGCATGTAATATTATGACAGATACACGCAAGGATGGACATCAGGCCATACAGTAGCACGGTCATTCACAAGTGCGTACATACAAAATGCGGAAAAGGTATCCAGATAGGCACAAGCGGAGACAGAGGCAATGTCAGCGAGAGAGGGTCAGACAAAAAAGCATGCAGAGAAATCTGCAGCGACAGGTAGTTCCCTCTTCCAGCTCTGCCTCCTCACACAGCCAGGCCTGACCACTGCAGGCTGATGTGGGGCCCAAGATAGACGACCTCTCCCTTTCTCCCTCTTTTTTTGCTCACTATTTCGCAAATATTTTCCTCATTCTGGAAACATCGTGGCAAAAGCAGTGTCCTCAGGCGGTGCTTTCTGTTTCGAGGCCACAGGGCAGACGGCCGGAGAACACCGCGTCCCCGACAGGAGGTGACCGTTTGGCAGCGGGGAGGGGGCGGTTAACGCCGCTACAGAGATGTCGGTTGCGAAGGAACGGTCGCTGCCGACGAACGGCCGCAAGATGGCAGCGCCAGCCGCGCCCGCGGCGGAGGGGCGCCCACAGGTGCGGCTCACCGGAGCCCCGGCAGGACCCCACCCCCGCCGGCAACGGCGGCGGGCGGCCCGGGGGCTCCGGCGTGGCGGGAGGGGGCCACGGCCCGGCGGCTGCCCGGCCTGCCTTCCTCTCCCGCGACTGCGGTGGGGAAGGTTGTGGGGGGCGAGAAAGGCTGGGGAGGGGCGGGGGGAGGAGAGAAAATGGCCTCCGCGGGTGGCAGGTGGAGCAGAGGGAGAGCCTGCTGCTGCAGGGGGAGGGAGGCTCTTCAGCAGACCTGAGGGAGAGGGTCCTCATCCGGAGAACGGTGTGAGACAAAAGCCGTATGAAGGCCAGCAGGCCGTCTGAGCCGGGGATTTTCGGAAAGCATAAGCTGATAAAAAGAGAAGGGGACAGCATCAGGGGAGGGGGAAAAAAAAAGTGGATGAGGGGCTTGTGATATGTCGCAGTTTGGCCAAGAGGAGCCCAGTTTACAAGTCCATATTGAGCAGCCTGCTTTTCCTCAGCAGACTTTTGCCACAGGTTGTCCAGAGCCTTTTTGTCCAGACCTTTGACACAGGTTGTCCTGACATTCCTTGCAGAGACTGATTTCCAACCCTTAGCACAAGAATAAAATAGGCTCTGGTGGCTATAATTTAATCTTAATTCCTTTAGAGACCCTCAGTATATTATATGGTACAAGAGACCATTAGAAATCATTTAAAATTGAAATAAAGGTAGGAGCTACATGACGTACGACAAGTAGCTGTAGGTGAACAGATGGGCCTTAGTCAGGCTGATCGGAAATACGAACACTAGAAAAAGCTGAAGACATTCATTAGTAAGAAATGAGCACACCTCTCCAGGAATAACCTAGTATTGGTAATAGCCTAATTACCTTATGTAGATTAAGCGTATTGTAGTTAGTGGTGGTACACAGGTGGAGTCTGCTTAGAAACAGTGTTCCTGGCTAGAGAGACACAGTTTAAAGCACCAGCATCCCTAACAGCCCCCAGCAGGGAGCTTTGCAGCATCGGTACCCAGCCCGGGGAGAAATACCTCCTTGTCTTGAACGTGCCTCTGCCACCGCCTTTTTCTGGCATTCCTTGTGCATTGTTTTGTTCTTTATTTACTTGGGATTGCTTGTGTTGGAGATCTTAAGTAAAATATTTTAATCTATTAACTGCAAGAGGTCCCAGTTTCTCTGAATCCTTGTAATTCACGTTGCATGTAGGGGGACACAGACCCCAGTCCAGATGCTGGTTCGTGCCATCAGACTGAAACACATCCTCTGTTGTATAACCTGATCCAGACGGAGTGTCCTACTATCGCATGGCCTCTGCCAGATTACGTAAGGTGACATACCATCTGCACTGACATCTGTGACCTGATGCAGGTGGCATCACTCTGTTGCACATGGTAAGTAGGGGAAAAGGTTCCTTACAGCCCACGTCCTTTTTTCACTTTTAATCTGATCACCTCAGCATAAGGCATTCCTAGAGACTCAGCAATGGCCTTCATCTGTCACCAATATTAGCAGGACTGTCAAGATATCTGTGGTGGAAATAAAGACTACAGATTTGCCGATGTGGAAATTTTGTCCCCAAACTTCAAAAGTTGCCAAGTGCAAATAGTCAGGATGACTTGAGGATAAGTGATTTTCAATAGCAGATATGAGATACTGTTTTGCTTGCCTTCTACTTTGCTAGTCTTGAGTGTTCACATTTAAAAGCTTTTCCAATAACAAGATAAAAGAAAGTTTTGTTTCACAGGGAGTGTTGATCTGCCAAGTATTACATTACAGCCTGTTCTAGGTCCACAGTGTTCAGCAGAATGCCATAAAAAGGAAGGTGCTAAACTTGCTAGGTATAGCTGGGGGGGGGGGGGGTCAGTCCATATTGCGTGGACCTGGAGAATATGAAGAGAAAGAAACAAATTTTATGCTTGGGAAATGCAGAGATAAATGCAGAGATACTCCGGCACCCTGAGATGGCAGGAGTATGATTAATATTGTGTGGATGGGGAAATGTACGTGCAAACTCTGCCTGAGACATTTCCAGAAGTATGAGCTAACTGAAACCTAGGACCTTGAGTCCTAGTCAAAAATTAGGTTAATTTTTAGGGGCACTGGATTTATGCCTCTTTCTGAATAAACACTGAGTTGATTAAAACCTGTAGCAAAGCACTGGGTTTCACAGGCTCAGGAACTCGCTGCCTAAGACTCACTACAGAATCCTCTCCAATATTTCTGAAGTGGATTTTTTTTTTCTTTCTGTAACAAAAGGAGCTTCGTTCAGCACATGGAGGGCAACGTGCAGCTGTTGTCAATGCACACCATTGTGTAACTTACTTAGGCTTGATCATTCCCGAAGTGTGCGACCCTCCCGCAGCAGGAGGTATCGCTCAGTCCCACTGCAGGCAGACTCTCCAACACGCCCAGGCTTCCAGAGTTACAGTCGGCAGCCTCAGTTAACATCCCACAACTCCCAGCCCCATGAACTTGTGGCGAACACACCACATCTACGTGCACTGATGGATTATTTGGTATGTGGGTGCCTCCCACCAATGGCGATAGTGAGGGATTTTATTCCTAGCTGTTTTTTAAAAAAAAAAATCACATTGAAAATACATGTGATAGCATCCCCGTTTGCATCATGTGAGTCTCATCCCACTGCGTCAAGAGAGAACTGAACAAGAGGCAAGAAACTCAGGGCTCTAAAATCACAATTTGTGGAATCCTAGGGATAAATAAACTGATTCTGAATCTTTCACTGAAAAATCATTTCTCACTTTTCTGCTTTTCACAAGGCTTCTTTTACCTCTTTGCTTTTCAGGCTGCAGATCGAGGTGTTCAGCAATAGAGAAAAGGATAGTGTAAAGGATACAGCATCTAGCGTATCATGATTCAATGCAACAGAGAGACAGGGTCAGTTATTAACCATCTGCTTTCTGCAGCCTGCAGGGTTTTCAGCATTTTGTAAGAAAAGCTGTTTGAAAAGCTGTTTTCTGTTCTGCAGCATCAAATGAACATACCCACTTCTGTATTTTTTATTGTATTTGTAGTTGAAAGCATTGGGTAAACATTCATTGCTTGTTTTCAGTAGAGTTTCTACCCCTCTGTGTCAATTCTCTGATCCTGCAGAATCTCAATTCCAACCTATATACAAAAATACGTATTAATACAAATGTTACTACTACAGAAGGAGTGAGGTAGGCAGCTGTATCCTTATCCTTTTCCTTATTAAACCCTAGATCAGCAATGCTCTGATATGAAGCTTTATCTACAGGAGGAAAATGTAGGGTTTAGAAAGATTGTACCTGGTCACCGAGAGTGAGCCTGAAAGTGCAGCTACGCAAACTGAAGTAAAAAGCAGTCATGAAGCTTTTTAATGACCTTTGGCAATGATTCACACTTTTGTTTACACTTTGAAAATCCTCTTTGCCTTAAATTTTCTCTTGTGGACATGTGTTTCCATGTGTTTTTACAAGACAATTTCTCACTTTCATCTTCTCCTGCCCAGAACACAGCTAGTCAAGTAAAAGCTGTAACTCTCAGCAAAACCTCCCAAGTGTATAAAAGGATTAGGTAAGGGTGTTATTATTGGCTTTGTCATCACTGAAAATAATGCATTTTCATTACACCGGAATATCCTTCTTTTTCTAAGATCTTACACAAGACAAAGGGATGATTTCTGCCGTGGGCCAGCTAGGAGAATTCAAATTCAAATGGGAAGTATAGGTCAGGATGCTACAATAGTCATACTGAAGTAAAAGCTCATGAGTCATCTCCAGGGTGGCTTACTCAGTGTCAAAACACTTTTTTTTCTTTTTTTTTTTTCTGGTGTGAAGACAGAGTAGTTGTTATTCATGTAAAAATTCCAGAGAAAAACAAGAGATCATCAAAAATCCATTTTACCCTTTCTGGTGGTGGTGGGGGAGACTTTAAAACACTGTAAAGGGGCCATCCAGGCCACTGGCTTTCATTTCACAACAGATGTATGATTCCACTTTCTCCATTTTACATAACCCAGTGGATTGATTAGCAGGCAGTAAGAAGAAAGAGAAGAAATGCAAACACACCTCATCTAAATAGCTACATGCATATACCCAGTACAATCAAATATGACAGGGCCAACACAATTCTTATTTCTTTTCTTTAGTAGTGAATTCTGGAGATAAAGCACAATGGCTCACAACATTTATAGGATTAGAAGAAAGCAAGTGATTTTCTTCAGGTCCTCAAAGCCCCTTGAATATATATATATAAAAAATACAAATTAATATTTTTAATCTAGGATAGTTTCTAAAGACTTTAGTGAAGGAGCAGCATCAGATCAAGATCCTGAGGATGGATATAAAAAAATTACAGTCTCCATTCTAAAAAACATGTAGTATAAGACAGAGTCTTTAAATGATAGCGCAGCCCTTCACCGTCATTTGCAGCCACAGGAAATTAAAGAGCTAAAATTGAAGCTGACAGGCAGAGCTAAGCATAGTGTTGCCCGCAGCACGTTATTTCCTCTGTGTCATTGCCGACAGCCACGTGAAGCCTGCGGTCCGTTCATCTACAGATCTGTTGCTGGCTTATGGTCTGACAACCTAAAGCTACTGTGATGCCGCAGACCCCGAAACGCGGAGGTTGGTGAGCAGACTGGAGGAGCAGCCTGGGAGCTCGGGCAGCGAGCTCAGCGCAGACGGAGCAGCGGAAGCGAGCTGCCATCCAGCTCCTTGCCACTGCGGCTGGGCTGTCACCATGTCCTTGCTGCTGCTGTGGTGGCAGCTTCTGGGCCAGCTTGAGCCTCTCATGGAAGTGAGGCCGTGCAGAAGTTATTGGCCATTCATTAGAATAATCTGAAAAGGGGAAACTGATTTCCCTCTTCCTGCAACATGCCCTCTCTGGCATTGTTTTTGAGAAAATATTTTTGAAAATATTTTGAGAAAAAAGAAAATATTTTGCCGGTTCCCAACTCCTGCAATTGCTTCCTAATCAATGTCCAAGAGCAGCCTGGTTGCCAGGGATGGGATGGCAGCTATCTTGCCGTAACACCTAATGTGGCGTTAAGCCATGCTGCTGCCACTGCCGGGCAGGGCTTACATGCATCTCCTCAGCAGAGAGGACAGTGGTGAACCCAACAGCAGTGAGGGGAAGGGGAAAGAGAAGGCCGTCATCAAACAGACACTCATCACGTGTTAAACTTTGCTCATAGCTGAAGTCAACACACTTACATGAGTGCCTAAATCTAGCACCTAAAGTAAGATTAATTTAATTTCTGCTTATATCTTGTTTTATACCTCCAGCAAGATTAAAAAGACTTACAGAAAGGCACCTTTACATTTATTCAAAAATAGAAAATATGATTTTCCTGAAAAAGAAGCCTTTTCTGAAGGCTGAACTATGCTGACGGAAGAGACTATTCTCAGCAGTCTCTGATATGAAGGGGTTTCCACCATGAAATGACTTGTTAAATAAATACCCATCAAAATAACAATTTTTCTTAAGTTACTCAGCTTCAGAGTTTTTGAGGTTTTTTTTAAAAAAAGAAGCTAAAGTGGTGGTGTTCTACCAGGGATATCTGTTCAGCTGTGAAGGATGATCAGGAACAATGTCTCCCAAAAGCTAAACTTTTCCTGATGGTTATCCTGAAAAATGGAGGAGTCTGTTTCATTCAGCATTTTTCCTAAATTTAGTCTGGCCTGAAAACAAGACACAATTTCTCCACCAACTCCGTGAGATTTCCTGCCAGTTAATAGTACAGCATACCGAATGAGCATTGTGAAGTCTGGGACACAGCACTCTGGAATTCTTCAGAGCCCAGGGTCACGCAAACACCCCAAAACAGCCCTTAAACTTCTCCTGCAATCTTCGGGTCCAGTGGACTTTAAGCAGGTGGAAGTGCGAGTGAAAACTTAGGGATGCTTATACCTGCTCTGTGGGAATCGCACTGATTACAAGTTGATTAAAGACCCGTTCTATTTTTGAATTTGATGCCATAATTATTTATGTTTGGTTAAGTGCAAACTTTGTGTTCTTGTAGCTTTTAATTAGTCATACAGATGCATGTTACATTTCCTTGTAAGCCTAGCCCATCTTGCAGGTATGAGTTCCTCTTCTTTTGTTAATGATGAAACTCATTACTTCACACAGTATTTGGAACTGAGAAAGTCCAGTTTTTCTGCATTTCCAGGGAAGACAACTGCATAGTACAGGAGCTCCACCCTTCTGTGCTCACCTTCCAGAAATCAAAACGAAGAGTTGCCCAATGCAACTGTTGTGAAATGAGAAAGGCATCAAAAAACTATTATTTTTGAGGAAGAATTGCTGCTGTCTCAACAGATAAAAGGTACGGGGAGTGTGGTCTTGGCTTCTACTGGCGAACCAGAAGGAAATTTGTCATCCCGAACTTGAAAACATGAGATGCAATAGGCAGGCAGATATCTTCCTTATGAAGAGTCAATACAGACCACACACCAAGAACAGGCTATAGAAAACAGAAACACAGCATTGACCTGGAGTTTGAAGCCTTTAAGTGCGACCAGGAATTCAAGGTCTGAATCAGGAAGACAGCATAAAACAGCCTAAAAAGTCTGTGCTGTGCTCTTGCTTTATTTTTGATTGCATTATTGTTTATTCATTGTTTTTTTTCTGTGTGTTGACATGGTGGTTGCTCAGACCTCAAGTTGTTATCAGGTATGCACAGTACTGGGGAATCGGCAGACTCAACTGGTCAGGGAAAGAGAATCCTCTGAAGGCAATCACTTCAGGTATGGTTGACTTGGGAGATGAGGTTGTGAAAACCCCTGAAATACCGGATTATTTTAAAAACAACAACTTCGAGTAACTGTCTGATCAACATCGCTCACAGCAGGAGGGAGAAGATGTTGCATCCTGAATAACCAGTTGCAAAGGCGTTCTGTGATTTCCCCCTAATACCTTTGCATTCCACATGCCTGTAGTGTCAGATCTTAATTTGCCATCAACATTGTACAGAAAGAGTACAGTACATTGTGGGCATCCATTGTGTTTTATCTCTGCTCTCTGTACAGAGCAGAGAGGTACTGCTCTGAAGAACAGATCACAGCACCTAGTTTCAGACGCTCCCTCGCTCCCTCCACCAGTTTACAAATAGAGATTTAAAAAAGGCAATGGTGTAACCAGATGACCTTTCCACTGCTCTGAAGGAACGCTTAAAGTAGCTGCCTCAAATGGTGCTCCTTCTAGCCTCCAGCTCCAGGAATGACTCCCAGCTGACATTTTCTCCCTGTTCTGTAGATCTCAGTTTAGATGGTCCTGAACATTTTATGCATTTTTAGGAAAACTAGCCTAAAAATAAACAACCCTATTATCAACTGAGGCAAAACAGAGGGAAGGAGAGGAGCCATGGATACAAACAAGTGGAGTGGAATTTTGTTGCAGGATATTGCCCAGATTCTCATGTCTTTCCCTGTGGCCTGGGGCTGCCTTAGGCCACTTGCTCCAGCCACATCTTCTCCTCCCAAGAACCTCCACGGAGTCTCTGGGACAATCCTGTGATAAGACTTGCCAAGATAAAGCTGCTGTGCACCTATTGCTTGAATCTCAGCAGTTCTCTTTCCTAGTCCCACTGAAGACCTCGACTATTTATACAAAAAGAAGACCAGAATTGACCCAGCAAGGCTCAGAAAATTCTGGATGTTTGGGCAAAACTCACAGGAGGAGGATGACAGGTAAACTCCGCATCTGGACAGCAGGCAGTTGGCAGTGACAAGCCAACACAGCAGAACCACCTCGAATGCAAGATACAACACAATGGAGAAATTTGGTACATGACTGCTTGATTCCTGCAATAGTTAGACTGTGGGAAGCTAGGAGAGACAAAATTTGAGAGAGAGAGAAACACTACTCAAGCAGTTGGAACTGGCAGCTATTTTGCACAGATCACTTTTGAGGACATTTTAATTCCCTAGTTTTAAAGAAATTCATTTCCCCCTCCCTCTTTCTTCCGTACGTTACATCAAGCCAGCTCCCGTGTGAGTGAGCGTAGGGGGCTATTGCTCATTCCTAGCCATATGTTTCTGTCAGATGTTTATTTGCAGGAGTGACAAATAGTTCTGAGCTTTTGAAAAGCTACGGGAGGCATTGCTGTTCTCCACTCCTACCTCATTCCTGCAGTCGCAGCCTGTGCTGCAGTGGTGGAGCAGGCAGCTCCAAGGCAGGCAGGGAGAAGGAACAAGACCCACAGGCCAGGAAGATGAGGGCTGTGGAGCAGCACCCTTACACTGTGTAGGAAAATGCTCTGGAAGTAAAGTGACCCCTCAGTAGTTACAGAAATGCCAGTCACTCTAGGGAAGAAGATGATCTCTTCTGAGAAGGAAAAGCTAGTGTGGAAAAGGAGAATGGTGAAACTGAAAGTCTGGCATCACTGCTACTGCCCCTCTCTTTTGGACTATCAAAGGATTTTTAAACCTCTGCAATTAAGACCTTGTATCCTCTTAGTACCATTATCCTCAGCCGCAGTGAGGCGAATTAAGCTTAAAGGTAATGCTTCCGTTTTCTACATGTCTTTCTTTTCTTAAAGAGTAAAGGCCCTATGTAAATGTGCTTTTAATGTCCATGTTACTTACTGGCAAGTTTGGATGCCCACAAGACCTTAAAACAAAGAAATAGAATCCTGCGCCACAAGCAGAAGAGGAAAAGAAGCACTACTCAGAGAGAAGACAGATGAAAGGGAGAGCTGTAACAAAGATTTGGAGGCTATCACAGAATGAGGTGTTCCCTTTGGGATGTATCCTTGGTACCAGCTCTGACAGTGACAGTGGTTTCTCTGGGCAGGTATGCTTAGCTCCTGAAACTAATCTTGGTAGTTCTTAATTAATCAGACTGGTCCTACCCACCACCATCACCACAAAAAGAAGGCAGAGAAAATTTGCTTTTCAGTGCAGAATTTCTACTCCTCCCAAGGAGAATAACAGGTTTCTGCTTTTCTTTGTTGTGAAGAGCAGATGGAGGCTCCAGTATCTTAAGGGAATTGGGGAGGGTGGGGGTGGAAAGTGGAATAGATCCCTCTGACAGCTGGCCATCCCGGCATCCATACGTTAGAGTATTGATAGTTATTCCTGAAACCCAGTAAAGCAGTTATTTTCTAGCAGTTTGTGGTTTGCTAGATGTTACTTCCAGCTTTCAGGAGATTTAATTTTCTACAAAGATGTCAGTTGTGCTAAGAGCTTGGTCTTTTCAACACCTCAGGGGAAAGTAATCCATTTTGCACTCTTCTTAAATCATCCCTTCATTTCCTTTGCTTTTCATGTACTAGTATTCTCTCCATTATTTTAAACTGCTTTATCTTCTTTGCTTACAAGTGCTGCACTTCTCTACTCTTGAAGAAGTTGCCCTTCCTCCCACTCTACCTCTCTAACTTTCAGAAATTAGCTGGTGCCTCCATGACAACAAAATTGATCATCTCCTCGAGCTGTCTCCATAAGTCTCAGGCAAGTTGTTCATGGGACCTTGTCTTCTCTGACAGCTCCCTTCCTGGTTTTCCTTCAGTACACTTCACCAGCAACTGCTAAGTTAAGGGAAAGATTTCTGTTGCTGTTTTACCTGGTTGTTCTGCCACTTCCATGAACTCCTCACCTGGAGTACTGTATGCAGCTCTGGAGCCCTCAGCACAAGAAGGACATGGACCTGTTGGAGCAGGTCCAGAGAAGGGTCACAAAGATGATCCGTGTGCTGGAGCACCTCTCCTATGAGGACAGGCTAAGAGAGTTGGGGTTGTTCAACCTGGAGAAGAGAAGGCTCCGGGGAGACCTTATAGCAGCCTTCCAGTACCTAAAGGGGGCCTACAGGAGAGATGGGGAGGGACTCTTTATCAGGGAGTGTAGCGAAAGGGTGAGGGGAAATGGTTTTAAACTGAAAGAGAGGAGATATAGATTACATATTAGGAAGGAATTCCTTACTGTGGGGGTGGTGAGGCACTGGAACAGGTTGCCCAGAGAAGCTGTGGATGCCCCTTCCCTAGAAATGTTCCAGGCCAGGCTGGATGGGGCTTTGAGCAGCCTGGCCTAGTGGAAGATGTCCCTGCCCATGGCAGGGGGGTTGGAACTAGATGATTTTTAAGGTCCCTTCCAACCCAAACCATTCTATGTTTCTATGATTTCTTTCCCTGGCTGTCAATGATTACTCTCTTTTCATCCAGACTGCTTCGCAGACTGCTCCAACTGGATGGATCACAAGTTTTAGAACTTTCTGTTTGTTTTTTCACCCAGCATCACTGTTTCCCCCTACTTTTGTCACTGGAGCCCTCTCACTCTCTAACTTCACCTAGCAGGTCTGTGCTGCTGGCTGCCAAATTCATCTCTCTCTAGTCCATCTCCAGAGCCCTGGTGGCTTTTTACCTCCAGCCATTTGCTTAACATCTTCTCATCTGTTTCTCCCACAAAACTGGATTAAAAGATCCTTACTTTTTACATCCAGGTGTGATAGCCAAAATGCAAGTGGTGATTCAGCTTTTACACTCCCTCCCCTCAGTTTAAGCAGCTCAACTGAGTCAGGCAACAGATTTCATAACCAAATGTTGTAGACTTATTGCTTATTTTTCTAATTAAGCCAGTTGAGAAAGATTGCTTCTCATATTTTCCAACATAATTTAAAGCCATTAACTGTTCCACAAAGGAGGTGGGTGTCTGGCAGCAAACCTGCGGTAAGGGTAGAAGAGCAGCCATTCCTAATATTCAGCTCCTCAGCCAAACCAGCACTTTGAGAAGGCTTTACAAAGTGTTGTTGTTATTATTATCATCATCTGGATACTCCTACCTAGTAGGATGTAGAATAAATGAAGGTGAGCAGACTGCCAAAATACCCAGTAATTAGCCTTAGCTTCCTCCAGTATCAACCTATGAGTGGAATATACTCTGAAATCATTTGGCTTGGGAGGCCTGTAAAACATCATTAACTGTTTCATTAACTGCCTTGCCCTAGGAGAGCAGTGTTTGAACCACAGGGATATGTTTGTCCTTTCAGAAAGAGATGCTCTGTAGCTGTGTTTCTGCAGACAGCAGGAATCCAATACTAACGTCAAGTCAGTAGCTCGGACTAAAATGAGGGACACTCGGATGGAGCACAAGGAGAACAAAGTCTGCACTGTCCAAATGTAGACCAGCGATCGATTAGGTTTTCTCAGCCCAGAGGAAGCAGGCTGAACTACTGCAAGCAAAGGTTGAAAAAAATCTTTTGATTTAGAGTTAGAAAGGCAGCCATGGCCAGCAAGACTATGTATCCCCACCCCCTATGGAGATACATCCTCTATTCCCACAGAAGGAAAAAAAAAAATTAAACAATCAAACAAAAACCGAAACACACCAACAACACTCCACACACACACACTTTACTAGTGATTTTTATCGGCAGCAGGCTGGGCTTTTTATCTTTTCTAGGGGAACTCTTGTTCATGAGAGCTGCCCTAGGACTATACAGCTGTCAATCCCCTTGCCAGACAGAGACCTGTAATCGCATTTATTCTCAACTTCTAGAGAGCATATTTCTGTTCTAAGCATCTTTTGATAACACTGAGAAGCACCTGTTGAATAATAGGAAGAAAACCTGTGCAGACAGGCTAACTCAAGGAAACCAGAGACACCCTCGCCAAGTGGGGAAGCAGCAACCCTGAGCAGGTCCCTGCTGATGCCCCAGCCTGGTTCAGTGCCTCTCGCCTCCGGCACCAGTGTGTCCTTTCTTCTGAACGGATTGCAACTCGCTCAAAATTTCTGTTTGTAATCAGCTTAGCAATATTCTGCCTGCTCTGCACACATGGTAATTTTCATCCACAGCCACACCGCAAATTCCTTGCCACTAGCTGTGCAGCTATCAGCTTCTTAGTGCCCTAAATAGCTCCCATGCGTCACATTTGAGCAGCTCCCCTGCTCCCAGCTGACATTCCCAGCCCACAGAAATCTGAATATTGCTGCACAGCTCTTCAGTTCGGGAAAGCTAGAAATAACATGCTATTTTACTATTTATTTCTCTGCAAGTTTTGACTTGTGGATCTTCTGGAGATAGTAAAAACAGGAGAAAAGCCCTGCGTATACAACGCTCGAATTCAACAATACATGACTGTGCTTTTTAACTGTTTCCCAGGCACAGTTGTCATCCTGAGGGTAAGTCCCCAGGATAGTTGTTGCTTTGCGTAAGAAGAGCCTAGATAATTTGACTGTAGTTTTAGAAAGGTGGCTCTAATCTGGACTAAAAATACATTTGCATTCCTTCTGCCTTATTCTTAGCCACACAGCTTCCCTCTCGCAGAGGCACAACCCTTGTGTGCTCCTTTCCCCCTTGTCCAGACTTTGTTTACTCACCACTGCTCCTCAACGGGACACAGCCCTGTGTGCCTCTTTCCCAGCTCCCACTTTCAAGCCATGTCTTTCTCCCAGGTGAAAGCGATACAGATTTAACCCCTCCAAAACTTGATTTCTTCTTGTTTAGGCAAAGACCAGGAAGATTTATATAATACAACCTTCAAGTTCAGAAAGGGCATCAGTAGGTAAGACATTATATTAAAATAAGGTCACAGAAAGACAGTTTTGTTTCATTTGCAGTAAAGCTGACAAGTTTCGCATTTCTTTTTGTTTAACTAAGACAAGCTGTGGATTGTTTCCAAAAAATATTTAATTGCATTAGCTATTGAAGTACATTATATTGAATCACATTAAATATACTGAAGTAAACCTTGTTTATTCCCAAGTTAATCACAAAGTGTTAATTTTACCCAAATTTAATCTGGGCAGAATATTTTCAGTTTCACTACCTTAAAGCTCAGTGTTAAACAGAATTTGCTGTCTGCTTAACAGATGTTATAGCTTAAGGCTGGATTTTTCTCTAATCGCCACACTTTCTCTAGAATTTATTGAGGCTCAAGGTTGCAGCCGTCCATACAATGCCAGGGATTACTTCAGTAAGGTGCAGCCCCACTAGACAGGAGCGAAGGGGCTGAAGGGGCTGGGTAGATTTGGAGCCTCTGGGTCACTTTGAAAAACCCACCACACATTCGCTTCCAGTAGTCCTCACATTGCATTGTACGGACAACCCCAACACTGCCCTGGGTGCTGCACCCAGTGTCCCTTATGAGTGTCCAGTTCATAGACTCATAGAATGTGTTGGGTTGGAAGAGACCTTTAAAGGCCATCTAGTCCAATCCCCCTGCAGTAAGGAGGGACATCCTCAACTAGATCAGGTTGCTCAGAGCCTCATCAAGCCTGGCCTTGAATGTCTCCAGGTATAGGGCCTCCACCACCTCTCTGGGCAACCTGTGCCAGTGTCTCACCACCCTCATTGTAAAGAACTTCTTCCTAATGTCTAATCTAAACCTGCCCTGCTCTAGTTTAAAATCCATTGCCCCTCGTCCTATCGCTACATGCCCTTGCAAACAGCCCCTCCCCAGCTTTCATCAAATTGCATGTAACTAGGGTCCTTCTGTCCATACTGCACCTCAGAGCTAAGCCATCACAACACAAATCATTTGTCCTACAAAAATACTCCGGCGTCAATAAATGCCTACATGAAAACTTGGCCGTATCCTGGAATATCCACGTACCTACAAACAAAAGACCTACTATCTCCGCAACACTCCAGTGGTTGGTGTAATGTTAAAAATCAAATGTGCAGTGCAAGTCTGTTGATGTGAGTTAAAAGAGAATTGAGTATGGAAGTTGCTAACATTTTATTGAGTAGTCAGAGTATTGAGAGTATCAGGTGCCGAAGCTGAGGGTAGTCAGCAGTACCAGTGCTGCTGGTTTGACTTGCTTCCTTACCCATTTGGATGCTGAAAGAGGTACAGATTTAGGACAGGGTATGTCGCCCTAAAGTCCTAGCCCCTGGGCACGGCTACCTGAAGCCTGCAGACAGCCTGGAAGCGTAGCTCGGATGTATGCTGACCTCTCTTCCCTATGGATGTCCCATCCTCCTAAGGCTGTGCAGCAACAGAACTGCAGAGTAAGTGGTTTGTAGGGGAAACGGAGAAATGCTGTCTCCTCCAATTACCGCATGCTGCAAATGAGAATGTAAACAGCTTATCTATCTGGCGATCGACAGCAGAGTGGAAGTTAACGTCAGTCCATTTTTTTCCCTTTTTAACACAATCTCGCATCTTTTTCAATCTGTGTCCCAGAAACCATCAAAGCGATAGTTCTGTGAACTGTCATTGCTGTTAAACAAAAAAAGTGAGTAAAAGGCAAGATAGTCATGAACTTCTTGAAATTTCATCATATTTCATATCTCCTAGGCAGAGACACTGGAGATCAATTATTTCCTTTAAATTAAAAAAAGAAAACAAACAACAAAACCAGTGTTTTCCCCAGTGTTTGTTTGGAAAAACTAACATAATCTGGAAAAGATGGCTTAATGCATTTGTTTCAAAAAAAAAAAAAAAAATTCTTACACTCTCAGTAATTAGTAGACCCAAGTAATTTTAACTGGATATGGTTTTTTGTCTTGGGTTTATTTTCTTCTGTTGCACAGCCAATTCAGCCAACTCGTAGTTGGCTGTTGATTCATTCAAAGCCCTTCAGTATCTTTGCAAGCTTCTAACAAGAAATTGTGTTTTCTCCATTAACAATTCTTGAAGACGGTAATTTGGCTTATTAAACGTTCTCCAAGCCCACTTTCCTGTGGTTTATGAGCTCTTGCTAGCTTCAGTCATCTGGAGAAAAAAGACTGAGGCACATAAGGCTCCAGTAAGCAGTACTTACAAGTAGCTACAACAAGCCATACAAGTGATATCATTGAGAGTTCATTACTTTGAGATCAGCAATTATACAAATCTTATGCTAAAGCGTTTCTGTAAATTATAAATAAAGTCCATTGGGATCTTTTAAGAATTAGAATGTTTTTCCTGGAGAAAACGTTAGTGGCACCGAAAGAGCTGTGCGTGGACTCTGGGGACCCATTTTGCTGAAAGCAGAGATGGGGAGGTGACCAGCTGGCTCAGAGACATTGAAAAGGCTTAGAAAATCCTGTTCTGACATTGCTGACTTTGGCCTTAGCTTGCTGGCTTGAAAAATCGTGGCGTGATCTGGAGCTTTTTCTCACTATCTGGCCATGGCCACAGGTGATTTCCATTTTGCAAGTTTTTGGCAGCATTTGTGGAACTGTTAATGTCTGAGAGTACAGTTGCTGATACCTCGAGTCAAGTGCTCCAGACAGCGAAGAGTTTCATGAAAGCATCACATATAGTAAACAAGGGTATTACATATACATATCTGTAGACCTAACCTACACATCTATAGACCTAACATTCATCTTGTGTACTTCATCTTGTTTTTCTTCTGCTGTAAAGTTGGTGTTCATCTGCATCGTTCAGTACATAATTATTATTTTTAACATTTGCATTTCTTTAGCTATCGTTGTGTACCAGCTTTTTGCTCCCACATTACAATTCGTATTAGTTGTCCTCTGTGTTTGATACATCACTTTAGGAATACAATTATTTTCTGCTGGCGCCTCCACCACTTTGAATTATATAATGAAATTTAGCCTTAAAACCATTACAACAGGAGGTAATTTATGAAACACTAAACAAGAAGCCCTCCCTCCCCCCAAGAATTGACTAAGACAAGAACAAAAGGAATAATCATGGGCGATAATTGCATTGTCTCATTCCATTTTCTTCTGAAATCTTATTACAGCTGTCCCAAGAAAACATGCATTATGCAATCCAAGTAATGAAAAAGTAATTCTAAAAGCTAATTGTCTATAAAACCTAGGGTTGATCCTTTACTCCTTGGAAATAGGGAGGTAATTGCACTGGTGTGCCAATTCATCGAGATCATCATTGGAATATTAACTACAGGTTCAGAGTACCAACCTCTGTATCTCATAAGGTGTTGGAAGAATAAAAACATGTTAAAATATTGTAGCAAGAGTATTCAGACACAGAGATGACGTCTCATTCTTTATGGGTCTATATCTGATAGAAAAAAAATCCATGCAAGATCCAGTGGCTAAAAACTAATGAAAAATTCCATGGTCTGGGGCAGGAGAATCAGGCACGCTGATCATCCTGGCACCTTCAAGCCTTAAAATCTATTAAAGTGATACACCAAATAGGAAAACAATACGATATCAACTTTGCTTGGGAATAGCTGAAGAAAGTATTAGGAAAGGTACATGAAACAATACCTTAAATTCTCTATTGTTTTTTCTCCCAGCTTTTTTTTTTGCAGAAGGAAGTCATTAGGAGACTACATTTGGACTCCAGCCCGCCATGTATCACTGCCTCTGCTACCTCTATGGCCTCCGAAATGCATTGGGAATTCAGCTGACATCAACGTATCTCTGATGAGAGGTATCCCCTGAATGTCTTGGTGCTGATCAGCCATATAGACATTTAACAGGGGCATTTCTAACTAGATAATGTGTAGCAGCCCAGAAGAAAAAGCACACAGGCATGAAGTACCATACACATGCATTTTATAGCAGAAAGAACCAACCATGCTTATCTCATGAAAAAGAGAAAAAACAACCCCAAATTCAGTTATTACATAAATCCTAGTAGACAAGTGCCATAATTATTCATCTTTCCAAATAAAACTATGGACTGGTAAGTATAATCCCTTTAGACTAAAATTCAACTCTGCTGGGTGCTAAGGTAGAAGAGGTTCCATAAACATAGATGTCTGTGAGTAAATGGTATCTAGGAATTTATCTTACTTGAAGATAGCTCACCGTATACAGGCAAATCATTGTATATAAAATGGGAGCTACAGGAATGTTGGGGTTTTTTTTCCCCCCAGAAAAAAAGTATAAAAATCAGATGCATTAATTAAGATCTCGATGATTTAATGAAATGCTGCTGCCCGGGTCAGATGACACGACCATAACGGTCTCTCAAGCGCAGTCACAGTGCAAACAGTACAAAAGTCAGAGAAACAACTGAAGGTAACTGAAGGGTTGTTGACCTGTTATGCACGGTTTCAAAAGAAAAACCTGACTGTCTTTTAGTTTCACTGGAACACCCTGAGGATACGGGCAAGCGATCTTTTTATGCAAAGAGAACAGCTTGCCTCCTACTACAGTCTGAAGAGTTGAACAGTCTTACTCACAAAAATGACAAAAATAGGTGATCCCAGGTTTTGATCCAGATTTGTTTTGAGCAGGCGTAGTATTTCAATTCTGTGCCTTTAAGAACTGGCAGTTTAGTAAAAATGTCAAGCTGCATAATTTCCCACTGGCTAGAAAAATACTGCTGATGATCTCTCAAGTGAAACTGAGCAAAAATCCTTATCTCACACAAACAGTAAGTGGTTTTTTTTCCTCTGTGTTATATAATAAAAGCCCAGGTGCGTTCTTTGCTTTTCATTGTATGCCACACTGCAACATGACATTGGGAAACGCTAATTCCTCATTTCAGCTGCTGATTTTTAAGAGCTCCCCCCCCCATGTATTTTGGTTATAGGATTAAGATTAATCTATAAAAAAGGCCTAGAATTCAATTACTACACGCTCAATACAGATTAATTAATCTGCAGATTCAGCTACACAAAATCCCTGAACTCATCCCTCAAGCAAGGTTGTTGATAAATGAATAAAACCGGCACATTTGTCCTGGGCTTTTCAGGTCGTACCACACAAACAGAGGAAACGGAGCCCAGAACGAATAAATGTGTCCTACAGCCACCGTCCCTTACAGCTCAAAGCCACGGCCTTTAAAAGCAGTGCATCCATCAGCTGGTAACTGCCTCAAACGAGAAGCAGAGGGGGACGTGGGTCAGATTTGAACAGCACAGGGTTTCTAATTCGAGATGTTTATAGTGAGGCAGAAAGCCCCAGCGGAGTCTTCCGAGAGTATTTACAACAGTCACATTTTTGTGCCACTCCTTTGCCCCCTTCCCCGCCCCCCCGCCCTAGGACTAAAAATTAAGGAAACAGGATGCAAATGTAGAGGAGGAGGATGTTCATTCATTTACTGCATATGAAATATAAGCAAGAGGAATCACTGGAAAGGTGTTTTCTAAGGTGCATACCGAAAATCACATCCCATCCTTGTTTCCAGTTGGGGACTTCGGGCTTGCTTTTTCTACCTGAAAAACTCAACCAGATCTTCCAGCTGACGTTTAATGATGACAATAACGAATTTTTTATGTAAAATAATTTTGGGATCTCTGCAGCATCCACTGCAATTTTAACATCAGGGGATCCTTTTCGTATGACTGAATTTGATGCATTACCCTGATGCTTTGCAGTCCTAGCAATACCTTGGTCTAATTTGTTGAGCTACGCTTATATTTACCAGATCCAGGAGATGCAGCTCACCTGAAATCAGGAAGGGAAAAAACAACACAAATTTTATTGGAATGGTCTGTCTCTGGGAAACCATTAAAACCACTAGGCAAGAAATGCATTTTCAATTGCCTCAAGGGCTTGTGTTGGCCTCCAGAGCCTCGGGATGACTCTTAGGATCAGGACTATAAGTGAAGAAATGCAGTAGGTACAAAAGAATTCAACCCAAAGGATGAAATGCATGCAAGGTTTCAGGTGGGTTCACTGAGCTCTACGTACAATTGGCAAATGGGGGAAGAGAAGTTCACTAAACTGTTTTTCTGAGTAAACAAAAAAGATATTTTGTTTTTCCTGAAGAGCCAATTCACTTCTTCGTAGTCTGCATTTTTCAGCAAGTGAAGATGATTTTTATTTTCTTTAAACATTCTTGTAAAGTCAGGGAAGTGCATTAGAAATTGCTAACATTTATCATGTTCCTTGGCAGGATAGTTAGATGCTTTGATTAAAAAAAAATACACACCAGTATTCTCTCTTAAAAAATGCTTTTAAATCAATAACTGGGGCTGTTGAACAAACAAAAAATTAAATCAGAACAGAAGATAAACAAAATATTATTAGTTCTGCAAGAAAATGGTGTCCAAATTTAGCCCGTGCGATTTTTGTTGGAAGAGAGAGGCTAAAATTATCTCCAGCTAAATCAAGCCTCCTGTATCCTTGTCATTTAGGAAGTCTTTCAGTGACATGCCGGCAAAGACTAGAACTGACAATTATTTGCAACAGAAAAAAAGAACAACAAAACGGAGGCTCTAGGAAGAGTTATTTATCCTGCTCATCTGACAGCCCAAATGAAACGAGATTAGGCAGAAGTGCCCAGGCACTATTTACAGGAATAATCATCTCTTAAAATAGACTTTGATTTCCCTTTGCTCTGTCATAATTAGGAATGTCAAATTTCTTCGAAAAAACGAAGGCATGGGAGCAGAGAGGGTTTCACTTCCTCTTCTTCCTCAGAAAATTAAAATATGAGTAAGAACTGTAATACCTGTCTGCAATAAATATTTACTTGCTCAAGCTGAAATTTATTTACATTTTTGAGGGTGAAGAACGCATTGTTTACAATCTAGTTACTTTATAGGGAGTATGCCTGAGTCTGTTAAATAAATATGAAGTCTTTACCTTTGAATGATGATAAATCTGTTATCAGACGTGGCACCCTAACGCACCCCAAACACCTAACCTGAGATACCAGTAAAATCAGAAAAATTTAAGAAATGCTGCAAGTAGAAGGCAACAGTATAGCTGAGCAGCGCAGGGGAAAAGCAGCACACAGAAATTGTCTGTAGATTGTGGATAGCGAGGCGTATCGTTTTTCTGAAAACAACCTTTGAAAATGAATTTAATATAACAACACATTCATTATTATGGACTTAACATTGCACACAGCATAAAGGAACCACAATAAACATGGCTCACAAAAAACCCAAACAGCCCAAAGCAGTAATTATTGTTTAAAACAAAGCCGACTTTTTATACATCTTTGGTGCTGGTTATTTTTTGACTTTGGGGTGGCTTTTTTTCCTGAGTTCTGCCCTTGGATACATGAGCTTCCCATGTGCTCAGGTTTTGTGTGCTCGGTACAGCTGGCTGACAAAGCACACGCTCTCCCTTAAGAGAAATGTTCTTGTTAAAACATGGTCTTGGGCCATGTTGGAACAAGATGTTTCTTCTTCCCTTCTTTCATTTCCAACTGTTTTGCGAACAGAAAATTCTGAGGACATTTTGTTTTGGAAACGTTTCTGTAACGAAATATGTTGCCTGTGTTCTGAGAGGGGTTCGGTGACTCCGACAACATCGATTCCAGCTCGCAGCTGCCTGGGATCCCAAGCCCTTGGCTCTGGCTGTGTCTGAGGCTGCCAAAGAGCTTAACTTCCCAGCGGCATGGGAAGCCCTCCCTGCCTCGGCTGGCTGCTCCTGAGAAAGGGCTGTGGGAGCACCGAGTCCCTGGCTCGGGACGATCCACGAGGCTTTTGGGGAGGCTTGGGTTACATGGGAGTTCATCAAACCCCACTCTGTGTTTCAGATGAAACATACCGGGTTCAGTGAGCAAATCTGGGAACAAGTTCATGCTTTAAATTAAATTTTTCTTCTGAGTGGATCTCCTCCTCCCTGCTTCCCCGTTGTGGAACCTCCCACGTGCCAACTCGGCCGCCTGGGGAGATTTCTGAATCTGCGTGTCTGACTGTGGGTACCACCCTCCGAGGCAGCTGAATCCCATCCATCTGCCACCCTCCAGCCCAGAATTTAGCCCAGAAGTTGCGTTTTTCTTAAGCACCCCCCATCCTAAGCAGTTCCCATGGCAACGCAGGGACTGACTGTCAGATGCCGATCCTGCTACAGCTCCACTTTTGTCAGGATACAGCCAAATTACTGAGAGACTCATTAGTGTAAGTGGAAGATACATTTTATGGTCTTTATGTAAAATCCAAGGTGAATAAAGAGCTCAAGTTGTACCTGCAAAAACCAACCACATTCAGAGCTGCTATTCCCGTATCAATCACGAGAAATTACATTTTCGTACCAGCCTTTTTACATTTGCTGCACCGACATAGAGCCCGAGGAGCACTCAGTTTTATTACCACACAGCCCACCAAGCAGCGTGTCTGTGCAGCAGCAATGCCACTAATGGTTTGCCAAGAAATACGCTCGCTCCCTTCCCTCAAGAGAGACTTCGAAGTTGCCAGGGTGGAGGAGTGTTACTAAAGATTTTGAGCCTCCTCCTATTTTTAAAAGGCATAATATGGGCTGGTGGACGGGGGCTCACCTTAGAAGTCTTAAACAATCTGAATCCTGGTTTTATTACTAGGCTTTTAGGTCTTGATAAGTGATCTGTTTCCTCCTTCACACCCAATTTTTTTGTCTGTTGTAGGGAAATTCTGACACCGGTGTCTCTCTTTGTAAACTGGATCTAACAGCATTTTAAAGCAAAGCTGTATAAAAGCTAAATATTAACATCATCATCACTTATATCATTACTTAGGTGATCCCAGAGCACTGTCAGAAGACGATGGCAATGTTTGGCTCAGAGAGCCACATGTTGCCTGAGCATCCCCCTTCAAAACTCTGGTGGGTGCAAATCTGTGTCTCCGGTGCCAGACAGAAGAGATTCACTCTCCCATCTACTCCTTCTTCAGTAATATATCCTAGGGGATGCCCCGTGTTTTTCAACCTGCAGTTTCACTCAGGTGCCAGTTACCTTCTCATGGAAAGGAGAAAAGCCCATTTCTCTTGTAGATATGTAGCACAGTACAGTTTATTTTCCTGTATAGCTCTGCAACTTGAAAATACTTTCTTACAGCAGCGTCATACAGCCATTACACAGCAACACAGGAGGCCGTATTAATCTGACAATCAGCTTTTAATGCAGGCTACCCCCTGCCATACTGCGGGCAGGTGGCACTGGAGTGTTTTCCTCCAGCTCAGCTACGCTTAACAGTCTTTTCTGATGCATCCCTCTGTTTTTAGACTGTCTTTCAGCAAACCAAAAATGACTGCTGCATTGAATGTTTTCTCCTTCCTTGGGTCTAATTCGGCTTTTCATTTGTCTTCGCCTTGCTCTCCCTTTCAGCTGCTCTCTGTCTGCTTTCCAGGGAACGAGCGTGCGGAGGGGAAGTGGAGACCTTTCTGCTCCCGCACCTCACGTCTGCCCTCTGCCCGGCCACTGACAGTCCAAGGGCCAGGGGTGGGTCCAGCTACCCCCAGCATCTTGGGCTCACTGTCCCACACCTTCTTAGCCCCTACACCGAACTGCTTGATACACAGCCAGCAAGCAGGGGGGAAAGATACTGTGAGAAGAGGGACGAGAGAAATAATTTCTCAAATTAAATGATGAAGCTCATTCAGTTTCTCATTTCTGTATCTTTTGCCCAGCTCTCCTCTATAAGAGTCTGTAGCAGACCAAATTTAGAGCCTCCAGATTGCAATCAAATCCATTCACCGCAGTGATGCGAAATTCACGTGGTGTGAAGGAAGCTGAATTTTGGAGCACTCACACGGGTTTTCAGCGTGGTGCGGGAAAGCACGCAACTGCCACCATCGGTGACACCCACAGCCCCAGCGGGCTGCCAGAGTGGGCACACGTGGCGTGGTTGCGAAGGGGTGAGGGGCTGGGACTTGCTCCTGCCACGGTGAGGGGGTGGTGACGGAGGCAACGACAGGAGCTCTGGGTGCGTTTGAGAGTCTCCCTGCTTGGGAGACTTGGGCTGAGCAGTAGCTCCTGCCATGGGGAGGGTCGCACTCTTCACCGAGCTCATTGCACAACCCTTATGTGCAGTGACAGCAGGTGCACAGTATAATTATTTTTTTAAAGAAAAAAGGCCAAACAACTCGCTTGAGAAAAAGGAGAGAGAATTTTGGAGTCTTGTATTTTACATCCTTGAGCCTGTAAATCTTCTGTACTACAACCAACATCCAAGCCAAATGGTTTTGTCACAGCGCCTAACTTTATTTTAAAAGCCATAATCATTTAAAGATTTACGGAAACCTCCCTTGCTCTTTATAATCCTGGGTAAAAGAGCCACAAATTATTTTAGAGCACAGTATTTTCTCTTTGAAATGCTCATGAAATGAGACAGATAACAGTCCCAGACAATTTTTTCCTCCCTCATGAGCAAAAGTGCTGAATCAGCATCCCATGCCCTCAGAGCTCGCTACTGACAACTGTGACAGCGTTAATTAAGTCAGCAAGAATTGAAGTGAGAGCACCAACTTGTCTTGCACCTACTACCGAATGGTCATCACACTCTGCTGAATAGAAATCCAGTGTAGCCACCTTGGAAGGTGTCACGTCCGACTCACCATAAAAAGTACCTTGTGTTAACTATTATTCCTTTAGATGATTTGACAATTACAGGCTCATTTTTAACTTATTTTGGCTTTAATGAAATTTCTTTAGATATGCATGGGGCTCCAATGCAAAAATGAGGAGTAGATATGCAAGAAATTTTATATATGATAGACATGGAACATCAGTACTGGAGCATCTTGGTCAGTGATGTAAATAAACAGAACTGAAAAGCAAAAAGGCTCATTAAAAATCAATATACTAATTATAGAACACAAAAGACTTGTACTCAATTAGAAACAAATACCCAAGTGTTTAGAATACCCAAGTAGTAGAAGAACTGGGTCTACAATAGCTGGTTTCGAAGGTGCAGAGTGGGGCCAGAACAATTCGTCATGGGGCCGTGGCATCGCCAAAGCTGCCACCAGATCAGTAGGGTGAGATGGTCAGTACTCACCGAGGTAAAGGTGCATTTACGCTGGACTCGGAGGGGGACGTCAGGGTGTCGTGTGAAAGAGGAAAACGATAGCGCGTGGAGATGAGTGCACCTGAAGTGTGCACATGAATTCCCCAATACCCCCAACAGCCACAGAATTGGAGCCTTGCGTGTGTTTGTCGGGAGAGCGGCAGGGTCCTGGGAAGGGCTGGGGTGCAGCTCTCTCTGCTGCTGTTAAAAAATTCACAACGGCAACTCTTCAACTTTTTGACACGAGCTTCACCACCCACGTTTGAGAAGTTGCTAAGGTAGGGAAAGAGTCCTCCGGCTCGCCAGGAGACAGGAACTCGGGAGCTGAGGGCTCTGAGGAGCTAGAAAGATTTTGGGGACTTGCCTTTGGCTTGCCGGAGTTGCTGGGCAATAGCAGCGTGCAGCTAATGAAAAGAGCCTTCCTCCTCATCCCCACACCCTTGTCTTCCTTCCTCCCGGCTCTCCTTCATTACTCACCAGGACTAAAAATAGCAGCTATGGGCAGCCAGGCTGCGTGGGCTAAGGGCAGGTCGGGAAGGAGAAAATATTGGAAACAGGTCTGGGCATTGAGTCCTCCCACAGAGGGGAAGGAGAAGATCTGCAGTGCTGTTTGAGAACAGCTACAGATCCCCCAGGATTTCTTTTCCAATTAGTAACAAAGCCCATTAACAAACTCTATTTAGAGGGTTTTTCACTTAAGTGAGACTTTCCTAAATTAGTAGCCACCAGTTCTGACTTGGATAGCGAATCTGTCAAATTCCATGGGTTATATTAGCATACAGCTCTCCTCCCGCAAAAAAAGGGAAGCACGTGGTGAGTCACAATCAGGAAAAAAAGGAGCTTGCTTTAAAAGTAGCACATACCTATTTTTCTTATCCAAACACCTTGCTGCGTTTTTCAGTAGTTTTAGTAGTAGTAGTTGTTTTTTGGACTCAGTTTTCTCTACCAGCAACGGGAAATTGATCTAGAGGGAGGCATTGACAAAAAGTTCTTGACAAAAGGGCACTGAGAAGGTAGATGGTAACTTTTCATTAAAAGTACAAAGCAATTGCAAATAATAAAAAGAATATTTAAAACTAAGGATAATAAATCTCTATTACCGTAAAAAATAACACACTCAACAATAGAGAATGTCACTGGGAAGACAAACTGGATACTTACCAAGATAAAGGCATTTGGACATGTTATAATTCATGAAAATAGCTTCAAATTGATTTAACCCCACGTTTCAAAGACTAAATCAATCTCTATTTAGGCAGGGCAGATGACCTCACATGTGCCTTCTGGGTCACGTCCTGTACTTCAGCTGAGGCTTTTAGAGTTGGCCTCTTGTAGGAGTATGACTGGACCAGGAGGAATGTGGGCTTTGACCTAACTGGTGCTAATTGGCACCTAATTTTTCAACAGTGCTGTCAGGTCTGGCCCATGAAACAGCGCAGTGTGGAGGACTCCCAAGGGTTGTTGATGGATGGCCTTTGCAATAGGCTTGAACCTCAGAGACTGAACCTGGCTCAGTGGTATCTTTCCATGAAGAAAGGATTTTGTAGATGCAACTACTCAGCTTTCCAAGGCAGCATCTCTGAGCATATTCTCCCATCCCTTACAAACAAGCACACACATGTTTCAACAACAGCTATTTTGCTGGTGCAAGGACAGTGAAACCTGTATTAAACATTTACTTTTGGAATTTCTTCCTCAGAAACATCCTCTGGGATGTTCTGAAAGAGCTTAAGACGTACACAATAGTCTACCATAACATTTAGCTCCTGCTTAGGTAAGAAAGTTTCGCAATAAAGGTGATGCAGGATGTCATTAATGAACCTTGTCCTACCTCCACCGGGGGAAGGTATGAAGAACTAGAGCTTGAGCAGATAGATAGTAGTTTGAACAGGCTCAGCACCTTCGACATTTAAACAAGAGGTTGCTTCCTACAGTGACCATCTGCCCAAGCTTCAAGACACCAAATTATTTACCAGGAATCGTAGCAACATATCAAAGAAGTTGCTTTTGATCTTTGCAACAGCCTTAAGGAGTATCCTTCGTGGAAGCGAGTTCAATGACATCTGAACCCTTGCTGTAGGCAAGTGCTCTTCCAAGGATGTGAATATCGACAGCAAGCTGCTGCTGCAGGACAGAAGGGCCAGCTTATGGCATATGTACAATCTTCAGTGCGTAAAACAGGAAAATAAGGTGCTCCCCATATTCTTACTTACCATCCCCTCCATCAAATTTGGGCTGTTATTATTGCAATTAGAAACTAACGGTTTTGGATATGTCTTCTAGCGGCCAGCTAAATCAGCTGGTCATTTGGTGCTTAACAGGACTTGGCTTACTTGAAAGGAAGAACGATGGTCTCAAGTATTGCACCGCTATGGCAGTAATCAAACCAGTGTGACGTACACATGCCCAGGGTTGTGTTTCTGCACAGGACGCACGCCTCTACAAATGCAGCGGGAACGGTGGCACTAGAGGGAGCTCCTGCAGCATCACCCACCTCAAAGCCCCCAGTCTGAAATCTGACCCAGTCATAAGATTTGCTTCTAAAGCTTTGAGGTTTTGGGTTGTGGGTTGGTTTATTACTTATTTTTTAACTTCTTTGCACATTCGAATAACATTTTCAAATTTTCTTTTGCTGCTACAAACTTTAGAATTACCAGCATCCCTCTTGCTCCTGCCAACAGCTCCTATTATTGCATGGTTCTAGGAATTGAGACTCAGCCCATTACCTAGACGTTTATGAAAAAAAATAACCCAAACACTATGGATGTCTTAGTTTTAGAAAAATGGTTTGAAGAGCTTCACTGATGTTTGAAAAATCTTCCAAATATTAAACCATTGCCCTTTGAGATTCAACCCTCCTTTGAATGAGTAAACCCATAGCTAAGCATCTGGAATTAAAGTTAATATTTATCCTTTGGATAAATAAGAGACCTTGTGGGAATAATGTGTTTATTAAGGAACTCTGAAAAAAAGACTTTACAAGACTGTTGCTTTTGTTTTACATTGTATGCTCTTTGCTGGCAATTGCTACGACTAAAGCAAAAGTGGCAGAAGCAGCTTTTTATTTTTATAAAGATATCCACGGTGATGATTTATAAAACCTCTCCAGTGAAGACAAAGGGTATCCTCTCCATACACTTACTTGAGAAAGAACTTGTTTTCAAAAGGCAAAAGTTAATAATTTCTAAATAAAAAGAGTCAGGCTTCTGTAGAAAGTCATAGAAAAGCCATAGTAGAAAGCCATAGTCATTCTTTGCAAATATCAACTCAAATATCAACTATAGAGGACCTAAAAACTGCAACAAACATTGTGTTATTGTACTGTGTTCACAGAACCGCTCAGGACCCCTAGCTGTGGAAGAGGTCCACCATTGCAAAAGATGCCACACAGAACAGAGACGCGGCTTTATTCCTCCTACTGCTAACAGCTAAAGTAGAGCAGACAAGCCGGCTTTACATATACACTAAGTACACTACATATATTTACTGTGTAGTTCTTTAAAATCTAATGAGAGGAGTACTCTGCTCCGTTACAAAAATTCAAGGCTAAGCTACATGCGATAGTGAAAATATTGCTCAGTGCAGTGCTATGAGCAGCAAGGTTTGAATCGTTTGAGACCACTGCGTTCCCCGCTCCCCACCTAGGTGTACCACAAAATAATTAAATATTCTTTCATTTCTTCCTGGTCTAAAAACGCTTACTCAAAAGGTTGTGTCATGAGGAAAAACTGACGTTTTACTCTCTTCTCCAACAAGAAGGCCACCTCGTCCTTGTGCCACCAGAAAAGATAAATATCCATATTAGCCATTACTTTCACTCCATACCTTAAAAAGCAAACAATCAAACAACTCACCTTGACTTCTTTCATTCTCCCTTGTTCACAGTAGATACATTCTGAACTGCTTCCCAGATTTCCATCCCCTGTTGCACTGAACTCCTCTGGGTGTGAAGTTTCCCGTTTTCCACAACACTCCGATGTTATGAGACATCCGTTCTTCTCAGCACCCTCTGCCTCCAAAACCACCTCTCCTCCACGGTTATTTTCTCCTTTCCTAAATTCACTTCACTGGATCACTTTCAAAGCTCTTCCTCAGTAATTTCCTGTCTTCTCCTTTTTTTAAAAAAAACCAAACCAACCCAACCAACCACCCATCCAATCCACCTCCTGAGACATTTCCTCTCCCCTCACATTATTCTTCCCTTGCTCAAGTATCCTCACTGTTACTGACAGATGAGTTACATATCTCTTCCCTCGCAAATCTCTCATCTCCTACAATAGTTTTAGTTTTCCCATCTCCTTCCATGCCTGTGATTTATATCCCTTCCCCAAGTCCTTTCAGCCTGCCTGTATTGTGATCCAGGACATCAGAATGTAGTGATAACCACCTTCTTCATTTAGTGTGGGGAATTCTTTTTGTTGATGTAAGCAAAGTTTATGAAGATTGTGTAATGAATGCGTGTTTTAATGATAGCAGGATAATGAAGCCTCCAGCACCCTCGTCCACCTGATTCAGAATTCTTCCCGGCATTCTGTAAATCCCAATGGAGCCTCTCAGCATCTGCCGTCCTCGGCGCGAACAGCCATTGAGCAAAGCCGCTCTTTTCCCTGCTTGCTTTCCTTCCCTCGCTTCCTCTTCCCCATTGCCATACAAAAAGAATGGAGGAAGGGTAGAACCTGTTACACGGACTGAACTGCCCTCCTTCCCAAATAATTATTCCTAGGAAGTAATGCACAGGAATTTTCAAATGCATTTTCTTTTGCACTACATTTTCTCTGTTCTAAATCCAATGGAAATGAAGATTTATCTGCTGTTGTTGCAAAGAAGGCATACTCATGGATCTATTAGTGAAACACAACTATTTCACCAGCACTACAGATTTAAGCACGGAGAATGAGAAGAGGCACTATGGTAAGACTGACGGAGAGACAATTTTGCGTCTGTATGTGCGGGTGACGCCCATGGAAATGCAAGAACGAAGAGGCACGGGGGTCTCAAAGTCACAGAGGATCCCAGTGCTCGCTGTAAGAAATAATTGTATTTGTCACTTCAGAAACATTGTAAGAAAGAATGCAAATTAGGGCGGTAATGGGGTTATATTTACAAGGTGATAAATCAATGCTTGCCCAAAGAAAAAACCACAGAAATACTTAAAACAACCAAATCTTTTATTAGAAAGCAACAAACATGCAAACAGCAAGTATAGAAATTTATTTGAACCAACGTTTTTACTATAATGAAAGTTACTTTAAAACATTGATCCAAGCTCCCACATTTGCAGGTTAAGGAAAATATTGCACTTTGCATCTTCTAGCACCCCTCATACATGGCAAAACATTTTAAAAACATTTTTGCTTATTTTAACTTGCACACTCTCCCAAAGTCATGCACACAGTCATTCAAAAACAAAAGGTTAGGTTATCCAAAAGCAAAACCTTAGAATTGCACTAAAGCTCTGTAAGGAAAAATATAATTAATGTCTTATACAAATTCCATTAACGTCTAGGTGCTTGCACACAACTGCCGCTTACTCTTCATCTTCGTTTTCATTCTCCTGACCAGATCCTTCTGATCTGTCACCTTCCAATCGGTCTGCAAGACACAGAGAGTTAGTAAAGAGAACTTCAAAAGTTTTCATTTTTTTGGTAAATACGTATAACATACTGTCTCCCTGGGCTGTACACAATGGACAGTGGCTGTGGGTTATACGGCAGAAGAAAGTCCATGTGGACTGACAGCAGAGATTGTGTAGAAATGTTACAACAAGAAAGGAGAACAGGAGAAAAGCCCTAAAGGATTTCAAGGCATAAAAGTGAAATTTGTGTACAAAAGCAAAAACCTTGTAGCTGCTGTCAGCACAGGAAAGATGACCACAAGCATAATGTTGAAAAGAGATGGTGAATAGAAGAGATTGAAACACTGTTCTCAGGAGTTCAAACTAGAACAGCTGCAGTTAGAAATCTGTGCACTCCAGGAAACTGTATACATCAGAAAAAGTACCTTTCGATGTAAATGTTTAGAGAAAGGCAAATACAGCGATGTGTGAGGGAACATGACTGGAACATGACTAGCTTCCTTCCTACCTCATCACCATAAGCCCACAGCCAGCGACAGAGTCTCCATATTCAATCTCTACAGTCACTTTCACCTTCATCTACAGTTCTGTTAGGTTTCCACCCCATATGTCACATCAGCCTTCCAAAACTTCATCTCCCTGCTTCCTACCCAGTATGATGTCTCTCCATTGTCCTAAATCTTCAGTATCAACCCACTGCAGTCGACTTCTTCAGCACTAACATCCAGAAACACCAGTTCCCAATGACAATTCTCCATGCAACATATCACCTGTTTCAGCCCCTTCACTGAAGGCACGTCCTAGTACCTGCTGCCCCAGGAACAGCTGCCAGCGGCCTCATTAATATCTCCCACAGTCCTGTATCTTCACACCCTCCTTCGCCCCTAGACAATTGCAAGCCCCCAATGACAGACAGTTTATCTTACAACTCATTCCAGTTACTGCCAATAGTTTTCCCATCACACAGCACTCACCTTAAAAATCATCAAGGGTATTTTTCAACATCTAATTAGTGCTACATTACAAAGCTGTTTCAGGACGGATAGTATGGTAACATCTAAAAATACATTTTGCTCTCTTCTTGCTCTTTGTTTTGAGGTAAAAAAACAACAGCTTCAAAAACCTTGCAAGTCTCACACTAAAGAAGCTGTTCCTAAGTACTTCTATTAAGGGACCCTTGAACAACTTCTGAATCTTCTCACCAACCCCAAGTCTAGCCACTGACAGCTGAAGATCTTGATGGTTCCCCAATCCATCTGCTTTTTCATAGACCAATGTGATGGACAAGCTCTTCAGAAGTGTCTCACCTGCTCTTATATGATTCAACGAAGCCAACATTCGTAACATAAAAGAAGCTGGAACAGTAATAGTGTTTCTGGTCTCTTCCAGCATTAATTCATTACGTGTTATAACCTGGAGTCAGGAAAGGGGAAAAAACAGCATCAAATACAAACACAAAGATGTACTGCATCAATATGGGTTTGTAGATACAAAGTTCCTATGCAAAAGGCATTTACAGAGTCCAAAAATACAATCAGGGAGTAATATTTTAATAATTACTATGGAATACACTTACACCAATTGTATGTGGTAAGAAAAGTCAGACACTGGACTCGGCCTACAGATACCCAATTGTCTATCTAAAGAATATTCTAGTAAGATCACCATTCTGTTGTCCACATGCGTGGTAGACATCAAGATGAGAAACTGAGGAAAAACTTTTGGAAATGAGATCTTGCACAAAATAAGGAAGACCGATGAGAGAAAGTGCTGTTACAGATGGCAACTGTTGTAGAGAACAAAGTTTAGCATCAGCACTGGCCAAGAATGTGGGAAGGAAAAGAGATGAGGTTACCCTAAACTCCTACCTTCATGCTGCTTGAAACTTTTGGAGAAAATCCAAGGAACAAAACCAATTACTCTGTCCCAGTTCAGGAACATTCTTCAGCTCCGTAATTCTTTCTAAATAGATCTACAGCTTGCCTCTAAATGACTTGAAAGAGACAGTTCCTACTGTCTTAGTTTCAAAGGAAAAAAAACCCTCTCTAACAAATACTTCCAGCTCTTTTGCCTACTCCCTTCCTTGTGGTACTTCCTTGCCATCCTTCTTGCTTTCCTGTTAAATTCTAATCCCACACCCTAGTTTGTCTCTCAGCTTTTAGGCTACATTCTTTCGTTATCACTAAGCATAAAAATTTCTTTAGGTGGAGACAAATTCTGACGATTATTCAGTGCTTCCTCCCAGATCAGCTGCAGTGAGGCAGGAAAATAACGCATTTCTTTTTCTCCCTGAGACTCCTTCTCCAGCCTGTTCCTCTTGTGAGGAACATGTTCTTGCAAATGTCTGCAGTGACCTTCTCCTAGCCAAATCAAAGCACCTCTTTTCTCTCATTGTCATCTGTGTACCAGGCACTTTGTACAGCTGATCGCTCCCTAAAAGAAGCAAACTGAGAAGACAGCAGGCTGACATTTTTCTCTGTTTCACCTCCCATTTCTCCAGTGCATCATCTGTAACGCCCTTTTGACAGCCTGCTTCTGATGCTTTTTCTCTATTCAGAGATTTTTCTCATCCCCACTGTCTTTTCCTGTTCACTAAGGCCATGGCCTCTCTCAATTTTCAATACGGTTCTATATCTATACTGAACTTTCCCAAACACAATGCTTTCTCCCTAGACCTGCCCTTCTATGGAAAATTCAGTTTAGGTATGTTGGACACTTAACTCTAGCCAAACTTAACATAGTGAAAACTATTTTACTTCTATGAACCTCTCCTGTCCTCTACATAGGTATTTCAATACAGGGATTAAATTAAAAAACAAAACCCACGTAAAATTACAAACCATATTGCGGACAAATTTTCTGAAAGTTCTGCATTTTTTATTAAAGAAAAAATAGTTAAATCTCTAAATAATTTGTTATTATTAAAAATTAAATGACAAAAGTATCAGTACAATAATTATATTTAGTACACATTTATGTTTAGCGATATTTCTAAACCCCAAAGCCTCTGAGACACATCAGAGGTTAAAAACTGTCATACAACATACAGAAAGAAGCATCACTTCACTCAGTGTTACTACTGCTAAAATAATAGGAAAGGTTCAAAACTCGCAAGTGGATGGTTTTGGTTTTTTTCAGGGGGATTTGGGGGTGGTGGCTGAGGGTTCTAGGCTTCTATTTGTTTTAAATATATATAGCAGTAATACAGAGAAATAATAATTAATTAAAAAGCTATAGCCCTGCTGTCCAAGCCACTGCACAAAAACACCCCAAACCACCCCACAACTAAATTTGCCCTAATGCATTACTTGCAGAAAACCATCTAGCATTTCAATAAATTATGTTACATAAATAACTAAAATACGATTATTCAGCATTCAACTATATGATCATCATAGGCCAGTTGCTATATACGTTGTTATTGCTTTGAGAGTATGAAAACAATGTGTAACATAACTTTACATGCAGACTTTTACAACTGATTGGGCTTGCAATATTTGCTTTATTCCATGAAGTTCCCAATTTGCAGTCTTAACCTTAACCCCCTTTTATGCCACAGAATATTTCATAGGATTCAGTTTTGCACTCCCTATTCTTCTATATATCATCATATTTCCTTCAGTTAGCTAATGTATTTATTTAAAGACAGGCACTACCTTCACTTCTTAATTCCTGCCAGTTTTCCCTCTATATCTGTTCATACTTTTTCCAACTTCTTTCATGTACGTAACACCAGATGATATCATATAATTTCTAGGAGAGTTAATGAAATACAAAGTACCTCTGTGTGCTGCCAATGATATGAAAGTTAGCTATTATAAAAGGGCAGTTTTTCATTTGTAGCTCATTTGTTAAACATTAAATAACTCTTAATTCAATATCAGTAATTTGCACCAAAGGCTTTTATAGAATTGGAAGATGCAACATTACTGTGAAAAAGGAGGAAAGGTTCTTACCTCATCTGCAAGTTTTCTGTTAAAAATCTTGGATTCTTCCAATGGTGACCAAATTTTTATATCATAATCAATACCCGAAGAGGCCAGAACTAGAAGTAAATAACAGTAATTCCAAATTAAATGTGTTATGCCTTTACTAGTATTTTCTGCATTTAACTGGGATTGAACAAATACTTCACTTGAAGCATTTAATTGCAAATGTCAGTTCCCATGTTGAACATACAGCTATGTAATTACTAAGCCTCCATAAAAGATCTGAGCTATACATTATATATATTTTGAATATATATATATGAAGAAAACACATGCAAACAGCAAGATCCTCCGTTTTTAAATAAAAAAAGAGCACCAGAATACACGTAAAATAGGAGCAGAAAGTAAGAACAAACACAGCCACTACTGATATATTTCTGCTGACAGCCTGGTAAGTACATGCATTAATAACAAAGCCTTAGGATTTGAAGAACCAAATACAAAGACAGAAGCGAGATAATTTCAAAAGTATTTTGACATTTGATAATTTCAGTGTATTTAACATAAATTTACTTGATATTCCGATATAAAGAAGCAATAGTTGCTCTTATAAACACTTGTTAAAATACATAAAACAAAAAGTTGCAGAACATCCTCTAGATCATTGCACAAAACCACTACAGGAATAACAATTCCACAGTAACTGGAAAACTGTATAAGATTAAATGACCTACAGGGAGGATGACCTCTTCATTACATTTTCAGTTAAGAAATCAGTAAAGCTACAGGGCATTTTGAAAGGTGCTTCCAAAAGAAGCATCCAACCTAGCCACACACTCTGAACACGTACAGGAACACAATTTCAATTAAGCATTTAAAATTCCAACGCTTATCCAATGTAGGGCAGTATTCCAAGTTTCCACAAACTGTCTGAAAAAACCCCAGCCTCTTATGGTATCATCGTAGCAACTTTATTTGCCTATTTATTTACAGCTGACTGTTACTCTACAGCCATGTAAGCTATGAAAAAAGAAATAACACAAATACTTTCTTTGACTGTGTCAGAAGCTGCAGAATGGTTCAGATTTTCCATCTACATATCAGACGACATATGATTCCTTCTACTACTTCGGTCCATCTTTTCTATAAATATTTTCCCCTAAATACGAATTAATAGAATTTCTGATTAATTTTATTCATTCCTCTAATCTCACAAAGCCAGTGAGACTGAGACACCCACTTAATTTTTTTGAACAGACCCAAGTAGATAGATACCAGATTCCAAAATCAATTCCCAAAGTCTTGCTGGCATTTCAGTGACCCCATATTTCCCTCTTTAACGTCATGGAAAACATTTAATGTATTGAGGGGAGCAAGAAATGGAGATTCTTTTTATTACAACTTAACTTTCTACAAATACAATGCCAGTAACATTTTCATTCCAAGACGTTATTGAGTAAGGAGGGTTTTAAGGGCCAAAGGTCATTAGTAAAAGACAAAATTAAAAACAGTATTATCTAATTAACATGGGAAAAAATGAACAATAGTTTATTAATCATTACAATGCTCTATTGAGCAAAGAATTTAAAGACTGAGCTTTAAAATGCTTTACTACAGATAACCTGAATGAGCAGACTGTGAAAAATTATCATCTTACTCGGGTCAAACGGATGAGGCTGAAGACAGTTCACCACATGATTATCAGCTTCCAGCAGCATGAGATGTTCAGCAGTATGTCGATCCCATATAAAAATATGGCCACAGTCTGAACCACTCATGACAAAGTTAGATCCCCAAAAATTAGCTTCCTTTATCTGCAGGAAAAACAAAAATAAAAATTACTTTATAAGACTAGCTGGTGGAAAGCACATACTCCCGTTTCTGAAATAATACTGCCTCTGAAGTCAGAGCTCTGCATATGCAGAAACAACATTTAAGAAAATTTAAAGGAAGCGTTTAAACAAGAATGATAAAAAAAAAAAGAAAATGCAGAAGGCTACAGATCTCTGGAGCAAACAGAAAAAAAGGAGAGGAATTGAGGCAGACTGAGCAGTTTGGAAATAAATGACAGCAGATTTGTCACTTTCCAGAGTGGCAGAAATGATACTGGAGACAGGGGTATGTGAAACAGTTTTTGGGAAGAGTTCGGTAAGTTAAAGTGCATGACAGGCTAATCCCTGGTGGGGATTTTCCATTTACAGAGGAAGAGGAGACGAGACAGAAGCTTATGAGAACTATGGGGTGGGAATTAACTGGGTCTGACTGATAAAACAGGGTCATGAAATCAAATTTAGGAATTTAGGAATTTTTTCTCCCTCCTTTATAATCAATCAGGTAAGAACTAAGACTTCTCAGTCCAAGGCCAAAATTAAAGTTATAAGCCACTGAACAAGGAAGGCATCCGGGTAGAAGCAACCCTTCAGCTTCAGCTGTCACAGTAATAGCAGATGAAAGCAGAAGCATGTCTCCCCGCAAGTGGAACCAATATCACAGTTTTCTTGACACAGCAATGATGCATCCTATTCTGTGTGGTTGTTCCCATCATTACTTTGTTGAGGTATCTGAGCATCTTTGCAAATGTTTGAAGCGATATAATTAACATTTGTCACATATCAGTAGTGTTCCCATGCTATCAGCAAAGAGTACGTGTAATACATTGCCAACATGGACTATTTATTATTTTTTTTAAATACACATGTTGCTGTGTATAAATTTAGAGAGCAAAGGCAGTGAGTTGTTTGAGGGTCTACTGTTCACAGTAGCATTCATTCTAGCATCTTGGGCCATTTTATGGAATTTTACTTCGCACTGACTGGACTGGCATCACACAAATTATATTAATTTATAAATCACTTACTCATTACAAATTTTAATTGGATGATCTTTAGTTTTGGCCTACAGCTAACTCCTCTATGTTATTACTGATAACACAGTAGTTTGACCCTGGAATGTAATTGGCTGTAATTAAAACATTCAAGGAAGACTTCTCTGATCGGAGAACTATACATTTGAAGGAGGAAATTCTCCACCTCTGAGAATAAGACAGTGATTTTTACTTGAAAGATGCGCATGAGACCTGCAGTCTCATGAGTTTTGGAACTAAAGGCAGCTGAAGCACTCTGTCCTATGAAACAGAGTAGCCTTCAACGAAAATGATTGTGTAAATGACGGAGAAATTGCAGGCCAGGAAAAAGTGGCAGTAGTATCAGATATCCATTTCCTGGAAATATAATGCTGACATTATTCTACACCTGTTACATTCAAGATACCCTTACGATTACAGCCTGAAAGAATGTGGCTTATTCAATTTCTGAGCCAAAAAAAGCCACCCTAGAATATTTTTTTTCAAGAAGCAACTATTAGGTTTTTTAAATGTAGAATAATCTTTCCATGCCAAGGCCTCTCGCCCTTCCTTCCTAAAAAGATGTAACCCAAAGGAAGCCAAACAATTAGTCTGAGCAAACAAGAATGGGTTCACTTCCTTCACTAATGATTAGAATCTTCTTCAGAAATCACTTCAGATTTTACTCAGAGTAGAACATCAAAATAACCGTTGTTAAACTATTTAAAAAAGGAACAGGGTAGGCAGCAGTATCTTTCTCCATTGCTGTCCTATATCATCTATAGGGTGAGAGGTTAGATGGAATGGCAGACGAAGGAGGGACATTGCTTCAAGAACAGTCAAAATCCAATCACAAGAGATGAGCTGAAAGCTCCACAATAGTTGGAGCTTTGCCCCAGCTACCTTGATTTAAAAATCACCATGATAAGGAATCATATTAAGAAGCTAAACCCTTACTGTTGTTAAAAATATATACTTTATTTCCAGCATGAGGCTTGCTAGATCTTTATCTATAGAATATGTACCAATGATTGCAGTCAGGGCAAGAAAGTCATCCTGATGTCTAAAAATAAGCCAGAGAAACTGCATTTCTTGGATTCTGTAGTGAAAGATGTGTTTTCAATATATTCATCTTTTGGCAGCTTTTGTCTTATAGGTCCTCTTAATATATATTTTTCATTATCCTGTTAGAAGTACATCTAAATTATTTCCAATAATAAATAACTTTATATTTTAATTCTCAATTATGACTTCTTCCTGCTTCCTTTGTATTCTCTTATGTAACTGCTGATTTTACATTTCTAATATTCATAAAACCTAATTTTAGCACCACATAAATCAACACAACCGAAAGTCACATTTAAAAATTTTGTTTTCAAACCCATATATACACTTAATTCTACTGTATCCATACACAACTTATCCCATATATTAGCTACACACAGATGCTCTATTGAGGAAAAGTTTCTTTAAAGTCAGTATTTTAAAGGGGGACTCGAGATTTGGGGTGAGTGGACTAGAGGAAGAATGGCATATATATGAAAGGAGATAAGGGTAGGACTGGAGGGAAAAATAGCGACGAAGAGACAGGAGACACACAGAACTGAAGGCACATGGCAAAAGACAAATTTTGACGAATGGGATTTTGGGCTCACGAGAGCATTTTTTTTTCCTCTAAGAGCTAAAGAGAAACAAGAAATCCCCGCCCCCCCCATCCCACTACCATCACACCCCCTGCTGCCATACTTTCAGGTCTGTTTCATGAAAAAGCGGTAACACCCAGTACTCTAATGACATCATTTGAGTGGTTACATGGCAGGGATCTGTGTGCTGGACCTAAAAACATTCCAACCCTGTCAACAGTGCAAGCCAACATCAATATAATGCTACTTATCTTTTGTTTTCTGATGATATAAGAATCACACCTAAAATTTGCTTATTAAAAAAAACCTGTAAGATTGCCAAATTAAGTTCTCAAAAGTAAGGAAGTACCAGAATTATTCAACTTGCCTGCATAGCCTTAATTCACTCTCCATATATATATATATATATATATATATTTTAACACATACACACACACATATATATGTGCATGTATTAAAATAGTTCATGTTCATGCACTTGACAAGACAACTTTATCCCTGGGCTGCTCAGGTGTGCAGGAAATGACTGACCTCTCTAAGCTGTTGCCTTCACAAATTTAAAAAGGAAATACAACCAGCCCTCACCTTGCAGGAAAGAGGCTATAGATCAAAAAAATAAAATAAAATTAAGTTTGCCACCATAGAAACCAACGGGGAAAATTACATCATCTTCCATTTTGTCTATTTCTCATCATAGGTGCTCATGTGAAACACAAGAAAAAACACCAACCCACATCCCAAAGAAACCAAACAACAAAATCCATGAAATAATAACGTGTAATAACACATACACAGATGGAGACTGAATTAAGACCACTTATGCAAGCTTAGTTTTAATATCACCTAACTACAAAGTGCTGGACGCTATGACTTCTAAACTAATGGGGTTTCGAGCAACTAAAATTAGTTTATGAAATACAGTGCAAAACTCCCTTGTCTTAATCAAAGTTTATTCTAAGCCTTGTTGCTCATGTAGACTGAAATATGCATTTCCTGAAGCAGTTTCCCCAGTGTAACCAAAGCCGTTCACACAAAATCTAGAAAATTGCTTTCGGAGGGACTACTCCTCAGATCATCTCCAAAATAATACACCTGCTACTTCTACAAAATACCACCTAGTACTCAGCACTTCACATCTTCAGCATACTGTAAAAAGTGAAAAAAATAGCAAAAAAAGCCGGCATTTGTTTCTCATGCACCACTGCTTTACAAACACAGTAACTGCATTTTTCTTAAAATATAGGATTTTGTATGAAAAAGACAGAATATCTAGTAGTTAGTTTATGATTTAATAACTAGCAGTATTTTCTTTTTTTTTTTAAATTCAGAGATGTCAAGGCTCTTCAAAACCATGAATCAGAAGCACAAATAGTGTTCTCCCCTATCCCACCATTTGCAGGGGTTGATGAGGGGATAAATAGGAGGAGCCAGCAAATTAACTCCTGGCTCCGAGACTGGTGCATCTGGCAGGACTTCAGCTTTTTTGATCATGGGCTGATCTACAGGAAACCAGGCATGCTGGCAACAGGTGGGGGAAGCCTAACCCGAAGGGGAAGAAAGATCCTGGGACAAGAATTAGCAGGGCTCATTCATAGAGCTTTAAACTAGGTTTGAAGTGGGATGGGGATGAAACCAGGACTACAAAAGTGGTGCCTGGGAGCAGCATACCAGTGCTTCTGGGTAAGAGTGTTAGCAAGGTCTTGCAATCTGTCTCAGGGATGGTGGGAGATGGTGATTTGTGTGGTAGCGAAGACATGAGGGGTAGTGATAATTTGGGAACTACAGAAATGTCCGAGCATGATCGGGTGCGAATTAGGGCTTGTCCCCCCAAGGAAGTAGCAGAACAATTAGCCCAGCTGAAGTGCATCTACACTAATGCAGGCAGCATGGGGAATAAACAGGAGGAGCTGGAGGCTATTGTTCAGCAAGGAAACTATGATATAGCTGCCATCACAGAAACGTGGTGGGAAGACACACACAAGTGGAGTGCTGTAATCGATGTCTACCAACTTTTCAGAAGGGATAGGCAAGGAAGGAGAGGTGGTGGGGTGGCCCTCTATGTTAGGGGCAGTTTTGAATGTCTAGAACTTAACAGTGTGAATAACAGTGTTGAGTGTGTATGGATAAGAATTAAGGGGAAGGCCAACAAGGCAGACATCGTGATGGGAGTTTGTTATAGACCCCCTAATCAGGATGTAGAATCTGATGAAGTATTCTATAAGCAGCTGGCAGAGGTCTCATGATCATTTGCCCTTGTTCTTGTGGGGGACTTCAACTTCCCAGATGTCTGCTGTAAATATAACACAGCAAAGAGGGAACAGTCCCGGAGGTTCCTTGAGTGTGCGGAAGACAACTTCCTAACACAGCTGGTGAAGGAACCAACCAGGGGAAGTGCCCTACTGGACCTACTGTTTGTTAACAGAGAAGGTCTTGTGGGGGATGTAAAGGTTGGAGGTCGTCTTGGGCACAGTGACCATGAAATGGTAGAATTTTCAATTATTGGTGAAGCAAGGTGGGGAGCCAGCAGAACTGCCACCTTGGATTTCCAAAGGGCAGACTTTAGCCTGTTTAGGAGCATGGTTGAGAGTGTCCCTTGGGAGGCAGTTCTGAAGAGCAAAGGTGCCCAGGAAGGCTGATCATACTTCAAGCAGGTGCTCTTAGAAGCACAGGAGAAGGCCATCCCCATGTCTTGAAAAACAAGCTGATGGGGAAGAAGACCAGCCTGGCTAAATAGAGAGCTTTGGCTGGACCTCAGGAAAAAAAGGAAAGCTTACATTCTCTGGAACAAGGGGGTTGGCAACTTACGAGGATTATCAAGATATTAACGAAGCTGTGTACGGGGAAAATTAGAAGGGCCAAAGCTCAATCAGAACTCAGCTTGGCCACTGCAGTTAAAGACAATAAGAAGAGATTCTTTCAGTATATCAACAGAAAAAGGAAGACTAGGGAAAATGTAGGCCCACTGATGAATGAGACAGGTGCCCTAGTGGTGGAAGACACAGAGAAGGCAGAGTTACTGAATGCCTTCTTTTCTTCGGTCTTCACTGCTAAAGCTGCCTCTCACGAATCCCATACCCTGGAGGCAAGGGGGAAGGTCTGGAGAGAGACTTTCCCTCAGTTGAGGAGGACCGGGTCAGAGACCACTTGGCCAAGCTGGACATTCATAAGTCCATGGGCCCTGACGGGATGCAACCGCGAGTGCTGAGAGAACTGGCAGATGTCACTGCTGGACCACTCTCCATCGTCTTTGAAAGGTCATGGGGAACAGGAGAGGTGCCTGAGGACTGGAGGAAGGCTGACATCACCCCAATCTTCAAAAAAGGCAAGAAGGAGGACCCAAGGAACTACAGGCCAGTTAGTCTCACCTCTGTCCCTGGGAAGGTAATGGAGCGACTCATTCTGGATGTCATCTCCAAACACGTTGAGGAACAGGAAGTTACTGGAAGTGGTCAACATGGATTTACCAAGGGTAAATCATGCTTGACCAATCTGATAGCTTTCTATGATGTTATAACTGGTTGGCTGGATGAGGGGAGAGCCGTAGATGTCATCTACCTTGACTTTAGCAAGGTAGATGCTCCCATAACATCCTTATTAGGAAGCTGAGGAAGTATGGGCTAGATGAGGTGACGGTGAGGTGGATTGAGAGCTGGCTGTGTAACAGAACTCAGAGGGTTGTGATCAGCGGCATAGAGCCTAGTTGGAGGCCTGTAACCAGTGGTGTCCCCCAGGGGTCAATACTTCGTCCAATTTTGTTTAGTATATTCATTAATGACCGGGATGATGGGACAGAGTGTATCCTCAGCAAGTTCGCTGATGATACCAAACTGGGAGGGGTGGCTGACACTCCAGAGGGCTGTGCCACTATCCAGCGTGACCCGGACAGGCTGGAGAGCTGGGCAGAGAAGAACCTAATGAGGTTCAACAAAAGCAAGTGCAAGGTCCTGCACCTGGGGAGGAAGAATGCTAAGCACCAGGATAGTTTAGGGGTGGACCTGCTGGGAAGTAGTTCTGAGGAGAAGGATCTGGGGGTCCTGGTAGACAGTAAATTATCCATGAACCAACAATGTGCCCTTGTTGCCAAAAAGGCCAATGGAATCCTGGGCTGCAGAGGGAAGAGTGTGGCCAGTAGGTCAAGGGAGGTCACTCTCCACCTCTACTCTGCACTGGTGAGGCCACAACTGGAATACTGTGTCCAGTTTTGGGTTCCCAAGTTCAAGAGGGACAGGGAACTGCTGGAGAGAGTCCAGCGTAGGGCAACTAAGATGATTGAGGGACTGAAGCATCTCCCTTATGAGGAAAGGCTGAGAGAGCTGGGACTCTTTAGCCTGGAGAAGAGAAGGCTGAGGGGAGACCTTATTATGGCATACAAGTATCTAAAGGGTGGGCTGAAGGAGGATGGTGCCAGACTCTTCTCAATGGTTCCCAGTGACAGGACGAGGGGCAATGGGCACAAGTTAGAACATAGGAAGTTCCATTCAAATACACGGAAAAACTTCTTTACAGTGAGGGTGACAGAGCACTGGAACAGGCTGCCCAGGGAGGTTGTGGAGTCCCCTTCTCTGGAGATTTTCAAGACTCGCCTGGATGCAGTCCTGAGTGATGTGCGCTAGGCAATCCTGCTCTAGCAGGGGAGTTGGACTAGATGATCTCTAGAGGTCCCTTCCAACTCTGAAGATTCTGTGATTCTGTGATTCCAAGCTGTTCAAAATTATTATTTAATCTCTTAACTTTAAAGAGCTTGGAAGGGAAAGCAAGAATTAAATAATAATTTTGAAGGTAGGCACATTTTATACCACTTAAGATGACAGACAAAAATGAAACAAGAAGTTAAGAAAAAATACCCAAGATTTCAAAGGAAGTTAAGGGGAGAGAGTCTTAAACTCAAGAAAACTTAAATGCCTAGCACGGTGACACATGACTCACTAATTTTAATTTTCATTTAGAGGAAATTATGTGGCTTCCAACTGACTATACAAGAAAAAGTGCTTACAATGCATTACAATATCCTTTTTGGCAAGCATATCAATGTGGCAGCTACGCTGATTCAGTCCATAAAATCTCTACAGTTCCCAAAACAGACAAAGCATTTGTACCATTGTTCGGGAGTTCCGATGACCTTTATAAACCATCTTTATTAAAGGACGTCTAATATTCAACGTTTCCAGTTCTTCCATTTCTTTTCTTTCTTTCCTCCTTCTGAAGAGCTCCTGAATGCGGGCAACAGCAGATCGTCTATAAATTGTAGACAAAGAGAACACTACTGAAAGTCCATCTCCAAACACTGAAATGGGCTATCAAAAAGGACTATAAAATAATAATTAAGCACTCAAACACATTCTCCATAAGTTTGGAACATACATCAACATTACCCCAAAAGTAAAATTACAGACTTTAATTTTTTTCATCCTGGCTTAGAACAAGAATAGCATGCAAGACAGTGGAATGTCAAGTGATGCAACATTTTATGCCCTCTCTGAAGAGCAAACTTCAGGTGTTGGCAAAATTCACATGCTATTTTATTCTTCATTGCTAGAGATATCTTCCACCCATAATGAGGCAGCAAAATTCTGAAATGAAAAATCTACGCCTAAACAGACGTTTTTAAAATGTAAAAAGTTATTAAGGATCTAGCATGCCTTCCGGTGTGATTTGATTTTTCACCATAATTTCATTAAATGTATTTCTCTTCACTATTTCTGTATGATGAGACTCATGATTTAGACAGCTTTAAGAAAGTTCCTACTAAGTCAAGGGATGATTTGAGATCAATTATTGTAGCAACTATCCAATACGTTAGCAGTGAGGGACACGGCTGAAGATTCCTGAAAATAACAGAAAAAAATTATCTAAACTATATATTTTGTTTTGTGACTGTTTAGTTCCAGGAATCTACTTTTTCATTAATCTATGAAGAGACCCTGGTGCCCATTTTTTCCTATTTAGCTCTAAGTTTGCAGATCCCCATAATTCCAGATATAACCAAGTGTCAATTCTCAACACCTGCCCCTAACTCTTTTTCTTTTATTCCGTGTCAGGGTTGCTGTTAGCTTTGAGGTTCTAAACAGTCCTAGGGGAATGTCATTTTCAGAAGGAGCAGGTATAGATTTTACCAGAATGCAAGGAATCAAAGTATAACAGCCTTTATGTGATCCTGGAAAGTAAACTCAGGCAGAACTGAACACATTTGCAACTTCAGTATACTGCTACCAGAAAGCTAGTAACCTGAATTTGTCCACGAGTGATGTGGTATAATGTTTTAGTCACTAATCCTCTTGCAACAAATCCTCTTTTCCAGAAAAAACACCACCAGATCTCCCTCATAACTAATTCTCTCAGCCAGTGGTCTGGCTTAGATTTTTGTTTCATTTTTGTTATAGGAGAAAGTTGGACCAAAAAAAGTAAGGTAAAGTTAAGTGTTATCCTACAGCTAGGTAAAGAAGGAAAATGAATGCAAACAATGAGTCATTCATACAGATATTATTTAAAAAAAAAACCAAAAAACAAACCAAAATGAACCACAAACTGTCATACTAAGACAGATCATCTAATACAGCTAAGTTTTCAAAAGATATTCTAATACTTATTTTTTATAGAAACTAGAAGAGATTTGTAAACACTAGCCAATAGATCTACTTACCAGTGGACTATTTATCATAATACATTTCTTAGAAATTTGTGTAGCAAACAATCCCAGAAAAAATAGACTACTACTACTTTCCTTTATGAGTGTTTTTTGTCCCCTCAAAATCTCATATGCAGGCAATTTTCTAGTTCCTCCTTCTTATACTACACTGAATAAATATACTGTATTTGCTAGTTAGTCCTTATATTATATGGACCCTCAACTTTAACTTTCAACAGATTTAAGAAGAGGGTTCTTCACAACGTCTTCTTACAATGGAGGAACAAAAAGAACCTCAAGTTCTTTATTTACTGTGCTTTAAAGATCACAGAACTATTCTCAACAGCTTACTTCTATGTGAAGGAAAAAGACGGGTGGCGTGTATATGATAAGCTATATAAAGCACAGAAACTTTAAACAATTATTTGTATGTATTTGGTTTTGTACTTGTTTTTAAAAAAGGTGGGGTTTGCATGACAAAGTAAAAGAATCATGTAATAACAACTACTCTGCTACCAAACCCATCAGTGATCACACAGCTTTGGAAACAGCACACACAGCTCTTCAGCACAGTAAGGCCCTTTTGGTTTCAGAAGCACTCCCGCTAGCCTTACACCCGTCACTTACTATGCCCGCTATTTGTATTTTTGGTGTATTTATCCACGTTAATTAATTAATAAAAGCTGTGCAGTGAAAAAGCTGAGAAGTTAAACATCATTAGGATTGACAAAGCAGCAGACTTGTCTTTCAGAAGCGTTACTTCCGAGATAGCAGTAACAAGTCTTGGGATTAGAAGATGGTATTAAAGTAACTAATTGGTAACCAAAAGTAGTTTCTTGCATAATTTTTCATTATGACATCTCTAGAAAAATTAATCTCCTTCTCTAAATTACCCCAGGCTTGAAAGCAGACGTTACAAAAAAAACCTCAAGACTATTCAGCAGTCAGAATCATGCATTTTAAATAAAAGCAGAAGCACAGAAGCAACCTTTGGCAAAAAAAACCCCGTCTTTCAACTAAATTCAGCTCTGAATTTAAAATCCTGATTTGGGGTCTTATTTTAAAAGGAATGAATGGATTGCTATTTAGTTATCTTGTAAAGTCGATGACTACATTCAACATGGAGAATGCAGCCAAGCACACATGGCTATAACTGTGATACTGTTATTGGGCACTCTAGTAACATACTGCTAAAAGCAGGAATCTGGCAGAGGCAAGCCTTCTCCAGAAAAGATAAATACGGGCCTGATCTAAAGAACATTACAGGAGAAATTATTATTTCTAAGAAGTATTACTTTTCCATAACTACAGATTTTCTATACATTTTTTGTTACACAAAAAACAATTTAAAAAACCCAACATATTTGGCTTTGTGGCTTTTTAATTTTCATTTATATTTGTGAGAAGCAATTTCTGTCTGTGCCAACAAAAACTTAGATAGTAGCCTAATCACTTGGTGCATCAGCAGTTACAGAAGTGGGCTGTACTGTTCTGAAGTTCAGCCTGAGCTTAGCCTGACTGTGAGCTGCTGCTTCCCTTCCAAACCGTGTACTCTTCCAAGCACAAAATATCAGATAATTAAATTTACGCACATTGTGTCGGCACTCCTCAGGCAACTCCATCAATTGATAGACATATTACGTATTCACATTCAGGCATCAAATAATGAAGACGCCTGAGAAATGTTGGATATAGATTAATGTTATTAATTTTATAGTACAGAAACCATTAGGTCTTGTAAAGCCAATGCAACTGAACTTTGTTTTAGTTATGCCCTTATACTGTAGGTAGTGCTCCGACTTCAGAATAATTCAGTACAACTGTCTGGTTTGCAGTTATAAAGGCTTTTTAAGTGTGTTTTGACAAATTTTGTGGTACTTTAGTGCAATATCTTTACAATAAAGTTGGTGTGTGTAGTCTTAGCAAGATCGAGCCCAAAATGATGTATGGTACTTTCATTACTTCAATGGAGCGTGCCTTGTGGAAAGATAAGTTTTAAAATACTACTTCCAAAAGTAAGAATATAGACATGAACCACAGCACAGCTTTTCCCCTTATGATCAGGCAGATCTGAAGTCTTCAAAGTCGATTGTTATAAAGATCAATTATCAAAAGTCCATTTAAATTAAGCCCTAGATGAGTGGAATAGGGATTCATTATATTCTTTCAATTAAACATGGGTTCAAAAGAAAAAAAGAAAATCCAAAACCACAAAACCCTGTGATGCAGACTGATCCACAGCTATGTATTACACAGAGAGAAATGGAAAAGATGTAAACATGTTAAGTTAATCCTGAAAAAAAAGTCACATATCACATAGGGCATTTTCCGTATGTTTAGAAATTCTGAAGTGTAATAAGGAACTTTTTTTAAACAAAAAACTATGCAATTTGCACAACTAAATAACTAGTTTGTTTATTAAAGCACAGTATATCACATGTTGCTGTTAAAAAAAAAAATTTTTTTTTTTTTGGAGAGCTACAGACCTCAGTTCCCAATCTGTATTACTCAACATAGAATCATAGAATTGCTGAGGTTGGAAGGGACCTTTAAGATCATTAAGTCCAACCTTTAACCTACCCTGACAAAAGCCACTTCTAAACCATGTCCCTCAGTGCCCCATCTACCCTTTTTTTAAACACCTCCAAGGATGGTGAATCCACCACCTCCCTGGGCAGCCTATTCCAGTGTTTAATAACCCTTTCAGTGAAAAAATGTTTCCTAATATCCAATCTAAACCTCCCCTGACACAACTTGAACCCGTTTCCTCTAATCCTATCACTTGTCACCAGGGAGGTCAGCCCCCATCTCTCTACAACCTCCTTTCAGGTAGTTGTAGAGGGTGATAAGGTCTCCCCTCAGCCTCCTCTTCTCCAGGCTAAACAACCCCAGCTCCCTCAGTCGTTCTTCATAAGGTTTGTCCTCCAGATCCCTCACCAGCTTTGTAGCCCTTCTCTGGACACGCTCCAACACCTCAATGTCCCTCTTGTAGCGAGGGGCCCAAAACTGAACGCAGTACTCGAGGTGGGGCCTCACCAGTGCCGAGTACAGGGGGATGATCACTTCCCTAGTCCGGCTCACCACACTATTCCTGATACAGGCCAGGATGCTGTTGGCCTTCTTGGCCACCTGGGCACACTGCTGGCTCATATTCAGCCGGCTGTCAACCAACACCCCCAGGTCCTTTTCTGCCGGGCTGCTTTCGAGCCACTCTGCCCCAATCCTGTAGCGCTGCATGGGGTTGTTGTGACCCAAGTGCAGGACCCGGCACTTGGCCTTGTTGAACCTCATACCATTGGCCTCAGCCCATCGGTCCAGCCTGTCCAGATCCCTCTGCAGAGCCAACCTACCCTCAAGCAGATCAACACGCCCGCCCAGTTTAGTGTCATCTGCGAACTTACTGAGGGTGCATTCGATCCCTTCATCCAGATCATTGATAAAGATATTAAAGAGAACCGGCCCCAGCACCGAGCCCTGGGGGACACCACTTGTGTCTGGACACCAACTGGATTTAACTCCATTTACCACCACTCTCTGGGCATGGCCATCCAGCCAGTTTTTTACCCAGCGAAGAGTACACCTGTCCAGGCCATGAGCAGCCAGTTTCTCCAGGAGAATGCTGTGGGAAACGGTGTCAAAAGCTTTGCAAAAATCCAAGTAGATAACATCCACAGCTTTTCCCTCATCCACTAAGTGGGTCACCTTATCACAGAAGGATATTAGGTTTGATAGGCATGACCTGCCCTTCACAAACCCATGCTGACTGGGCCTGATCACCCTGTTCTCCTGCATGTGCCGTGTAATGGCACTGAGGAGGATCTGTTCCATGACCTTCCCAGGCACCAAGGTCAGACTGACTGGCCTGTAGTTCCCCGGATCCTCCTTCCGGCCCTTCTTGTGGATGGGTGTCACATTTGCTAACCTCCAGTCAGCTGGGACCTCCCAGGTTGTCCAGGACTGCTCATAAATGATACCAAGTAGCCTGGCGAGCACCTCCGCCAGCTCTTTCAATACCCTTGGGTGGATCCCATCCGGCCCCATAGATTTGTGCACCTCCAGGTGCTGAAGCAGGTCCCTCACCGTTTCCCTTTGGATTACAGGGGCTTCATTCTGCTCCCCATCCCTGTCTTCTAGCTCAGGGGTCTGGGTGCTCAGGGAACAACTGGTCCTGCTGCTGAAGACTGAGGCAAAGACTTCATTAAGTACCTCAGCCTTTTCCTCATCCTTGGTCACTATGTTGCCGGCCCCATCTACTAGAGGACAGAGATAATCCTTAGTCCTCTTCTTATTGCTAATATATTTATAGAAACTTTTTTTGTTGTCCTTGACAACAGAAGCCAGGTTTAGTTCTAGCTGGGCTTTGGCCCTCCTGATTTTTTCCCTACATAGCTTCACAATTTCTGGCTAACTAGTCCTGCATGTTTTAAAACAACTGCAGTCATCTACTAGTTCGAAGAGAGACAGTCAAAATTAATGATATGTTTTTCAAAAGAGGGAAACCGAAAACAATTCTCCATCAACTGTATCTGTAAATAACCTACAGGAATTCTGCTACAAACTGTGTTCCACTAGAGGTCCAGATGTACTGGCTGCCATAAGATTAATCTGATACCCTAGATAACCCTGCTTCTTCCAAACACCATTATCGCAGATGGATCAGTCTCCCTGAACTAGGCTGCAACAGTTGGCTGTAAAGTTCATGTGTACTTGCTTCCTTTTTCCATCCCTTGTGCCTCAGCTCTGCGTTAAGTATTGAGCTCAGTAGCGATTCTTCCAGTATTAAAGATTTTTGTCACTTCTTACATTTCCAAATTTACTTGCACACAGAGAAACATTGTCTTTTTTTGCTAAGTACCAGAAACCCTGGTTCCCTCTCTTCTGCTCTTTCAAGTTGAGATACTATTTTTTTTCCTCTCTTGTTGCCATCTTCTCATTTGAACTATTTTACCTGTCCAAAAAAAAACCTGCAGGGAACCTAAGGCTTATAACCATTAATTTAGAACATGTTTCTCAGATGCCCTGTGGTCGTTTCTTCATTGACCACATAGAGGAATCCACCTGCCAGCTACCATGCTCCTGCCCAAGAATTCCAACCGCATGTCTTAACGAGCTGGCTATCATCACCAAAGTCAAATCCAGCTCAGGAAGGTGACAAATTAATAAGCCATAGTAGTGGTCTTTACCTCAACCCATGAGTTCTCTCACTATTTTACCCTTCTGATTTTCTCCCTCATCACACTGGGGGAGAGTGAGAAAGCAGTTGTGTGTGGGGCTGAGCTGCCTGCCAGGGTTAACCCACAACCACCATGTTAAAATAGATCCCTTTTCTAAATATCAAGATTTGATTATATTTCTGATTTTAATTAACAAATAACCATGTTCCTTTAGAAGCCTTTGAACCTATGGAAGAGATTTACTACTGCTCTCAAATTTTAAGCATTAAGATAGTTCAAAAACAAGGGCAAAACCATCACGTTAACAGCACATCAACTCTACCCTAAAGCTCAGGTTATTTTACTTGCTGATCACACAAAAGGAAATGTTTACTGTAATGCACTTCTAAGTTATTTCCCAGCCTTCCAACACAATCAATGTTTCAACTATTCTCAGCTACAAAACATTTTTGAATTTTCACCTGATATGGTGCAGAATGACAATGAAAATCAGAGAAAAATATACCAATAAAAAATTCTATGCTGAATGCATCATTCATTTTTATATTAAGTTTATACTAATAAGAAACAAATATTCCCATGGGTTGTTCTGAAGAGCCAAAGAACTCCATGGTAAGCATGTTTAATATAGAAAGAATGCCTATTGTGAAATTTAAAGTTCAAAAAGTACACAGATTCCTGAACCTTTAAGAAAGTTAATGAGTTAACTCCATGTATTCCAATTGCAGATAAGACTGGAACATAAGACAAAGAAATACATGCCTGCGCTATTTTCCTGTAGGCATTTAAAATATAGGAGTCAGGCTAAGTCTTTTATGAAACCATATCCCGAGTCTTTTCCTTTCCAACCACACAAAGCCAAGGTGTTAATTTTCATCATTATTTTGTGCCATTTCCTCTATATATAGCCTTTGGCATTAAATCACCACAGATAGTTTCTCCCTCTTACGGCGTGTGGCCAAACACAATTGCCCAACAATTAATTCATTTAAGTATTTCAATGAAGAATATGAGATCAAGTGACTTTTTCATTTAACTTCATTAAAAGAAATATTGTATAAGATGTAGCATGTATCTTGGTAAATATGTATTATCAAATATAGCTTTAATAATTATGCTCAGTTCCATAACCTTGTTCAGGCAAAAAATATAAATGGCCTTCAATACATGTATTCTTATATTTTTGTCCAGAAATGGGTGTTCTCTACTACCAGACAAAGCAAGTCAGCAGTGGCACATGCAAATAGGACACATTCCTCAGCAGCTGAATTAAAAAAAAAAAAAAAAAAAAGTATTTGTTTTTCACAAACTACACACTTTTCAAATTCCATTAATTTCTATGGCACACAATAAAAAGGTTAATAGGTTGTTAAATGTATACACTGCCATTTCTTTTCAGTTTCCATGCAATACATGCAGCTAAATATAACTCAAACAATATGCTCTGTAATTCATAGCATTTAAAGTATAGGAATTCTTAAAATGCCAGTTAGATATGAGAAACAAGAACCTGATAAATCCATTATATGGCAATAAAAAGGAGGGGGGGGAGGAAGAAAATAATTAATTACCTCATTATTCTATCACCTATCGCTGTTCCTCTGATATTATATCTAGTAAAGGGAACAACAACTGAAGTCATTCAAAAATGCTACGTATCATATTTTTAAAAGGTTAGCATCTGTTACAAAATGCGCTGTATGTATTCCAACTGAGAAGACTCCTTCTCCTCAATGTGTTAGTATATGAGACTATTTTGATTTCAGAAAAAATAGTATTTAGATTACACATCAGTACACAAAGTTGATCTTACAAAATGCAATAATTCTTCACAGATCGTAGCAGAAGTGGAAGCAGCTGCATAATTATTTCCATTTTACATAAATATTTGTTTGAAATTTTAACCTACTAGTTTAACATTTTCCAGGCTTAGCCTCTGCTCATAGATCAGCTTCTGGCAAAGTCCAAACAAAACTAATTCAGTTGTTTAAGCAGGAAAGCAGCCCTCAGCTGTTTTGACTAATTTATGAAAATTAAGATCAATCCACTAAAAATTGCACTCTCTGTGCATAAAGAACATACATTTTGCATAGATTCCCCCCCTTATCCCACCCCCCACCCCCCCGGATTACAAAGTATGGTGCTAAAGCAAGCCATATTATCTATCCATCTCTGTTCCAACTAAATTTGTTGGACTTCGTAAATTTTAAAGAAGATATGCTATATGCATACTTCGAGACTTAAAAACCTGTGTGTCTCCTCATATTTGTAAGAGAAGGGATCTTTTCCTGTGGACTCCCTAAAATGACCCGAAGGTTATTTTTTCTGTTGAGTATCTAGTTAAACTGTTCTGATGTACACAACAGGTTTCATTTTTTTTAAATTTAGAAATATTCTGTACAATTACTTATACATGTTGTTACAAAGAGCATGTATTGACTAGCCCGATGACAATAATAAAATTAAATAACTATTTAGCTTCTTTTAGTCACTGATCTTCACCATTCCTATAAGTGATGCTCAGTCGCTACAGAAATGCTACAGAAAAAAAGTCAGATGTCACATTCTCAATTATTTCTTTCAAAGTAACGTCCTTCTGTGTCAAAAATATTCCTAGATGATTCCTAGTCAACATTCAGCTGTCTTAGCAATTTATCAACCAAAGGATCATGGCATTTCTACACATTTTGCTGCTACTATTCTAAAACCTTTTCAAAATATTAAAGCGGATACAAACTTTGTGTTTCTGTATCTGTTCCACAGGCTTTCCTGACCGTTCAATTGCAGGTTAGTTGGTGAGAAACTATCTATCCTCACTGTGTTTTGAGACTTATAAGCATCCACAAAAAGATAATATGTCCCTTGTATCTACTCTCAGATTATGTAAGAGAGAAAAAGACCTAATCCTCCATTTGAAAACATTAAAAGTTGTATTTGTACCCAAACAAAATTCAAATAATGGAAGCTCTGCAAACGTTAAAGCTCTGCAAAATGGACAATGTTCTATTCATAAATGTGAAATCTACATCCATTTACTAAAACTAAAGTGAGATTAGAGGAGTTGATGCAGCAGGAAGTTCTCCATTTATTTAACTGCAGGTACTGTCAACTGAGCTATCAGAAAGAGTGTTTCTGCCACTTCTTTTCCTTAAGAGGAAGTTTAAGACCATGATTTCAGAGCACAGAATCAGAAGTCTACCCTTCCTTTCTCAGTGAAGAAAGTTGTACTTTCCAGTGGGAAAATGACTCTGAGACAGTTTCCTTTATCTCATTTCCCCAACTGAGGAGTTTCTCCTCAATATAAACAATAGCTAGTTATTAGATATATAAAAACACAACCTAAAGAAACATAAAACTGATTGGAGATAAAACAAGTAACGCTATATATTAGAAAAGGTTTATTAATCAAACAGCTTTTAGCATTCTATTTCAGAAGGCTACAGCCTCTTTTTTTTTTTCCTAGAGAAAAATTAGAATTAAACATTTGTTTTGCCACTGCATACAACAGGTTCACAAGATGTAGATCATTGCAGGCTAGCCGTATAACCTTCTCCAGAAAGGAAAAAAGAAACAAACAAAAAACCACGAAGCAGCTCCCCCCTAAATATTCTAGAAAGAGAAAAATCTGCTTTATTACTTCTCTATTAATGCCATTAATTATCTTACAGGTTGACACATCCAAAACTAAATTATTAGATAAACTTGAGAAAATGAGATTTAGTAAAGGAATTGTTAGATAACACAATTTACTAAGTGAGAAACGAGAAGATGTAAGCCTATAGGAAGCACACTGGTGGAGTTAAGCACCAGTCTGTCAGGCAATTTTGTTTAATATATTGCTGATAGTCTTTGAGCAAAATGTAGGAATGTACTCATGCAGTGCATTGAGGACATGAGGTTGGGTAACTTTATGAATAGAGAGGGGACTGTAGGATCTTGAGAAAAAGAGGTGGGTAGAAATTCAGTAGTATAAAATTGACAGTCACACTTCTGAGCTTCCTTCTGGTGAAAGATAAGAACACATTAATTAGAAATGACAAAGTAGGAAAGACTTCAATATACTAACTGATCTTGTGTCTGACCACAAGCCACTACTATGAGACAGCCATAAACAAGACAGGAGAAGGATATAACTACAGCTCACTTGTGTTTCAGAGAATCTTCTTTAGACCAAGAGTAATCCTCATACTATTAATCCTAGCAAAATCCAAACAGTGCAGTGTGCATAATTTTGGTCTACCATATTCAGGAAAGAAGTGGAACATGGAGGAGCACAGACAGGAACCAGCATTATGGCAGGAAACCCACAAGTTTTTACTGCTAAGAGTGAGAAAAACTTGGCACTCAGTCTAGTGAGACAAAAGCTGAAAATGGACAGGATGAACATCATTCAAATGGTAAGTGCTGGGCATGAAAAAAATTATTTCATTTGAAACAGTATGTTAGCACAAAATAAAATTACTAATTTTAGTCAATTATAGCAGCAATGTTTTGAGGTGGCTTCCCACTAGTTATGGGGCCAGAGGGATTTTATGTAACTTTGATCAATTTATGAAAGGGATTATATGCTATAAAAACTGTCATAGTAGTAGAAAGGACTTCCAGTTCCTTTCACCCTATTTCATATGAGCTATAAATACAAAGAGTGCTTATAGCTAGCCTTTGAGACCACCAGGGCTTGCTTTCTCTCTGGAAATACAAATTCCTTTGAGCACACATAGGATGTCTTACTTTTCTTTAGTATCTCAGAGGGCATTTAGAAACTCCTGAAACCAGAAGAATAGAAGGGAATGTAATGTAAACATGTATCTGACTGACCAGAAGTTAAAACTAGAAAACTTTACTGCTCGCACACACACAAAAGCAGAACAAAACGAAGTGGTCAGGCATTAAACCTGAGTAAGGAAAGCCTGGAGGCGATCCTAAACCAGTATCAACTACACAGCAACTTTTGCCAGATTTTGTTCGGGGGAAGAGTAAGGGAGCAGGGGGCTCCTTAAAGAATTTTAATCATTAATTTAGTTGAATGATCCTTCCTATGTGATAAATTTGAACTGCTACAGGCCTGTCAGGTGAAGTGTGGCTTCACTTAAGACATCCCCACTAGTGGGAAATTGTAACAGCTATGTGTTATGTCATTCTTATTACATTACTACAAAAACTATTACATCATAAAGACAACGTAAGGTGCATGAAGAGAAGCCAAGAATCCTGCTTGAAAACAAAAATGGGATTAAAATTGCAGGGCTTTTCACAGCTTGCTCCTCAATCACTAGATCATAATAAACATTGGCTTTGCAGCGGAAACTATTTCTGCCATTAGATATTTATCTACAGCTACTTAGTATTGCATGGAAAATTAATGGATTAAGACAGAATCTGTATATATTGGCTTCTTCATAAAAACAGTCATTTAGTGAGCAGAATTACTCGTGCTATGTAATGCATGACCAGACTGTTCTTTTTGTCACTACTGACAATGTGGTGGCTTATGGCTTTTTTTTTTTTTAACTGCAAATTACTCAAAACCTTTTCTATACATAACTATTAAGTTCCTTCTGATTTCCTAATGAATACGTACTGTAATGCTTCCTGTAAAGAATTTGCATTGCTAGCGTAAGAAATTAATAGCAAGAAAATGCTGCCGCCTTTGAACAGGATAGGAGTAAAGCTACGGCATCTGATACCAGGTTACGTAACATCTAAAACAAGTAAAAAAGGTATTCACTTAAGTCTAGCAATAGAGATGTTGCTTAAATAATTATTACAGCTTTTAAAAAGTCCAAGAATTGAAATTAGCGAACAAAAGTATTAAACCAGCAATACCAAATTGGGGGCTAAGTTTACTGAATGATCAAACAAGTATGTACAGCTGTTTATATTTTACAAGAAAAAAAATACACAACGCTTACTAAATGCATTTTTTATTACTGACAACAGCTAGTAATCTACCTTTTTTTTTTTACTGCTGGACATACTGATATTCAATAACCAACAAAAGGAAAAGGATTACAGAGTTTCTCCTTCAGAAAAAAAGTAGTAAGAATGAAAAATTGAACACATCAGTCTTAATGTATATACTACGGACAAACACAGCGTTCCTGAACAACAACAGTTAAAAGCTCTTGCTTTGACAAAGTAAGAACACCTAAAGTACAGTTGAAAGAAAATGCAGGTCCCTGTACACAAATGATCTTTCTATACTTAAGACTATAGGGAGAATAATAAAAAAAAAAAAAAAAGAAAAAAAAGAACTGCAAATACTTAGCAATGGGGTATTTAGCAGGCAAGAAAAAAGCACAAACAGGTATTAGATCTGTAGGAGCTTGCCTGGCTAGGAGGGAAAATATAGCGATACATATCTTACATACAGACAAATTAGACTCAGCCATCAAGCTCTTGGCTACTTGTCAAAGAACAACTTATTTTAATTAAGGATATGAAGCATGGGTTTCTAGATCTTCCATTTAAAAAAAAATAAAATGCATTTTGCCAAGCAATAGTAGAGATAAGTATTCCCCTAACCTGTGTCCTGGTCCTCCTCGATACCTTGCCCCAGGGATCAGAACAGGATCATCATCACTATCATCAGTTTCTTGGAGAGCTGAGGTCCTGGTAGAGGACTCGTCTGGAGCTGCAAGCCCTGAGGATTCTGGGTGTGGCTGAGGTTCATCGTTTGCAGCAAGCGAGTTGGCAGTGGATTCAGTACTTTCACTTGAAATTTCTTGATTTGTACTTTTTTCACAGGAGGCTTCTTCCTCTGCATTTCCAGAGACGGCATCAACATTGGGGCCATTTTCTTCTAGTTGTATTCCAGAATGCTCAGGACCGGGTTTATCTGATACAGCTAACAGAAAATAATGGGGAAAATAGTCACAGCATTGATGATTATAGCCTATTTTAGAAGACATTATAAATGGTCACAGAAGTTAAATTATGCATACTGAATTTACATTGGATACTTAGTTTTTCATTCTCTACTTCATATAACTATATTTGAAAGAGTACAGATACATACTTGCTTCTGTTGTCACCACGGTTTCATCTGTACTTTTCAGTTCTTCAGCACTTGCATCTTCCTCGTGAGATTCATCAGGAACTCCTGAATTAAACAACTTAATATTAAAATACATGATTTCATTTAGATGCACATCTATAATGTAAGAAAGTCTACGTGATACTAGCACTCCTAGATCAAACCAAACCCCTTCACAGTCCACATGTTACTTTACTAATCACATAAATGTCAGTATATATAGTCCTATCTAGTTGCCCAGGTCAATACATTAAAAAAGAAAAAAGTATTTCTTTCTTGTTCCTTAATATACTTAATATCCTGTGCTATGAGCACTTTAGCTACAAAACCAGCATTAATACTGTTTAAACAGATGATCACTTACTGAAGGCTATTACTTCTGAAGACAGAAATTAAGTTATCCCTCTATTAAAAGGGATTTTATTTTTTTATAAAACATTTCTCTGGAACCAGTCATTTGACTTGACTGCCCTTTCGGCAATGAATTGAGCAAGACTACCGCATGTAACAAAATATGGTGAAAGCTTGAAAGAAACGTAAGGAAATACCTATCGCAGGATAAGTTAATTTTGTTTATATTTATTTGCAACTATCTCAGGTTCGTATCTTTTCCTTTCCTAAGAAAACTCACTTTCTATTATGACTGTACTCTGCCTTCATATGCATGTGTATGAGATTCCCATTGTGTTCAATGGTAGTCATGAACATAGGAGAGCAGAATTTTTACCTTAACATTACAGAAATAATGCTGTATCTTACTTGTTTCTTCATCTTCAGGCCCTGACTCTTCCGAGGCTTTTGTTTTTACAGAGTCTTCTTGGTCTTCAGTTTTGCAATGACTTCCGCTCCCTCTAGAGCTTGAATTTGTGCTGCTCCTGACAACGTAACATGCAAAAAAAAAAAAAAATTTAGAAAGAATGTAAAGAGAGAAGATCATTGCAATGGCACAGCCTGACCACCATCATCTTTCTCACTGCAGTCTGACAATTCAATGGCTCCTGGGAGCAGCTACAAGTAACATCCTTCACAGCAATTTCAAAGCTTTTGTTATATCCATCGCCACTCATCCCACACTATTCCTCTGCATCACAGAACCCAGTTCTCTCCTTCCTGTCTTTTTTATTTTTTTAATCCTTAAAGGATTTCTTCATTGCTTTTCAAAATATTGTGAGAACTCAAAAGGATTTGCTCTCTTCCACTATTTACAAGTTTTTTACATGTATAAATGATCAGAGATCTTATTAAAGGTATTACAAGCTGTCAGTTGAGCACTAATACATAATCTTATCCCATCCAAAAAAAACCCAAACTGATTCAGATAAAATTCTCCAGGTTCTTCACTATTAACTATCATTCCTGTACCTTTTGAGGCACGGATTTCTCATGTTGGTTTTCAGTCCTCAAAGTTTTGTTATTTCTCAAGATTTACTATAAGCTGGTACTTGAGATTTACTCCCCATTCATGTTTAGATAATTATTGTGGAACACCGATTTCTGTTTACAATAAGGAAAATTATTCCTCAGGAAATATGTAACACTGCTGTTCTGAATGTCATCAAAACTAATGTTTTTTAGACTCTCTAGAGAAGACCTTATTTTAGGAAATGCAAAGCCTTGTTCCTGAGCTTTCCCATTCTCTCCTGACCCACATCTGTGTTGTGGCTCAAACTTAGGCAAATTGCTGGACAAAAGTGGAAACAAAAATGAGTTAAGAGAATTATAAGCATGATTCTCAAGAACTTAGACTATATTGTTACAAGTACCTTCCTATCTGTGTAGGTTATTACTAAATTATTTTATATGCTACATTGCTAGAAGCAGCATAAATCATGTTTAGTCTAGATTCTTGAGAATCTAGTATAGACTTCAGTACTTTTATTTTTACATTAAATATGAAAGCTTTTACTCATCTTGATGAGCAATATCCTGTTTCATTGCTGTACTGGATTTGGATTATGTGGAAAATTTTTTTAGCCCTTAGAATATTTCTTCTAAATCAAGAATTTTCAGCATTGTTTCTGAATGGACAGACAAGAAGGGTACTGCTAGACACAAAGTCAAGGATTTTTGCTATTTCATGTATCATATGATATAACCACTTTTATGAACTTAAATCACAGTCTAAGCACTAAGATTATTTTTTTTTTTTACTCTTAGGAATCTACTTTCTAGCTCAATGCTAATTTACGTTCATGTTTTACTCTGCTTTAATTTTTACTTAAATGTTATTTTTCACACCAGCAGTTACACAAAGAGGATGTTTTTGAGAGAGCAAAATAACACCCTGTGCTTTTGTTACGCTAAGTCCTACTATCTGCTTCCATAGTAGACTTTCTGTTTCCCCAGTTCGCCGCGTAACCCTTATTTGAAACTCTGCCAATTCAAATTAGTTTTCTCGAAAGCATGATGAAGATTGCACACAGCATTCTAAGTCACAGCATTCTAAGTCACAAAGCAAAGCAGAAATGAATAGCAGCATCAGTAATTCTCATCCTCGGCTGAAGTCTCCCAGCTGGTGACATCTAGAATCATACTTGCCTTTCTAGTAGCTGCATTATATTGAGAATGAAGCGACTGGTAGGTCCATGTCTTCCTCCATTTCATTTTCACAACACTCCCAACTTTCAGATTAGATTTTTGTTATTCATCCTCAACTGCATCATTTTGTTATATGGAATGGCATCCTACTTTTATTATTCCATTCTTTGGCACAACGTTTTTAGTTAGCCTCTGAACTGACAATGCCTTGCAACTTTGACCTGCTACGAAACGCTGCTTCTTCTCCCTACCCACACTACTCTACTACAAAAGCTCCATTAAGTTAGCTTACCACCATGTTCAGTTTCTTTATTGATCTATCTGTCCTGCTTTGAACAGGAGTTCAACATGCAGCAAAGAATCAAATACTTTCTGGAAATCCAGACAGTTTCTCTCTGTTACACCATACGTTTCTAGAAGCCATTAGTCTGTTAAATAAAAGGTATTGCATTATGCATATTCTAGTTCCCATAATTTTAATTTATTTCCCATGTACTGCTTGTTTTAATATACCTTTCTATCAGAACTGTCCTAAAGCCTTGAATATTGCTACCCTTAGTCTTAAAAGATCACAATGTTTAGTCCTTTGTTCTCCTTTGGCGTTATATTTGACATTTGTCATTCATATGGTGCTAACCCTCGGCCCAAGAGATTTGTTAAAATATTTGCTATTAGGCAGAATACATACATGAAGTTAAGTTTTAGTAGTTTTCACTTAGTCTTACTTCCCCAATTACAGATTTTTGTAACGAGTAATGTTCCTCATCTCCATTCCCACTCTACTTTTTCTTAATATTGTTTTTGAGGTAGTTGTTCATTCAAATTTTCCATCTTCAGAATCACTTATATCATTAACTGTTTGAAGTGTAAAATGCATTTTTCAAATTTTTGTTTAAAATAAGCACAGAAACAAAGTGTTAATTTGTTTTCTGTGATAGAGTGCTAGTAATAGTTTAGTGTTACATTAAAAAACCCCACTAGAATAAATGGACAAAACATTTGCTAATGCTCTGTTACTCTTGTGAAATTTGCCTATCCTAAACATGAAACAAAAATGACTACAAAACTAAATGCAGAATTAGTTAAAAGCATTACAGCAAACCCAATTATTTCAAAGCTTGCTGAATTTGGACTCTAAATAGAAATGCAGTCTGATAGAATGGCTGAACATAACTGTCACAGTATTTCAGATTCACATGGGCAAAGTCTTCATTCTTGTGAAAACACACTGTTTACACTGTTTAAAGTTTCCAAACTGCTATCGGCAAGGTGTATGTTTTATTTCTAAAGCCACAGCACTTAAAAGTAGCTAAATGTGGTTGGGGTTTTTTCCCCCCCTACAGTAAAACATGCCAACAAGCATTTCTACTTACTGTCGTCTACAATAATTTTGAAAACATAAGCAAAGGAATAGAAGTTAAGAGGAGATGGAATAACGATTGTTGTTGTTTTGGGAGATCCTGAGATGCTCTAGATACAAAACCAAGTAAGTCAGGCCAATTAGACAGTATGCACTTATTACCTGAAAACGATTCCATCACTGTAATATCTAAGTGAGCCACAAAGTTGATATTTTAATCATATGCATTCATCAACACTCCTCAGACACAAAAATACTGATTTCACTATTTTACAACTCAAGAACTGTGCCACAGAAAGACTAATTTGCAGAATACCATATGAGAAGTCTGGTAGAGCAGAGAATAAAAACTTAAGCACGAGCCACCTTTCCATCACTATATTACCCTGCTTTAGTAAGATAGTGAACACTTATATTATGCTAGGGTTTGAAGAAGGCAGCGTGTTCCAAATTATGTTAGCATTAAAAAGATTCACAGTAAGTATAGCAACAAGAACCTCTTGCATAAATTTAATGTTAAAGCATGACTGTCTTCTACCTGCTGAATGTATTAAGGACTACAGCCATTTCAAATTGTCTATATACACCTAAAAATATACATATACCATACAGAAAAAATAATTTATCTGTATCTATGCTAGACGAGTGTTAGTGATATGTGCTGATCAATAATCAGTCAAAACCAAAATTAACTTCTTACCACTCATCGGTGAAGTCCAGTTTTATCGTGCTCGTAGTCGTTCCTTCTGTACTGTAGTGCAAACTTAAAACTGGTTCACCTGTTCCTGTTCGTGGCTTATCATTCTCTGTAAATACGGGGTTGATAAAGTTTGGATGGGCATCAGTAACATACATAAAGCTGTTATAATTCTGAAAAGTCATTTAATTATCCCAACAGAGGCCAAATATGGTAGTAACATGTACAATGTATATTTAAGATCACTTACAGCCCAAGCAAAAAGTTAAAAACTTTCAGAGTAAACACACCAAATTTGCAATGCTTTAAAAATGGCCTAAAATTATTTGTATTTATAAGAGCAAACAAAGAAGATGCAGATTTTTTTACCTGCAGGTAAATAAAACTGCAGATAGGTATGTGTACACACAGTATTATCCTTCATAAGCAGATCCCTTTTCTATCAAGTATATTAAGAATAAGAATATAAAATGTTTTTGGAAGTGGTGTTTAGTCTTTTTTGCCTCAGTAAATAGACATGAAAAAAAGATTATGAGATCTAGACACAATCACTGATCTAGAAAAATCACCATCCCCTTTACTTTTTTTTCTTAGAACCCAGTCAACTACCAATATCCTTAGACCTGCTGTAAATTGCCAGCTAGTTGTCAAAAAACCTGTAAATTCATGTTCTGAGAGCTTCAGGTTTAAAAAACTTTTCCTATTATAATAATGGTAAGCAGAAGGGGAGTATTTGCAAATCAAACTATTCACAATGTCCAAAAGCAACAAAAGTGAATTAAATTGAAAACCACAGCAAGTCTGCCAAACATGTGCTGCATATACAGTTTTACGAGTGGGCTCCTTCAAAGCAGAACTACTCAATAATATCCATCCACCTACCACTCCTGAGTAAAATTCGTGGCCACAATCTAGCTATACGTATGGCACAATTGCCACTAATACTGAAGTCGGGCTTGGGCAATACTAAGAAGTTAATGGAAAGTACCATCAGATTAAGCCTCAGTACAGCGGTGCCATTCTCTCAGAACTCAGATCCGAGAGCTTAGTTAGTATTAGGCACCACTCAAATGACTGCCAAGTAGTCTAAGTAGTCTTGCTTTTCATGAATGCTGAGCTTTTCATATCGGGACTGTTTGGACAAAAACATACCATGTTTTCTTTGGTTTATATAGTACAGAAATTTGACTATAAGTATAGTTGCAGTATTGGCAGCAGAGTGACACTTTAAAAAAGTAAAACCTTCAGATCATCTTTGGGTAAACATCAATTAAAATCTAATGCTTGATTCAAGCACAAACAACAAATTCCCCCACTATAAAAGCTATTATTAAAACAGTAATGGCTACAATACTGCCATAGGATATTTCTTTTTAAAAATATAACTAAGTTATAGGAACTATGAAATAGCACATGAGAATTTAACCTAATGATCAATGCTCATATTTTTAAACTACTGACAGGCAGAAGCCCACTCACAGGATCAGAGCAACAATTGGCTGCTCCGAAGAATTTTAAATATGTATTCCTACATATTCTGAAGAGAAATTAAAAAACCCCAAACAACTAATTAAACCAACACACAAAAACCCTGTAAAAAATGTGAAAGAGAATTAATCAATTACAACCATGATCCTAATCATGCATAAGGCATGGGCCTCACCCTATGCAAAGAAAATTTCATAGCCTCTCTAAAATAAAGGTTCCAGTTACACTCTTGTTAGAGTGGAGCAAGGATAGAACTGATCAAAAGCAAGGTTTCCAGTTCCTGAAATAATCTGAGTAAGAAAAGAAACAAGTGTAAGAAAATATTTTATAGATATTTTGAATGAAAATGACGTGTTCTTTCTTAACTAACCAGGTGCTTTCTATGGTTTTTGTCAACCTATCAGCAAGCATCTCTTAGTATAAAAGTCTGTCCAAACTTCAAGCATCCCTTCGTAAGCAAGTACAAATACTGATTGTTGCAAGATACTGCACAAGTCAGCAGGAGCTGGACACTGAAAGAGTCAAAAAATTACATAGTTGAAGAATCCTTTACCTTCCTTGTAATAGGTACAGACAAGACGTATCTTTGGATCAGGAAGCCAGATAGTTAAAGACAGACAATTTACTGCCTTGAGTAGTCCAAGACAGCCACCAAACAGTGACTATACTGTAATTTGATACTGTTATACAACATTTGCTTCACCACAAAACTAGTTAATATTACTGACCAAAGTAACCAAACATTGCTATCATATAATGAACTTAATTGAATATTAGGCTTGCGTTATAAAGCTCAGACTGTATTAACATAACAGTGCTTTCCTGTCTTAAAATCTAAACATCAAAAAATTTAACCAAGATGCATAAAAACTGTCCTCTATGCTTACTGTGAAAGCGATGCTTACATTTATTCACACACCGTAAGTTGGAAGAATTGCTGTAGACTTTCCAAAGAGGGCACTGACTAACTGAGAAATTATTTTTACATATTTCTGGAGACAAGTAGCTGTTAAAACCATATTGTTAATAGCTTTTTCTTAAATCTACAAAAACATGAGCTACAATTTGGGTTGGGTCAGTTTCTTCTTTAAATTAGCCTTAGGGCATGAAATTGACACTAATAAGAACAAGAAACTTTTAAAAAGATGGATGAGACAAGAATCTGATAAACTGCACAGAAATAGTTGTGTAGTTCACTATCTTATATTAAACTTACACTGCTAGTGAAAGCTGAATGGGAGCCTCTGTGAAGAAAGCTAATAAACTTTGCCTAGTACATAATTAAACATTCTTTTAGAGAAGACACATAAAATCCAGAAGTTGTGAACTCTTTGTTTTCAAGAAGAACAATGTGATTGCCAAAGACTGACTAGATCAGAATGAAGCACTGTTCTCTTTCACAACTAATTTCATCCCGTGGGCCAGATCTACTTCAAATTGATAAAAAATGAAGGGAAGAAGAGAAAAGTACAGCTTCTGTGATTTAGAGAAGAGCTATTGCTGAAACTATTAATCTGATTGCAAGCTCTAGTATGGTAATAATTGCTCCAAGAGAAAGTTGTAGCCTGCCAACACCTTACTAAAATTCTATTCCAAGTTCCTCAAAAAACCCTTGAAACTTCACTTAGATTTTACAGCCAAACACATTTATACTTTAAAGGTACTATCAACAACTTACAGTCTTATGTCATAAGCAACCCTGTCCTAGAACAGACACTCACATGAAATGGTCCACTCTCTAGCTGCCTACAGGAGGAAGGTACTTTGAAACTATCACCCTTAAAACTGAAGACAAAATTTCGTTCATAACTATATTTACAAAAAAACCAACAAAAACACAAGAAAACAAAACAACAACCCCACAACTGAAAGCAATGCACATTTCTTTGTTTAGAAGCTGAACCTGTGCAAGTGTAACTTCACAAAGATTGGGGCTCTTAACTATGAAGTAGTAAGCACATGAAGACAGGTTTACAGACTGCATTACCTAGTCAAAATAACATTGTAAGGAACTTCAAGCTAGTTTCCCACATCAAATGCTGCCCTATTCACTAGGCTATTGGCAACCCCATGAGAAAAGGACTGATGACTTGTCATGGAAAGCTTCCAAAATAATTCCTATCCAGCACTGATCACGATCACCTTTGTACACCCTGAAGATAGGGTTATATTCTGGGTAAAAACCAAAGCGATTTACTTCTGAAGGGAGAAAAATTCATCTAAAGAGTAGGAAATAAGTGGTGTATTTCAGAAAACAGGAATTCCATGGGAAGGCTTAACACATGAAAATTCATCAGAAGCAGCTGAACTTGGAGGGAAGGGCAGAGATTCCTTTATCTAGTGAGGAATGATGACTGACTGAACAACGTTACACTGATACCAGTCAGTATAAGGCACAATGACGTCTAAGGGAAGACCAAAAAAATCAATTAATTCTTTGGACCAGCCTAATCTATAACCCAAGGCATACAATTTCTTTGTCTAGATGACTCCTATATTAGTGAGATGTAGCACTGCACTTTATTGAAGAAGGCAGTACAGACCACACTTGTCTTACAACAAAGCACAGGTCTAAAATTCTTGACCTTGCACGTGCGGAGCTCACTATAGATCTGGAAAGCTGAATATGCATACCAGCGCTCAACCAGTTCGTCTCACTGGGAGGCAGGGCTAATTAGCTGGGACACAACACAGGCCAATAGTTTCCAGGACTAATAGTACTGTTTATGAGGAACTAACTCTGCCATAGCTGACACGCCAGTTTGTTCCAAGCCAGCTCAAGTATCTATAATATGGCACTGAACAATCTGGTATGGACATCACTGTAAGAGATTACTAAACCCTTGCACTAACTTGCAAATGGCTAGAAATATCAGTAATCAATATTGGCTTCTGGGTACGTAGGAAGCAGCATTAAGGGATATGGGATGCATATACACATTTACACTTCAAAGTTACTGAGCTAGTTCTCTGGCTTCAGGTTCCCTCTCTAATCATAGCAATTGAGGCAGCACCTTACAGTCATAACATTGCCTTTACATTGTAACAAATCTAACAGCCACTGGTCCAACAAAAGAACACCTGATTCAGTACCAAATTAAGGAAAGATAGGAACAAGAAAGAAAAAACATTTCTATATAAAAAGAACTGATATGACTTCCTTCATTAGGTACTTATACTTCTCTGAGATTTCCGTTCAAAGATGAAGTGAAACTAATGCAGTTTAACTTCAAAAATTCAAATGGATCTCAGCAAATTCTTCTTTCTGGTTATCATTTGGACAACAGATTTCCTAATAAGTTACCTCCTTTTCCAAATTCCTAGTTTTCCAAACTAGAAGTAACATTCTGTGTCTTTTCAGGTGATCCTTACACTCACGACAGAAAAACACTACCAACAAAGTCTGGATAAACAAATGTTTCTGGGGTGTTGATTTTTTTTTTTGCACGTTAAAACACATTAAGTGCTTTTATGAGAGGAAAACTCTTCATATTAGTTCGAGCAATTTCTTAACACAGGAAAAAGTTATTAGAAAAAACTCAAGAGTCTATTACAACTATGCAATTAACAATAGTAACATACAACCTAGTTTTTAAGGCAACTGATCCTGCTTGAAGAGGAATATGATGCAGATTTGGGAACTGATTTCTGGGACCAAAACTTCTGGTTTAGTCTCTGTTGTCAGATGGGCTTAATCCACAACTTCACAGAACAGTTCATCAGTTTTCCAAAATTTTTGCCATTGTAAGAACTTTAGTAAACGTATAGACTTTCTGTGTTAATTCTATTTATTCCACTCTCATCAAATAATGCTTTATTCTGAGTTTGTAAGAGAGCGCATAACTTGGCCACTAACTATAAGCAAGTTTTCCAGCCAAACCTGACTATTGGAGTGATGAAGACTACTGAACTGTGAATAATTAGCAAATTTACACATTGAGGTTTAAGGCTATTTTATCACAAAACATAATTCTACAAAATGAATTTATTTTGCCAATATAAAACAGAGCTTGATTTTTTTCCCAATGTTCTGGCATCCTAAAATAAACCATAATCTCAACAGTTGCCAAACAGACTATTTTTCATAAATGGGTTTTCAAAATGGCATTCTAGTTTAGAATGTGAAACAAGATGAAACAGCCAGCTCTTTTGTGGGATTTGAGCTATTAAATCTCTACAGAGGCTTTGATATGGAAGTAAGCATAATGCAGAGTGTATGGAAATCTATTTTTAAATTACCATCTATCACTCATTAATTATTCAAGCATAAATATTCACTACAGATGACATTGGTTCAGCTGAACAGGGTCACCTATGGCCCAATCCACTGCTCACAGTTTGAAGACTGATGAATAATGGGCACAGAGAAAGCTCACAAGCATTCTTTCTAGCACCAGCCCATAGAGCATCTACAGAGAAACACTAGTTGTTTTTTAGCAGAAGGAGTGCAGGACAAGGGGTTACAGAGGTAAGATGCACCTAAGTGCAATAGGTGCTCTTCGGTTACTCACACTGTGCAGGTGTAACAAAGCTGCACATCTCTCTTGCGTAAGATAAATTAATTTGGCATTATGTGATTAAAAGTTTCCTTAATCTTGATATTTGCACTTTGATCCAAGAAGAACCTTTCAGAAAAAGACTGTTTAAAGAATTAATTTTACTTTGCATTTAAAAAAAATAAATTTCTAAATGTATGTAGAGTACATAAGACATTTACCGTACCTACACTGAACGCATTAAGAACTGAGCATAGGATGGCTTTTGAAAACAATCAGCCTTACTCTGTTACTCATATTGAGAATTAAATAATTAATGATTTTCCAGCAGATCTGCTTACAGAATTCTACTTTATGTAGATGAACAGCATTTTTAGACTGTTTATCATCATGAAAGGCAATTTTAAAAGGAAGCATTGCAATAAACTATGGCTGGGTATGGCGCATTTCCTGTCACACGCACCCTGTTGCTCATCAAGTGACATGGATCCAAGCTGTTTGTTAACCACAGAAGAAGGAGAATCTGAAACAAAAACGAGATTTCAACTTAAAACATAAGCAGCAGAGAACTGCACAGCAATGTCACGATCATATGTTAGTTTAAAATAAAAAATAAAAAGCAGCAACATAAGGAAGCTTTGGGTTTGTTTTATGAGCAGCCAGCCATATTGCATTTTCTAGGCATGACAGAAGCAAAGCCACTTGTTTCAAATCATTATGTACTTCTTTAGGTAGTCATTGAACAGCCTGAAGCTTGCTGACATGTCAATATTAAAAATGCCTGTCCATTACCAAGGATTTTACTATTCAAATATCTAACAGGTCAAGAAAAACACCAACGAGTTATGAGTCTTAAAGCCTTTGCTCCAACTACCAAGGGACACTAGTATTTCCAACCATGTGCTAAATGTAAATTTCAGAATATTGATACTTTGACATAAAATACTTAATGGCATACCAGGGTCTTCAATATTTATACCTATGAGCATAAAATGTAAGAGATGAGACTGTTTACAGATATAACAGCATATTGACTCCTGAAAACATTAAGGCACCAAAATACATCCCACTCATATAATAGTTCAATAGTTCTGCATTCCTAGATGCTATACCTCCATGGCATCTGATGACCGAGAATGTGTCTTCATGAGTTTATGACAGTACCACACCAGTCAGTCTTACAAAAAACCTCACATAATCACAGGAAAAAAGTACCAAAACCCCCAGTAGTTAAGTGCATTTTTTGTCCACTGGGCACTGCCAGTTAATAATTATCATCAGCACTGTGTTCACTGTGCAGACAAATGATGGATGCAAAGTTCAGTATCTTCTGTGAGTCAATTGTGTCACCTCTGAAGACCAGATGTTACGATGGGCTGATGTACATAAATTAGCGCAGTACTTCAAAGATATTGTCTAGGCTACCACATCTTGGTTCCATTTGTTAATCTTCTGTTATAAACAAACTCATCCTAAACTAAAAGGATTTAATATCCTGTATTATCAACTGAGTCATAGTCTGCCAACATCACAGCATGCTAATTCTAACATAAATTTAAAACCTATACAAAGGAAAGCAATGAAACAATACACTCTTTCCTACAGGAAGCTCACTTCCAGGTTTGGGCCAGAATCACCACCATGACCTATTTTGTAGCACAGCCATAATACCTGCTAAATTGACAAAGCTGATTTGAAGTTATACCCTCAAATGATACTTCATTCCCAGCTGTTGGCGCAAGAATCAGTGTGTTCTTTCACTACACTGATACCTAGCATAGAGGAGGGGACAAGGACTGAAGAACAGAGACCAGGAGAGCCTGAGGTGAGCTCAGTGTGTTTTGGAGGCTGGCTTGTTTCAGTAACTGAGTTTATATAGTTTATGTAGTTTATTTCCATAACTGGGCAACATAAAATTGGTCCTGTTTTGTCTTCACCTTTGTTCAGCCATGCTGATGCCTTGCACCAAACACATCTAAGCCAGACCACAGAATTTGTCATCTAGATTCAGGTGGGATGTAGCTCTTAACTATGAGACTTGTAACATTAATGTATTTCACTTTCCAAAACTGAAGTGTGCTTTACATATAGTTTCTAATTTAGAAGAGAAGTATTTGAAGCAGAATTTTTTTCACTGGGGTAGTAATCCACTTTTTTGGAATGTAAATGAGAGGAAAAAAGACTAGTGTAAAGATGCATCATGTCATAAAATGATCTACTTGGATTCCAGCTGACTCAGCACAGGAATTGGTACACCTCTCTCAAGGGCAGGCTGGCTTTGATCACTGATTCACAGTTATGGAGCCCATGATTGGGACTAACTTGTATCAAAAGTGCTAAGTGCAGAGGAGGTCTTGGACAGCAAGCTGAGAAGCCTAATTACAGAAGACAGTGATTCTCAGTCATGCTCTGTTCTTGCACTCCAATTCTTCCTATAAGCTTATATATCCTTTTTTAAAAGGTATATCATGCTGCCAAACATTTCACTTGGCTGGAAAAGCTAATCTCATCGGCTCTTAAATTCAGACCAAGATGAACAGAAAAAATATGACTGAACTAAGATATTTTAAACATAAGAAATTACATTTTACTACCCTTATCTACACTTCAAAATTTTATTAAGAGCTCAATGTTATACAACAGTAAGTAAAAAGTAGGTACATTTTACCATGTGCATCATTCAATCACAGTAAGTGAAAATGAAAAATTTTCTAGCTAGTAGGCTGTGCTAATGTAGGCTTAAACCTCCCACGTTTCACTATTATTTTGATGTCTTCTTACAACCTATAATATGAGAATTTTTAAACAACATATAGGAAGCATCCTAAATATTCTGGTTAACATGGTTAAGAAAAGAGCTCAGTTTGTAGCAATTTTAAACTCACTTTTTTTCCTTTTCCAAGTCCCCTGAAGCCACAGATCACCAGCACCCCTTGAAGTGGCACTGCAGTCTGGAACCCCACAGCACAGGCAGGGAAATAAACATGACCATGAAACCAGCCTCGAGAAGTTCAGGTAGATGCCTCTTTTTTTAATATATGGCTTTGTTTTGTAAAAATTCTGAAGAAGTACTTTCATCATTTCTGATAAAGCTTTTGAAAAAAGTATTACCAAAACTGTGCCATATAGTTAAAAAAACAAACAAAAATCCAAACTCTTACCTGAGCCTTCACAGGCTGGGTCTACATCCCAATGCAGTTCACCACTGGTTGTAATGTCACCAGTACATTCTAAACTGGAACACCACTTAAAGAGGGAACTGGAGATTCATAAATTTGGGGAACCTCAAACAGAAAATAGAAGATAATTTTAAAGTCAGTTATGCGCTGAAGGATCTTCCTATAGTGTGGGCAATCAGCACCTGACTTCAGGAAAATATTAGCACGCCACCTCTATTGTTTTGGTTAAAAAAAATAATTTCCTCCTTACATCACTGTAACACCAGCTCCAGTGTGACAGTCAGGCCTGAAGCAATGAAAACTGTTTTTAAAGCCCTAGCCATGGTGGACTTTAATCTAAGAAATTAAATACTTCTTTTAATAATTAGGAATAATTGCTTTGCACAGTGAATAAGCTCCTGGTTACATGTTTTGGACTTCAAATAGACACATTTCTACACCTGTATGTTTACAAAGAATACAATGAATCTAGCAATAAAAACTGCAGTCATCCCCTTGTTCTTTGCAGAAAGCTTTAACACAAAAACAAAGGTCCCATTTGTTCTGGACCTTCTGTATAGACTTCCGAAACAACCAAAGTTCAAAAAAAACAAAGGAATGAAGTCAGTGTGCATCACGGGTTCTGCGATATGTCAGCATGCACATGTATGTATCTTTATTCTACAATAAATGCAGCCTAAATCAAATTAATTTTCCTTAAAAAAGAAAGGTTCACATTACTTTGTATTTTTGTGGGTAAGATTATGCACACTGATCACTACAGGAACCCCTGATGCAAACTGATCTATAATACTGATTTATTTTTTGTTTTTCACTGAAGATCAGCTGGTTCATATTTCTGTAACTTCTCAAATTGCATTTGATTCTCAAAAAGAGGAGTAATGTAGGTAACGGTGATGCATACATGGCATATAAGCACTGGGCAGAGCAGCAGTAACAATAGGTTAAGAAAGTTTTCTTTCTTTGTAGTTTGCATATAGCACATACATGCTGTTGTTTAAATACTGCACTGGATCTAAATGGTATGAAATACCACAAAAATATGAGCAAGTCAAACCCAGACTTTGTTGGAGAAAGTATATAATAAAAAAAAAAACCAACCCAAACAACTTACCACAGTTCCCTAATTAAATAAAGCGGCTATCAAAAAAATCTGAATCCAATACCTAAGCAAAGGCTTGAAGACAAAATACAGTTGATGCATACTGCATATACTGCGTCTAAAACTCTGCCAAATTTATGCAATACTTACGAGAGGTATCCACTAAAACAAAGTCTCTTTGCCATCTGAGGATGAAGTATCTTTTTCCTCAATGTCAAATCAGCCCACTGTGAATCATTACTCAGTTAACACACTTTCACATTAAACAACACTGTAAACTTTTGAGTATATTTTTCTAAATAATGAAGGTTAACTATTACAGATATAGCTTACAAATCCCTGTGGAACTATTACAAGTCCTTAAACAAGGAGACAGAATAACTACCATACAGTTTGCTTTTCCATTAAACCTGTAAAAGCTTTCAGCTCTTGACATTTTCTACTGGTAATTTCTTACATGACTGGAGTATTTTTTTCCCCACTCTGTGTCTACAGCTATAATTGAGCTTCTGCAATTGCAAAGATAAGGATTATGAATGAAATACAGGTCAGAAGAAATAGCCAGAGTCTCACACTGAATTCAAGAAAATTGCAAGTGTAAATTCTACAAGCTGTGACAGAATAGGGACTGAGAACTTGGCAGGCTCTGGGCCAGAGCCTATGACGCCATTTCACATAATGGCAGACACATTTTGTGGTGTAATTTTTTGTTTGAAAATCTGCAACTAGTATGTGCCTGAAAACTGAACATCTGCCTCAAGACAGAGCATCAAAGACAACCTTGTAGAAAAAAGATAAAGAGATTGTCTCTGTATGGGAATTTATTATTAAAAAAACCAACACAAACTACAAAAAACCCAACCCAAAACAAACAAACAAAACCCACAAAAAACCACAACAACCCCAAACCAAGAACTTCTTTTTCTCCTACCACACTTCTGAAACGCCAATTTACCACAGGGTTGCAAAACAATTGTCTCTATAGAGAAGCAAGAGACCAAAATCTGCAGCGCTGGATTTCCAAAAGAACAAATTTCCATGTCCAGAGTGCAGAAATCTTAAGAAGTAAGTAGACAATGGAAAGCTGATGGATTCCCCAATCAAAAGAAATGAGTTTCATTTGTTACCTCCCATTAGAGGGGAAGGAGGAATACAGTGAAAGAAGCTGGTAAAGCACAACAGGATTTTCTTGTATTTACACATAAAAGTAGAAAGGAAAAGGTAATGTAATCTTTTCTCAAATTTCTTGAAGACAAAACACACTGAATATTTAAATTTTAATTCCTTGCTTTAAATCTTCCACTGTGTATAATGCTAAAGGTAACAAATTCCACCAATCAGGCCAACCAGCAAAAATATATACATCCTAATGAGCTGGAGGTCAGGTAGCAAAACTGTTCCCTCTTCCTCTCCCCAGTAATAAATGTTTCCATGGTGCTAAGTGATCTATCTTTTGAAGCAATTACTTAAATAAGTAAAATGGTTAAATTTGCAAATTCATTGTCATCACACAAAGAATGAGGTAAATATTTGAATACTAGTTTCCTCCAAGGCTACGTAGGTGTTCTGTGGTTCCCTGGTGATCCTAAACAAAACTACCAGTCCTTCCCATTAGTTCCCTTAAAACGTGAAGCACATGGGAACTCAAAACTCCAAGGGGCAGCGATGGGATGCAGACTAACTACAATACACGTCTGCCTCCCAGTCAAAGCAATTACGCAGCGGAAAGCTTTGAATTTGGGTCAGTATGGATCCTACAGCATGTTGATGCACAAGCAACCGGGAGTAAAGAATTACATTGCATCCTTGAAGGAACACTAAGAAAGAGATGGGTGAGACAATATCCTGTGAAACCCAGACCAACACATACTTCAGAAGTAGTAAAATGTCTACAGACAAACCTCCAGGTGAAAATTCTACAGATATGGTTGTAACCAAAATTTTTTTCCAATTTCTATTCAATGGGAAACGATTTAGTAAAAAAAAAATTTAAGTAATTCTGAAAAGAAAATGGTAGATCAAGATCTATTCATGTAAATGTTAGCCGCGCTTTGCCTCTATCAATACATATCTTTGAGTTAATAAAACCTTATGTTCAGTTCACTGAAAAAAAATAGGTAGCTTTTTGTTAGGGATATTTTTTTCCTGGCAGGAAACTACAACCACATACATGCACACTGCTACCATTGTTTTTCTTGTTCTCCTCCTACAGGTAACAGGCACCTATGGCCACCATCCCTAGGATAAGCACACAGCCCTCCAGGATTTACTGGTTTCCAAACATTCTGAAAACTCACTGTCGTGTTTTCTAGTGTAGGAAGTTATTAAAAATTCAATAACTACATATTGTAACTAGAGCACTAGCCACTGTTATATCAAATTGTTCTGTAAGGCTCCAGATAAACGAATAGATTGAACCATAGCAAGTCAAGCTGTGAATGACTGACCCAGTCCTTATTAAGAAATTTAGCCACACCTCAACTGTCACAGAATTTATCCATAGGAGAAACATCGCTAGACATCACTTCTCAACACAAAATATGCTGATTTTTCACACAGCATGCAGCTCACTCATTTTTACATGGTGCCACGACAAAGTTTGCTTCAAGTTCAGGCTCTAGGGTTTACCTCTTTATTCATAAGCATGCTTCTACCCTAACTTTTTCAAATATGTCTCTTTACTATAAACATCTCCAAGGCTTTCTTGCAATTATTTTTAATCTCAGTAAGACAAGAGACAAAGGATGGTGAAATGAAAAGTCACTCTGCTCAAAAAAGGAGAGCATATCTGGGGACTTCGGCTTGTTACAAGTACTTTCACTACACTTACTGTAAAAACATAGCATTTAAGAGTGACAAAATTCTGTTTTACTGAATCGTTACGCTGATTTAGAACATATGCTAAACCAAAGCCAAGTCTTAAATGCACACAGCAATTTATTGCTCAACTGCTCTAACAAACATTGCACATACCTGATACCATGCACCTAGGAAACTTTCTCCATAGACTATGATTTAGCCATATAATCCAAACACGTTAGATAAATAAAACCCGTCAATATTACTCCTTCCCTAGCCATGTGATGATAAACACCACCACGTGCAAGGTAAGACAAGCAGCAAATGCATTAACTGTCTTGCTCTGGAAAAGAAGCATCTCAGCAAACAACAGCAGCACAAACTATAACTACGTTAGCTGCTTAAGAAACCTTGACAAACGACAACCTGATGTCTGAGGGTCCTGTGAGGAGCCCTTAGAGGAGGACTGAGCAGAGGAGGATGACTGTGGCGTTGAACCCTCAGCTAGTTCTCGCTGTCTCTGTTGTTCTGCCTTCTTAAGCCTCAGTCGCTGTAGACCCCTACGGATTATTGCTAACTCAGGTCCCATTAACTCTGACAAATAGTGAGGGAGAGGGGGAAAAGAAAAAAAAGTATGTAAAAGAAAGAGGCATTGAACATACAATATACAGAACAGGGAAGAGGGGTGGGGTGACCAACAGAGAGAAGCAACAGATACTAAGTGTAATTACAGTGAAAAAAAAAATAAAAATAATTTACTAACATCCAGAAATTATAAAATAAAATACTGAAATTGTTTTTCTCTTCCTAAATGCATGAATGACAGGACCTAAAAGTTCAGGATTCATGTGACGATACACCCCCTTCCCCATCTCCAACACTTAAGCCATTTAACAAAGAATTATTTAATGAAAATAGATAGATCCTGACTGATTCAAAACAAAGCAAAAAAATAGAAGTATTCATTTTCATGTTCCTAACACACATAACTGAGAATATTGTGGTGTAAAGTTATGCAA